>NC_140166.1:136589975-136678618 GCF_963971535.1 Notolepis coatsorum | reverse complement strand
TTTGTATTTACCTCGTTGCACAGACATGTGTTTATTTAGAATAACCATGGAACAACATGCAACATACACACGTGTCCTCTTGTCAACACAAGCGGGAATTCTTGCGATTCGAACGAACGAGTCGAACGCAATCAGACTGGAAGCATTTGTTGATGTCGTCCCTGTCTGTCGTTTTCCTGTTCCTACTGGAACCCTGGGGTGGAACGAATGGGGTGGGGCTGGTTTTTGGCTGCGGACTCAAACAAACATCAGTTTTGTGGGGCGGCTTTATGGAATGGGCTACAAGTGGAAACCAAACAGAACACTGTAGGTCACTGCACTGGCGGCGATATAGGCGAGGCTGCCGAGGCAGCTGCCTTAGGGCCCGCGGGGGGTCTGGGGGTAGGGGGGCCCGGGCCCAGGCCCGGGACTGAATGGAGTTGCCGTTCGCGTGTGGGACTGGATCGAACGGCAACTGGTAACGGCAACTGGGACTGGTGCGTTTGTTTTGACTGTAGGCTCCTCCCGTTTTGCCAGTACTGTGGTACGAGTACGACTGATAGCGTGTGGTTTAGGAACAGGGCGTTTTACACAAATCCAGCGCTCCCTTTCTTGGCTGTGACGTAGCCACGTAAGTTTCACAAGCAGCGCGGAGGTAATGCCGCGTTCACGTTACGTGGGAAGAATCGGAAGAACCAGCTTCCGACTGGGAAAAACCATTCACGTCAGCCTCCTAGTGGTAATTCCTACTAGGACATATGGGATTTTTTATAGACCCCGATATCTCCCACTTCGCGTCACGAATTGCGGAAGTATGGATGTGGGCGTTTTCATCGAGTCAATGCGTGAAGGCTTCCTAGTTGTAGCAACGAGATGTCCTCTGGTTCTTCCGCTTCTTCCCACGTAACGTGAACGCGGCATCAGAGGAAAAAGATCGCTTGCTAGGGCAACAAGCTATAACACAATTATGATCCAACATAATAAGTCACCTGAAAACATCACCACCGCTACGATGGTGTATTAAAATCCGACGACGCCGAGCAGCTAAAGGGGACATTTACTGAGGACCAGCACAAAGTGTGGATATATTATGATTTAACAAGTCTTATCTGTCCAGGACGATGACAAAATTTTTGCAGGTAAGCTAACTACTAACGTTATCACGCTAGCTTGGATGCTAACTAACGTAATGTCATGGTGAATGAATGAAAACTTTATTTAACAGATTGCAGAATGGGTACAATACAGTACAGCTCAATACATACAATTGTTAAGGGGATGCAGACCAGAGAAAGACTTTCGTCTTGTTTACATCAGGGTCCCCCATTTTCAATTCATCATAACATAATGACATACAGATAGACAGTAGTGCTACATCTATACATGACATACCAGATTTGCAAATACAGTACTGTTTGTGATACGAAAAGAGTCCAGAAAAGAGAGTATATACATTTGACGTATTATTATTGTATTGTGATATGTTTTGTTTCATGTTGGGATTTTTTTTATTTATTTTTTTAATAATACAATAAATATCGGTGTGGGGGGGGGGGGGGGGGGGGGGGGGGGGCCGATCTGTCAATCTCGCCTCAGGGCCCGTGGGGCATTCCAACCGCCACTGGGTCACTGCCTCTAAGTAATTCAGATGTTTCTGGCATGGCACTGAATAGCACTCGCCAGTGTTGTAGTCGAGTCACTAAATCTCCAAGTCGAGTCTCGAGTCCCCAGTGTTAGAGTCCGAGACCAAGTCTGAGTCACCAAAAAAAGAGCCAGAGTCGAGTCCACATTACCCTAGTCCGAGTCTTTACCCTAGTCTGAGTCCGGGAGAGAGGGTGGGAGAGGAGGAGAGAGAGAAGGGGGAGAGAGAGGGGGAGAGGAGGAGAGAGAGGAGGGGGAGAGGGACAGAGGCAGGGAGCGAGTCTGTGGGTTGAAAGGAGAGCGATGTCTGACATACAAATATTACAAATAAGAAAAAGGTCTACATTAAACATAAATTACACAGCAGTCACCGTTTCAAAGGGAGTTTATTTACCTTGTGACACAATAGCCAAACAAATGCACTAGCCATCAATATCTTATGCCAAATGATTAGGGCCTATTACAAAAAACTATTTAAATAAATAACTATTTATCAATTAACAAGTCCGAGTCCTACTCTGCACCGTCCGAGTCCGAATGCAGTCAATGCTCGAGTCCCAAGTCCAATTCCGAGTCATCAGTGCTCAAGTCCATGTCTGGTCACGAGTCCTGAAAATCAGTCCAGGACTCGGAGTCTGAGTCCTGGACTCGAGCACTACAACACTGGCTTGAGATCGGGTCAATCACGCCATTCCTTCGGAAACCCACTCAAAGGCCCCTGGAGGTCACTGCCTCTCAGTAACTCAGATGAATAACTCTTGTGTTCCTGGCACAGCACTGGAAAAGCATGCAGCGCCAATACAGGAAAGCACATGGAGCATCATCCACGCCTCTAAGAAGCAGCCGATAGCGAGAGGATGCAGCCTGTTGCGGGCTCATCATTCACAGACCATAATAATACCCCCTGCCGGATCCCACCTGTGCCTCGCTCCCACCGACGGCCCTGGATCACTGTAAATGTCATCCGGCGTGGCAGTAGGTTTTAATTAAACCCGAAGGGAAAAGGTATTAATTATCACAACGCCCATTCCCCCCCCCCCCCGAATTGGCTGGCAGATTGTGACTGGCGTGCTGATGATGTAGAGAGGCGAGGAAGAAGGTATAGTTTTCTAACGGTTTAAGATTATTTATGAAGTTTGGTCTCCCACCCACCTGCACACGGCAGAGGAGACGGGAGGTAGGGCTGGGCGATATGACGATATTATATAAATATCGGGTACAGTTCATTAACGATACACTTTTTCAACGTATCGTGGATATCGTGATGTTTTGCCCAAGAGGATTGTGTCGCGTCAATCTGTCCACACGTTACTCGTTCATATCTCAGCCCGTGCTGAGATATGCCCATTCCGCGGTCTGTTAATAAAGTTTTCAATCAGACAGATGTATGGAAAGGCTTTTATTATAACATTCGTTGTAGTAAAATCATTATGCCTCATTTAGTCATCCTGTTGAGCACTGGTCTCCTACTCGACGGCCGCGGGGAGCTAACGTTAGTAGCTTTGTTGACGTTGTTCAGCCACAGGACATTCAGGAAGTAAAAAACTAGGAGCTTGCCGATTGGTGCTAAGAACAGCAGGGCGGGTGCAAGCGCTGTGACGTAATTGGCAGACTCGACTGTCAATCAAAATTATATGTTTCCGTCAGAATGAATGAGTGAAGACTTTGTTAAAGGGTTGCAGAATGGGTACAATACAGTACAGGAGGATGAAGACCAGAAAAAGACTTTCGACTTTTTTACATAAGGGTCCTCCATTTTCAATTCATCAAAACATTTAGAGACATACATATATACAGTAGTTTCATTAAAATGCTATTGATTGATTGATTGATTGATTGATTGATTTAAAACTTTATTAACATATTGCAGAATGGGTACAGTACAGCTCAATACATACAATTGTTAAGGGGATGCAGACCAGAGAAAGACTTTAGTCTTGTTTACATCAGGGTCCCCCATTTTCAATTCATCATATTTCATATCTAAATCATATAATATCTCATTGCTAAATATATGCAATATATAATCTAATAATCTAAATCTAATATATAATATAAAAATGCTAAATGCATGGGTATTTTATTTTGTCTTTAATGTTAGCTTGCAAAATCAAATACTGTCTTGGTAAGCCTCATAATGAATTGTTTGGGGTAAAAAAGAAAAACATCGTGATGTGTATCGTGTATCGCCGAAAGGTCAGAAAATATCGTGATATCATATTTAGGCCATATCGCCCAGCCCTAACGGGAGGGCATTTTATAGTCTATATCAGGGGTCGGGAACCTATGGCTCGCGAGCCATATATGGCTCTTCTGGTGAAAGCATATGGCTCCCAGAAATTTTTGAGTAAATCTTTTTTTTTTTATACTTGTGATGATATTTCTTAATAATACTGTGTCATTTTAAAGTAAACAGAAATTAGTTTTGAAGATACAGCTAATAGTATCTGTAGCTGAAGATATAGCGAGCAGAGCTGGCGAGGGAACACAAGTGGACAGAAATAAAAAATCTTCAACCTGAAGACCAGCTGATTCTTAAAACTTGGAACGAGCTTCCTGTGACATACCACACAATGCAGCGTGAGTATTGCCGTATTGACCATGTTTGGCTCTACATATGCATGTGGGCAGTCATTCTCGCATATGAGGAACATTAAGACCAACCTACGCTCACGTTTAACTGATGGAAGCCTCAACGCCTGCATGAAGCTCAACCTCACCACGTATGAACCAGATTACAAGGCCATCAGCAAAACCATGCAGCACCAGGAGTCGCATTTAAAGTAAGACATATTTAATTTATTATACATTAAAAATACTATATGGCTCTCAATGAAATATATTTAGAAATATTTGGCTTTTATGGCTCCCTCAGTCAAAAAGGTTCTTGACCCCTGGTCTATATATTCAAAATCGCATCCGTATAAAAGAAGAAAGAAAAGAAAAAACAACCAAGTCTCTCTGCAGGGCTTTGGTTGTTGTTTTTCCACGACACTATTTTCAAAAGCTATTCTGATCAATGGCCGTTTCCTCGATCGCGGTGTCCCTCAAGGGCCCCCCCGCGTACCTCCCCGTGAAATCATATATCTAATTATCACTCATTAATTGTTGTTCCATCTTCTAATCTCCACATCTGTCCCTCTTGGAGAGATGTCTCGCTCCTCGTATCTATTTTTACATCAGCGGGGGCTTGTTGTTCCACCTCCGTCTCTTCTAGTATCTAATCACGTGTCCTTTTTTACCCGGCCGTCGGCTTTAACACGCGGCGCCTATAGCTGCCGTCGCCTCGCGGCGGGGGCGGCTCCAGGGTTTGAACCCAGCGGGAGATGAGAGAGAGGGGTGGGTGGGTGGGATGGAGTTAGCTCGTTGTTCTCCCCCCCCCCCCCCTGGTTCCCGTGGGTTTTTCCTCCAGGCGTTTGAGGTTCTCCTCCCACACCGTGAGGAGAAGACACGCATGCCAGGTATAGACCCCTGACCGAGGCCCCGGCGTTGGAGCTGGATCTAACGCCGGGGACCTCGGGGGGGGGGGGGGGGGTTGCTGGACTAGGCACTATGGACGCCCACGGCTCCTGAGTCGTTAGGATGAGTTAAGCGTGGGAAGAAAAAAACTAAAATAATGAGGACAGCTTCCCATTATACGCATATGGAGAGAAATGTACTTGGCAAATGAAGAGATACTAATTCTAATTCTAATTAATACTGCTTACCGTCATTTGTGATTTTCTTTTTTTTACAATTTCAAAAGTACAATATCTCTCTCTCTCTCTCAGCCTCGTCTACATTATATCCGTCTAGTGGCTCAGGAGGTAGAGCGGTCGTCTGGTAATCGGGAAAGTTCCCGGTTCGATTATTCCCGGCTTCTCCCGGCAGAAGTGTCCTTGAGCGAGACACTTAACCCCCTAACTGCTCCAGAGAAGCAGGTCGGCACCTTGCGTGGTCGCCTCCGCCGTCGGTGTGTGAATGAGTGGGTGAATGTGAGGCAGGAGTCGTAAAGCGCTTCGGATTAAAAGCTGCTATATATATATCTGTATATACGTCTGTCTCTCTCTCTCCCTCTCACCATCCTCCTCTCTCTCTCGCCGCCTTCTCTCTCTCCCTCTCACCATCCTCCTCTCTCTCTCGCCGCCTTCTCTCTCTCCCTCTCACCATCCTCCTCTCTCTCTCGTCGCCTCGCCAAGGTCTCGTTGGCGGGAGAACATCATGATTGACTGATCGATTAAGGGGTCGGTGTCCCGTAATCGTTAGTTTGCAGCCGTTGCCATGCCTACCGTCGTAGAGCGGCCATGGGGCGGAAAGAGCCCCTCTAACCTCAGCCCCATCGCGACCGCCGACACCTCTGCCCAGCGGCGGAGAAACCACACCCCTGTCTCGTCTGTGTCACTATCCCCCATCGCGACCGCCGACACCTCTGCCGAGCGTCGGAGAGAAACCACACCCCTGTCTCTTCTGTCACTATCCCCCATCGCGACCGCCGACACCTCTGCCCAGCGGCGGAGAAACCACACCCCTGTCTCGTCTGTCACTTCCCCCATCGCGACCGCAGACACCTCTGCCGAGCGGCGGAGAAACCACACCCCTGTCTCTTCTGTCACTTCCCCCATCGCGACCGCAGACACCTCTGCCGAGCGGCGGAGAAACCACACCCCTGTCTCTTCTGTCACTTCCCCCCCCGTAGGTGTTTGCTCATGCAGAGACGGAGGACCACCTTATGAACAGTGGTGGAAAGTAACTACTGTAAGTATTTTTACTCAAGTACTGTACTTAAGTACATTTTCGAGCTAGTTGTACTTGATGTGAGTATTTTCATTTTAGGGAACTTTGTACTTTTACTCCACTACATTTTACCTGAACCCATCTAGTTACTTTGAAGAAAAAGATTTATCAGAGCAGCATAACTGGACCACACACCACTTTAACATGACCTTTAGAGGTCAATGGATAGAGGATTGAACGCTCCCAAGCACTGGTACACACATAAATCATATAGAATGCATACTTTTACTTTAGAGTATTTCTACTTTTACTTAAGTAAAGGAACTGTGTACTTCCTCCACCGCTGCTTATATAAACTATGCATGCTGTCTCTCCCGGTCGGCTGCCGCTGGCGGAGAGCATGGCGGGGAAGAGCTGGGTCTCCATTAATCCCTGTGAGTCTTGTTATTAAAGAGGAAATCCACCCTAAAATTTAACCCACCTGTTATTTCTGTAACACTGCACGGTTTTCTTCGATCCGCAAACGCGAACATGAGTTTGTTATGTGAGGCTGACGACCAGAGACAGATCCTGGATCTGCTCAGGAGACGCTACCCGCTGTGAGTTTTACTGGGATGTAGTGTGGGTGATTTATTTTCCACCCCCGCATTTAAATCAAAGTCATTTGGGCCGTGATGCCACAAGCAAGATATCAGAATCAGAATCTGAAAGGTCTTTATTGCCAAGTAGTTTACATATACAAGGAATTTGATATGGTCGTTCCGTGTGACATTAACAGACAATTAAGGTCGAAGAAAATAGAAAAAAGGTAGAATAAAGTAAAATGGAATAAAAACTCATTTAAAATAGAAGTACAATAGAATATAGAATAGATTTTAATAAAAAAAATAAGTTAAATAGACCAGGGCTGTACAATTGTTTCACCATGTGGTCGAGTATATAATTGGAATAGAAACAACAATATATTGGGATGGAACATTTAGCAGGGCTGTGCAATTGAGCGGTAATGTGCAAAAAGTATGAACAGTGAAGGAAGTAACAAGAGTTTTAAGTTTTGTTACACACATCAGAGACTCAACACACCCTTACTGGACTATATATTTGTAAATACACTCTTCCTTGTGTGAATGTGTGAGTGAATAGGTAAAATGTGGGTTAAAAAAAAACGAATTGTAAAGCGCTTTGGATAAAAGCTGCTATATAAAAGGCACCATTTATCATTTACACAACTCCTTGTGCAAATCAACGGTCATGTCACGTGTCATGTGGCAATGCTCCGCTAGTTGGTCTGCCGGGCTTAAGCTACCAAGCCATACGGCCACAGTGATGTCACAAGGGGGACCCTGGATCTCTGTGTGGTGGTAATTACAGCTCCATGAAGTGACATAGGGACTGCTACTGTATCCTTTCATTGAGCTGTAATTAACAACAACACAAGGATTCAATGTACCCTGATGGCATCGCTGGAAGACCATGTTCACTCATTTCAGTTACTCATTATCTCTCTATGTGCAAAACTGTTTAGAGTTCTTGGATGTGTGTGAGATTATTATTATTATAAGTAAATCAGCATTGTTTTTCCGTGAAGTGCCCCTTTAACTATTTATAAAAGGCACCGTTTTAAATTATTCACCAACTATTAAACATTCAAAAGGTCATTAATAACCCATTAACTAAACCGTTTGCGAATTATCCGTTGACTATTTATAAGGGATAGTTATTCTAAAGTGGTACCTATAAAGTCATGTAGCACGTTTAACCATTCCACTGCCACACAACCAAATGGTTAACTCTTTCACTGCCTCAATGCGACAAAACACAGGTTCACCTTTTCACTGCCATGTGACACAGGGTTAACCCTTTCACTACCACACTACAGAAGGTTAACCCCTTTACTATCACACTACAGACGGTTAACCGTCTGTAGTGTGATAGTAAAGGGTTAACATTCTGTAGTGTGGTAGTGAAAGCGTTAAGGATTGACCTTTTTACGCAGTCTCATTGCTCCCGATTAGTTCGCCGTAACCAATGCCAACCGAAGCCCATTAATTGAGTCTTTCTAAGCTCAAGACAGCCTCTGTGTTTCCCCCAAAACAAACATGTACAGTAAGCATTAGCTCGTACACTAACCAACTGCCGACCCACCTCAGTCAAGCTGCTGGTGATACTCATTTGTATGATTGTAATAAGTTAGGTTGTAGTATTGTGTATTTATTACATGGCGTTTTCACATTCGCCGAAATGCTTGCTTGTGATTGGTCAATAGCCCCCGACAGCGGTGAATTATTTTTCGATAACCACCGGTGATTATTGTTTTTCGCAGCTGGAGTAATCAAGCCCCACTGACACACACTGTTTCAGTGCAGCCAATCAGACACACCTGCCGGGCTGCCCGCGATAATAATAATCACTTTATTTGGGCTGACAGAGCCACAGAACAACTGCGATTTGTCAAATGAATTAGGTATATTGTTAGTAAGTTAGCCATGTAATAAGCGGGATAATGTATAGCTATACTCGGTCATCATCGCAAAATAAGTGTAGGTGTAGGTGTGTGTGTGTGTGTGTGTGTGTGTGTGTGTGTGTGTGTGTGTGTGTGTGTGTGTGTGTGTGTGTGTGTGTGTATATTGATATGTGGGACTTCGGACCCCAGGAAAACTAGCTGGTGCCATTGACATCAGCTAATGGGGATCCTTTTAATAAACAATAAACAATACGATCCACAAAAACACAAGATTCTGTACGAAGTCAACGTCAACAATGATTGTGAATTCTGTCCGAAATAAGTTTCCACATCCGTCCAGCGAAAAGATCCCACAGTGAGGGGCATTCCGGACGGCGGTCTTTAGCACCACCTATGCACGGATACTTATTATGGGAGTTATATGGGAGAGCGGAACACTCACAGGGTTCCCACAGACAATGCAAAATGAAATTCAAGGACTTTCAAGTACTTTTCCAAGCACTATTTTTCATTTTAAAAAGGGCATTTAAACAATTCACTTTTAAATTATGTTAAAAAGAAAAGAAATACATTTCTTGATTCAGAATTTTTTTGTCATGGATGAACAAAACTTTCAACGCGAATGGTTGATTTGAACAAGGACTTTTCAAGCACCTTTTCAAGGAATTCCAGGCCTTGACTTTGTTTTTAGTAAAAAAAAATCCAGCACTTTAAGCACTTCAAGGACCTCGTGCGAACCCTGGTCACTCACCCCGCAGAAGGTCAGAGGTGGCGTGCGGCGAGTTGTGCGTGCGGAACAGCTGCCAGTCGAAGTCGTCCTCCTCCCCCTGGGTGAAGTCACAGAGGGTGGGGTCCGAGTCCTCGTCGAAGGTGCACCCTGCAGCTTGAGAGAAGACGAGAGACAAGAGACAAGAGACGGAGACACGGTGAGCGGGGCAGTCGAGAGGACACGTGGTCGACATGAGACGAGATAAGATGTTCCTTTATCGATTCCCTTGGGGACATTCGGGCGTCATGGCAACAGGACAGACTCTGGATCATCACACGGGCAGACACCCAAAAGCACCTTTAACCCTTTCACTACCACACTACTACCAAAGGGTTTGTTTGTTTGTTTGTACCTCTGCACTCTACCTCTCACTGGTACTTACTTTCTCTTTACTGTATGTAGCACACTCTCAGGGGCTCGTAAGAAACAAGCATGGCATTATAAAGTATCCTGTATTTTCTTCTGACAAATAAAAACAAACTTGAAACTTGAACTTGGTTAACCCTTCCACTGCCACACACGACAAGGGTGTAGTGTGGTAGTGAAAGGTTAACCTTCTGTAGTGTGTGGGTAGTGAAATGGTTAAGTGACTCAGACTTATTTTGAATACAGTATATATTATTTCACTGAATACTGTTTGCCTGCCTCTTATTTCAATATTTCAAACCTTATCACATGCTGTTTTTTGTAGTGGAGGTTACCTGGAGCTAGCCGGTAGCGACGGTAAGCTTTAATTTAGCTTATTTAATTTATTGACAGGTTTTAGCCTGTCTGGCGCCCAATGCACCACTGTAACATTTACATTTAGATTATATTGGGCTGACCACCGCTACAAGTGTACATGGGAACCAGTTTCTCAGGAACTTAGCATGTCTTTTTTTTTTATCATGCACATCTTGTGTCTTACCTATTATTAATTTTTTTTCCCATGTCTATTTTATTATTGTATTATTGCAGACATGACCAGCTGCAAAACGTGTGTGTGTGTGTCGGTATTTAGGCTCATCATCTGGGCTGCGTTTCACCACGCTAACCCCTCTGATCCCTGTTCCATTACCGGAGAAGATGGGACAGATGCCAGACTGACTACCAGCCCACATCCATTTCACACTACACCCTTCACCCACACACCACACAGCAATTAATGATAATAACCAGCCACACAATGCAATCTGCACTCCAACCCCACGGACCCCATGGACACTCTCTCACTCGCCACCACAAGCACAGTATGTACCGGGCACAGACACACAGACACACACACACACACACACACACACACACACGCATTCGTAAAACTCCACAACAAATCAAACTCATAAAAGCCTCCCAAAATATGTTGCCCAAAGCGATGATTGCCACTGCGTCGGGAGAAAGATTATTATAATATATAATACAATCAGGCCTCATGGGGAGGCAGGGGCGAAGTTTATTTAATACGGTTCATACGCAGAGGCAATTCAAAGTGCTTTACATAACAGTAAAACAGATCAAAAGGGAGAGAGGCGTGAAAAGAAAAAACTGCATAAAACAATATAAGTCACAGTTTCAGATCGTAAAACAAACACAAACAAGACCGCACGACCCAGAGCACATAGGCTTAAACAAACGGCAATAACGCTCGGGAAGGGAGGGGGCAGAGACCCGGGGGAACGCGGTGATCATTGTAATGCATCACGACCTGCTATCCTCCGTCCCCGCGCCAAAAAGCTAATTTTTCCAAATTATATTTAATAGCCGCAGCTCTTTTACGGCCCTTGGGTCCTGAATGATGTTCTTCCCATCTTCGCTTTCCCCCGCATCTGGTGCCATATCTCACATTAGCCCAGTGGTGTGAGAGAATTACCGGCAAACAGCGGGTCGCTCGTTGGGAGAAAGGATCAGCGATGGCCGCCGCGTGAACGGATCCGCTCGCCGGCGACGCTTGGACGCCGATGGAACGCTGCTGCGACATCCTAATGATGTCATCAGGACCTGAAGGTGACCCCTGTGGTCTGCCGTCTCCTCACAGCGTCCCCGCTTAGCCGCCATTAAACAAATGGACTAAATGTGACATTAAGCAGACGCCCCCCCCCCCCCTCCTCCCTTCCCAACACAGCGGCCGGCAATAACCGAGGCTCCGGTTCGCATTTACCATTTGGTGATGATGACTGAAGCACAACAACCCCCCCATCATCCGTAAGCAGATCATTACCGGTCGGCCCGTCTCATTGCCGTTTTTAAAATGTTACAAGCGGGATGCAAACCGAGGACACGGGGGGGGGGGTACAAAAAAACACCAGACTCCCCTCCTCCCGGCAAACCTAATGGACGTGGTCATATGTAGTGGGCGGTGGTGGTGGCGGTGGCTCTGTGGTTTTCTCGAGAAAAAGGCTGCAGTTATAGTTCCCCAAGTGTTGGAACATCCTCCAGACGACAGCGTGTTATTTACTGGAGGGCAAACACACTCGGGGCACTCTCTTACTCACCACTGCTGGTACTACAAATATCCGTACACCCCCTGTGATAATATGATAACCCGAGAGCCTATCCGCCACCCTCGCCTGAGCCGCAGTCCTCTGGGGGGGGGGAGAGAGAGAGGGAGAGAGACGGAGGAGGAGGAGGAGGAGGAGGAGGAGGAGGAGGAGTAGTAGTAGTAGTAGTAGTAGCAGCCGGCGGCCCACAGAGTTTCTCCCGGTGGGGTTGATTTATGGCCCTGTGCCGGAGCCATTACAGCACAGCTCTGCAGCCGGGGGGGGGGCAGGGGTTAATTGCCCAGCACAGGGATCTATTTCCAATAGAAGAAGAGCCAGCAGAGAGATATGGAGGGAACCTCCACATCCAAACGCCGGCACTATATTATTATTCCCTGTTGCTTCTGTAAATGAAGCCTGCAGATACCCCCCCCCGAACAAAGCCTCATCATAACAGACAGGAGAGCTGAGAGCTGTCAGGACCCGGGAATGTCATCACTGCTGGGAAGTATTCAGATCATCTGTCATCCTGCTCTTCATCCTCCTCCTCCTCCTGCTCCACCTAATGCTCCTCCTGCTCCTCCACCTAATGCTCCTCCTGCTCCTCCACCTCCTGCTCCTCCTCTTCCTCCCCCTCCTGATCCTCCTCCTCATCCTCCTCCTCCTCCTGCTCCACCTAATGCTCCTCCTGCTCCTCCACCTCCTGCTCCTGCTCTTCCTCCCCCTCCCCCTCCTGCTCCTCCTCCTCTTCCTCCTGCTCTTTCTCCTCCTCCTCTTCCTCCTGCTCCTCCTCCTCCTCCTCCTCCTGACCCTCCAGACCCTCTCTGATTAATGATCTCCACCAGGTGGAACGCCCGCGGGGGATCATGAAATTGGTTTGAGCCCGTCTGTCTGTGAGTGAGTGAGTGAGTGGATCAGAATCAGAATCAGAATCCCTATTCCTATTGTCAGATCCCTGTTCTGTTACAACATAGGGGAGTGAAGCGGTTAGGTGGCCGAGCGGAGATTGCGTTCGTCACCAGCCCCGGAGCTGAGCTGGATTTGCCTGTTCGAATCCAGCTCACAGCTCCGGGGTTGTCACCAGCTTGGCTGGCCGTCTGCACTAATACAATTGGCTGTATTAGAGGGTGGGAGAAGCTGGCGGGGTGGGTCCGGGTCGTTGTAAACAGCGACTCCTACAGTTCGGTCGGGGCGCCTGCTAAGCGCGGATTGGACGTGAGGGGGATAGTGTGGTCCTTCCACACGCTACGCCCTCTCAATGAGAATCCGCGCTGCCAGGTGAAAAGAAGCGGTGATTGGCTGGACGTGTGTCGGAGGAAGCACGTGGTAGCCTCCACTCTCCCAGATGATCTGACTGTGGGGGGTAAGTGCGCAGCGACCAGGAAGGGACTGGGAATTGGCATACGACTAACATTGGGATGGGAGAAAATCGGAGGAAAATGGAGGGGGAAAAAGACAAAAAAAAAAAAAAAAAAAAACATAGGGGAGTGAAATCCTTTGTTTTTGTCTCCTCTGCCAAGCAGCAGCATAAAGTAGTAAAAAAAAAATAATTAATTTATTATTATTATATTTATTAGCAGCGCAGCAATAATCACAATGTATTAGTCACCGCGTGGGTGTGGTGGTGCAAAGTGGCAGTATAATTAGTGATTAAGTAGCTCTGGCTCCTTTAACAAACACTGTGCAAATCAGTAGTGTATGCAATCAGTAGCTAGAGACGGTGATAAAATAGCACTGTATTACTCCAGTCGCAGGCCAGACGGCAACATACTGGAACAGTTTGTGGTTGGGGTGGCAGGGGTCCTTAATAATAATCCTGCAGGCTTTGCCGTCCGTTGTATATATATATCCTGGATGGAAGAGGGGAGCTCGCAAACCGCAGATGTTCTGGGCTGTTCGCACAAACCTCTGTAAGCGCTTTGCGGGGTCAAAGGGCAGATGTTCTGGGCTGTTGGCACGACCCTCTGTAAGCGCTCTGTGGGGTCAAAAGGCAGCGCATTTTCCACAACAGACGGTGATGCAGCGGGTTGGGTACCGTTCACATTTGCCTGTGAATCGATACCGGTACCTTAGTCTCTAAAAATGTAATCTACCTACCTCAGTTGTAAAAAATGAGTCCAAACTTCTAATTATTTATTATCATTATTATTTATTTAGAACAATTTGTTAATATATAATATTGCAGCGAGCGTTGTCTGCATCTAGCTTTGTAAAATGTAACCACACTTGCAACCGTTTTCGGCTTGCCATTGCCCCGACTGCTTTGTTGTTGAATCAATCAAATCCTAGGTAAGCTTGTATTGTGCGCGTGAACGTGCGGCACAATTCATAGGTTTTGTTTCACGGTAAACGTTGACGTCATCGTACTTTAATTTTTTTTCATTACCGAAATTTGCCACCTGGTGAATCGGTACTCGGTACGAGTCGATGGTACCAACGTGATTCGGTTGATACCCTTAAAAGTACCGGATTGGTTATCCATCCCTGGAAAATGTATTCAGCCAGAGGTTAAAGAGGCGCCGTTGTGCTTTCTCCACTGCCTGGCCGGCGAGCACGTCCCGGGGGAGGTCCTCTGTGATGTGGACACGGAGGAACTCGACGCTGCTGACTCTCTCCTCCGCGGCAGAACCCGTTTATGTTGATGGCTCCCAGCCGTCTCCTGGGACGTTGGTGTATTTAACCTTGAACCGGGGCGGAAGAGTGGCTCAGGGAGGCCATGCTACTGGGGTTCCCTTTAGGGTCCGATATTGTGTGTGATCCTCGCCGCCACACAGTTACTGCTACTCAGTAGTGTCTCTATCTTCTCCTTCTATTCCCCCGCTTGGCAGCGGTGATTGAGTTACACAGAGTGCACACAGCCTGGCGAGAGAAACGCTGAAGACGGCCTTCAGCTTACTCACATTTCTACGCTGGTGTGATGACCTTGAAGATTTCAGTGTATCTGTGCTTTTTGAGCCGTCGGGGTCTGTTGTGTAAAGATAAAGAAAGGAACATGAACATGTCGTAATGACCTTAATGAAGTGGCTCTCGGGGAGAGGATGTGCGTCTGCATGCTATATTTGGACACAGAGGCCCGTGTATGAGAGAGAGAGAGAGAGAGCTCTTTTGGATTAACGTGTCGTGAACATGCTAAATAGATTTTGATTTCACTTTGGATGAGGAGAAACCTCCTATCTGCACCTATTCAGTCTGTCCGCAAGATATTTTCCAAAAGCCAAAAGCAGTGTATTGTATTGGGTATCCTTAAAAAATAGCTTTTAAAAAATCTAAAAAGTGACATTGTCAGATAGGAGGTTTTGTGTTTCAGCCATCGATATATATATGTAAGGGATAATGTATAGCTACGAGGTCATTGTCGCAAAATAATTGACCGACACAGAGTTTAAAATACCGAGGCGCAGCGCAGAGGTGTTTTAAACGTCAATGAAGGTCAATTATTTTGCGACAATGATCGAGTATAGCTATACATTATCCCGCTTATTACATGGCTAACTTACTAACAATATACCTAATTCATTTTACATCGACAAGACAAGATCAAATGCAGACGCAGTTCTGTTCTGGCTCCGCTGTCATCGTCACACACACTCCGCTGTCAGTGCAGCCAGCAGGTGTGTCTGATTGGCTGCACTGATGCAGTGTGTCAGTGGCCTTGATTGCGAACAGCTGCGCACAGCGGTCATTATTGTTCCACAGAGGTCCGTTATCGAGTAATATCGGACCTCTGACGAGCGCTATTGACCAATCACAAGCAAGCATTTCGGCGAATGTGAAAACGGCATGTAATAAATATATATATATACTATGATATGTATTGTATGATATGTGTTGTATTAAATTGGCTATAACAGGAGATAGTATTGTGTTTCCTTCCCCATCTTTGTTTCCAGCAGCGCATCTCACCAACTAAAAGGCTGAGGAGGCTGAAACGCTGCAGGGCTGACACCGGGACTGGGACCTGAATTCTGCGATATTCACAAGACTCCCGGGGGTGATACCATAGAAGAAGAACAGAAAATACAAATAACGGTGTCAGGAGGTCCCTACGATGAATTGTGACTGAATAAAGACATAGGGGGAGACGTAGGAGGAGAGGTAGGAGGAGAGGGAGGAGACGTAGGAAAAGAGGTAGGAGGAGACATAGGAAGAACGTAGGAGAGATAGGAGGAGACATAGGAGAAGTAGGAAGGAGGAGAGGGCAATTTGTCTAACAGCACCTCCTCCGGGTGGCCCCCTCCTCCTGGCCAGGGGATTATGTAAAAGTGTGTCCTACTTTGACATGTGCATCTAATCAGGGCTCGTCTCTCCGCGCTCCGGTGGATCCGCAGCTTGGAACGTAGATCTATAAGATCCGCCATCCGCCCTCTTTGTTTGTCTGCGTTGTCCCTTTCTTTGCTCTCTAATCAGGGTGTTTGCTCGGCAGCGCGGGTTACCGTTACACAATCCCCTCTGCTTATCCCCGTTATTTACATATGGCTTATATGCTCCTACGCTGTGATGCTGGCCTCAGCTAATTTAGGGAGATGTTATTTTTCAAAAAAGGACTTTCCACTCCGGTAGATTCTTTTGAAAGATTTATCATAAACAACAAACTAGAGAGAGAGAGAGAGAGAGAGAGAGAGAGAGAGAGAGAGAGAGAGAGACGAAGACCTGATTAAACCCAAACACACACAGACGCACACACACACACGCATTCACACACACACACGCATATGCACATACGCACTAGTGCACTGCAACCCTGCCCGAGCCCGACGGGGCCCTACCCGACCCGATGGGTTCGGGCTGGGTAGGGCTTTGTTTTTAAATAAATAATTCGGGCTCGGCCGGGCAGCGCCCTTTTTTAAAAAAAAATCCGCGCTCGCTATACTTATATAACTAGGGTTATAGGATAACCTTAAGTTTCTGTTTCAGTTTCACGCCAGCTGTTACCTGTTACAATTACCGCAGCCCGCAGGGAGAACTCGAGGGGAGTGATGAAGCCCTCCGGTGGATGATGAACAAATGAACCGGACCGAAGTGGCATTGGTTGTTTGAAGTTGGAATATAGCCAGTTGGCGAACGTTTTAATTTGTTCTTGGATGTATGTAGCCGGTTGGCGAAGTTGTTAAGGTTGAAAGAACAACGTTAACATCAACAGCGAAGTGGTGAGTCTGATGTATTATTATTTGCTGGTGTGGGTCGCCGCTGCCCTGTTCTGTTGTGCTTTCATTATATAATATAAATGTTGCTCTGCTCGAAATCTGATTTCTGTTTTCTGTTTGTTTGTATAGTGACTGAGTAGGCTATTGTGTCGTGTGTGTGTGTGTGTGTGTGTGTGTGTGTGTGTGTGTGTGTGTGTGTGTGTGTGTGTGTGTGTGTGTGTGTGTGTGTGTGTGTGTGTGTGTGTGTGTGTGTGTGTGTGTGTCAAAGAAGATTCCATATAGCCTTCAATACATTTTACGAGGCTGCTGTGTGAGTCAGTCTAAGCGAGCACTGGGACGGCATTCTAATAAGAGTGAAACAGGCTATGTAAATGCTTCTTAGTTTTCAGCGTGATATGCGTTATTTAGGCAGACCTATTGGACATTTTCGTTTTTGTTTATTTATTAAGTTAATATATAAACAGTGTTTCGAATATCTAAAACAAAAACAAAAATGTGTATTCGGCTATAATATAATGCTTGTTAGTTTTCAGCGCGATATGCGCCTATCTGTTATTCAGGCAGACCTATTGGACATTTTCGTTTTAGTTTATTTATTAAGACAAATAAAACAAATAATTTTTTTTTAAATGTAAGTCTAAATAAAAATACAAAAATCGGGTTTTCATTATAGGGCTTCAAATGTTGCATTACAGTCGGGCTTATTGTCGGGCAGGGCCTGAACGTCGTGGGCTCGGGCTGGGCACGGGCCTAATTTCAAGGCCCTTGCAGACCACTAATACGCACACCGACACGCATGCCATACATACACTGCCGAGAATGAAATTTACTTTCTGCGGGCGCCTTATTGAAGTCCTGTATAATTCCGAGGTGTAAAAAAAGCGTACAGAAGACGACCTGACGAGCCCCCGGGTCTCAGTCTGCATGAGAGTCTGCCCTCTCAGTCCTAATTATCTGGCAGTCGGCAAAGGTAATGAACACCGAGGCAGCAGCCCGGGAGCCGCTTGGGAAATACAGCATGGAGGAGGAGGAGGAGGATCCGCCGCTCTCGCCACCATCAACCAAACACCTGGGAACCCAAAACCGAGAGCTACTCCACACGATGCTTGAACGCTGTGCTCCCACAGAAGGCCTCGTCTTGAGTCCGTTGGGGGGGGGGGGGTGGGCGGCGTCTTGAGCGGCGGCGTAGCACCTGGGGGTAGCACCTGGGAGTAATCCTGGAGGCAGCTCGGATCGAGGAGCGTGGGCTGATTTGCAACGCGGCGAGTGTGGCCCCATGCATCAGCTTGCAGACAGGTATATTTATTCTCCACAGAGGCTCTCCACCCCAGTGCTCCCCTGGCATCCTTCAAACGCCATCCACCCCCCCCCCCCCCCCCACACACACACCTGAATACGCAATGAAATCATTTCTCGGGGGCCTCCCGCGGAGCGCTAATAACTCAACGGTCTACCGGGACGCGGTCGCCCGTGACACGTGACGCCAGGTAAATCGGCCGGGGAGAGGCGAGGAGTTTTTTTTTTTTTTGCGGTGGTGGGTGTTTTTTTAAGTGCGGAGGAACGCAGAGCTGAGAGACTTCCGGCCACGTATGCGGTATAGATGATGAGTTCGAGGATGATGAAGTGCGCTTGTGTTTCTGGATAACAAGGACGCCAACGCCGCTTCGCCTCGTTTGCGTTTCCCGCTCACCGACCCAACGTGTGCAACGCAGTGTTTAGAAGCTCGGAAGGAGCTTCTTCTATCCCCACAGGCTCCATCGGGACGCTCCATGATTCTGTGTAACGTCAGCCCATCCATCTACACTCTATTGCACACGCGTGCACACGCTCACCTTAACACTCACTTTAGACACTTGTTTTTTAAGAGATTTGCACTACATCCTTTGCATTTGCACAACATTTTAGCATTTTGCCTTTTTTTCAAACCGTTTTTGTACCTCATTGTCTGCATTTTTGTACCTCGTCTGCATTTTTACTTCATTGTACTTAGGTTGTACTTTAATTTGTATATATATATATATTTTTTTTAGCCACTTTTTCTCCTCCTGTTTTTCTCAGATTTTCTCCCATCCCAATGTAGTCGTTATGCCAATTCCCCCCTCCCCTTCCTGGCCGTTGCTCGCATGGTCGGACTAGGGAGCCCTGAAGTCTATCAGATGCTTCCTCCGTCACATAGGAGACAGCCAGCAACCTCTTTTCACCTGCCAGCGAGGACTCTCATTGGTGAGGTGTAACGCGTGGGAGGTCACACTACCCTCATCATATCCTTCTTTGCTGACCGACCTGTAGGAGTCGCTGTTTACAACAACCAGAATACCACCCCACCGGCTTCCCTCCCACTGACTCTAAGTGGGATCTTCTTCCTCCAGTCTCCCTGGAGGAAACATTTTTTATTTTGTACATTATCTAACGTTAACACGAACCTAAACTAACTTTAGGTTAGTTGTAACGTTAGTTTAGGTTCGTGTTAACGTTCGATAATGTACAAAATAAACGTTTTCCGCTGCTATAAACGTCGCACTTTTATTTTGAAAACCCCAGACAGGAAGTCATTAATTTGCTTTACCATCCTGTTCTGTGTTAGCTCCGGTTAGCTCCGAGCGTCCAGTAGTTAGTAGTATATTATCAATACCAGCCATTGGATTACTGTTTTCTAAATTGGGGAGGCTTTTAATCGTCAAGGTAAGATGATTTTAAGTCATGGTATCAATAAACTTCAATCGGTTCGGATCCTTTGAAGGAATGAGAATATCAACAAACCTGTAGGGAACGTCAGGCTACTGTCCTCCCTCACTTCCAGTGATGAAGCTAAGCTATGCTAACGGAGCGACTGTTCCCAAAGCTAAATGCATGCACAGAGACAAAAAAGGTATGTATCTTCTTGTCTAACTCCAGGGAAGATGTTAAATAAGCTAATTTCCCAAAATGTTGGAGTTTTCCTTTAAGCCGTTCAAATAATAATGTATACATAAATAAATAGTTACAATATATAATCTAATAATCTAAATCTAATCTAATATATAATCTAAAAAAACGAAAGGCTAAAATGCTAAATATATAATCTAAGAATCCAATAATCTAAATCTAATATATAATATAAAAATGCTAAATGCATGATTCTTTTGTCTTTAATGTTAGCTTGCAAACTCAAATACTGTCTTGGTAAGCCTCATAATGAATTGTTTGGGGAAAAAAGGAAAAACATCGTGATGTGTATCGTGTATCGCCGAAAGGTCAGAAAATATCGTGATATCATATTTAGGCCATATCGCCCAGCCCTACTCTAGATTGACGTTTGTCCCATCTTCTTTATTGTTCATTAAGCGCATGCGGGTCAGTTCAGGAGCGGTGTCCACACCGGGATCTGATATATGGGGCGACATTTAAAAAGAAAAATAATAATAATAATAATAATAATAATGTGAACAGCCAAACAAAAAAGACCAGATCTGAGCAATAAATCAGAATTGAGCACCAAGGCTTGCAATGTGAACGCAGCCGCCAGAGTCTCAGAATGGACCCATCTCAAACTCTGCCCTATAAGGAGTAGGGCTGAGCCCAAACGTTCGAACCTTCGAACCTTCGTTCGAACCTTCGTTCGTTACGTTGGCATTCGAATTCTAAATCAACATTCAAATGTTTTATTAAAAAAAAATTTAAAAAAAATTAAAAATGTAATTCTGTTTAAACCAATGGGGTTTTTCTTCACAGTTGCAGATAAAGATTAGGCTACACTAATATTATAGTATTAAAAGAAACTGATTAGTTATATTCATTAAAGAAAGTTGATTTAATTGATTTAGTTGGGCTGGGGCTTCTCCCTGGGCTTTTAAAAAAATTATTAAAAAACGAAGGTTCAAACATTCGTTCGAAAAACCCTGACGAAGTTCGAATCCCAAAAACAGGCTTCGGGGACAGCCTTAACACTTTGAATGCCACCCACGGCTTTTCTCGGGTTTACCCCCCGACCGTTGAATGCCACGTCACGAGAATACTCTGTTTTTTTTTTATTAGCGATCTGAAATCATATTGCATCAAGCGAGCCTACCGTTGGAGATCCAGGCACCGCCGGCGCTCAGATGTGAAAAAAGCGCCCCCTATCGTCTCCCAGATGGTAAATCACCCTTTTGGAGTGGACTCAATGAAAGTGAATGGGAGAAAGGATTTCTGACTCCACATTTTACTTCTCACTGATGTAACCGGGGTCTACCAGAGTTCATTCTGGAGCCTTGGTGCCGCGGCGAATATGTGTTTTACTGTATACACAATGGATCAATCAAATGAGCAATTTTTTCGAATGGCGATCGGAAATTGGAATAAACCATTTGGATACCATCTGACCTCAGGTAAGGAATCTATGTTATCAGTCTTAGGATAATCAGACTCGTTTTCACGGATATATAAGCGTTTCCCCTATATGTGATATCGCTGTTTTGACTGTAAAAGCCATCAGGAAATAAGAGCAGCGATTATCAGCGCGCGGCACCAGCGTGCGTGCGCACACATATACTATCGATCATCTAGCGTTTATTTGAAGACGATTCATAAATACGACGACAAATGACAACGTTCTGGAATTTTCCAGTAAAAGACGATTATCATAGAATGGGTTGTTTATTCCGCGAAAACGAGTGATTTTCAAAATGCTATCAAACGCAAATTAAGCGATAAAAAAAAATCTGCCTTGACAATGTTGACTGGATCTCGCAGCGGCCCGCCTGATCTCAAACCTACCGAAGTCGGCCCATGTCACCCCACTTCTTAGGGACCTGCACTGGCTCCCCATTGCTGCACGAATCCGCTTCAAGGCCCTCGACCTAGCATACCGTGCGGCAAAGGGAACCGCTCCCGCCTACCTCCGGTCAATGGTCTCTAACTACACACCCTCAAGACCCCTACGCTCTGCATCTTCTGGCCGCCTCAGACCTACTCCTATCCAAGCTCCGGGAGGGTCATCAAAGAGAAGTCGCCTATTCTCAGTCCTTGCCCCACAATGGTGGAATGAACTACCCACCCCAGTTAGGACAGCCGAATCACGTCCAATCTTTCGCCGTCGACTAAAGACGCACTTCTTCAACCATTATCTGAATAAAAAAAAAAAAAAAAAAAAAAAAACAATAAAAAAATCTAACCCTAACTAACCGTACTGTCATGCACTTGTCCTAATAAACTAACCTACACTGTAGCACTCAACACTTTGATGAACATTGTTGCTCAGCTGATAGAGTTGTGCCCTTCCTGATGGCTTGTCGTACAGAACTTGTAAGTCGCTTTGGATAAAAGCGTCAGCTAAATGACTAAATGTAAATGTAAATGTAAATGTAAAATGAGTCTTTGATAAGCGACGGGCAGATTAGACACATAGCCATAAAAACATAGATTAGGCGATATTAAAGGGGAACTATTTTACTATTTCTTTCACTATTTGGGCACTTTTACACAATTCCTGTGAGTTTATGGAACACCTCTGTAATTTTTATAATTTTTTTTAATTCATTGTTTTGTATTTCTAATCAAGTCCTCAAAAACAGCATTTTTCTACCTCAAGATCTTAAGCCGTTTTGAGCCTGGGCTCCAACCACTGTGTGCAGGTACATGACCTGATGCCACACAGCCACATTATCATGCAGCGGTGTCTCTCTGACATCACAAATCAGCACATTTTCAGATGACTCAGTTCAGTGAGGGTGAATATTGTGAGAGGAGAATTGGAAGAATGCGCCAATATGAGAATTAGAGACATAGATCATATTAATATAAGTCCACATAGCTAAGAAACAATGGTAAACACTGAAAAAGGCCATTTATAAGATAGTTCCCCTTTAAGTTAACATTGGAGTGGATGGTGGCATTCAAGGGGGTAAAAAGGAAAACACGGCTGGCAATCAAAGTGTTAATAGGGAGGTGTAGTCTGACGTCACTGCTTACCAGTAGAACGCCTGTCGTTCAGTGCTGTCGCCTAATACAGCCAGGAGTCTAGACTGTGGTGGTGTCAGTCAGCAGCAGCGCCAACGTGAGTGTAGTTCCTCAGTGAATGAAAACATAAACGTTATTATTTAGCTACTTTCACGATTAATTGCGAATTTGTTCATGTTGATCTATAGATTGTGGACGAATACACACAGAAAGGTACACCATGCCAATGTTCACGCTTTATTTGTTTTAAAACGAGACGATTTCGAAATGGGTCCATTGGAAATAAATGGCGCAGGGAAACGGCAGTGACGTAACCACTACACCTCCCTATACCCACGACCCACCAATCACGGCCATCACTCGTTTGTCCCAGAGGAAAGCAACCGTTGCTATGTCAATCGTTACGCCTCCTCTCATCATCCCGGCGTGACACCGATCTCCAATTTCAAATGAGAGACACTTTGCGTTTCCTCCGTGCGGCCTAAGTGGATCCCGACAGCGAGGCAAATCAAACAAATCCCCTTTAATTAGCGGCTTGGAGATGGGAGCCCCACTCCAACACCTGTTCCTTTGTCGACGAGAGTCTCGCTCGCTCGCTCCGGTGCTGAGTGACACCTGTAGGGAGGGAGGGAGAGAGAGAGAGAGAGGAGTGGGAGAGAGAGAGAGAGAGGAGTGGGAGAGAGTGAGAGGGAGAGAAAGAGAGAGAGGAGTGGGAGAGAGAGAGAGAGGAGTGGGAGAGAGAGAGGAGTGGGAGAGAGAGAGAGAGAGAGGAGTGGGAGAGAGAGAGAGAGAAGAGTGGGAGAGAGAGAGAGGAGTGGGAGAGAGAGAGAGGGGGGAGAGAGATAGAGGAGTAGGAGAGAGAGAGGGGGGGGGAGAGAGAAAGAAAGGGGAGAGAGATATAAAGGAGAAGGAGTGGGGGAGAGAGATGGAGATGGAGAGAGAGGAGAGGGAGAGAGAGAGAGTGGGAGAAGAGAAAGAGAAAGGGGAGAGAGATGAGAGAGTAAGAGAAAAAGAGATGAGAGAGAGAGAGAGGGGGGAGATAGAAAGGAGAAGGAGTGGGGGAGAGAGATGGAGAGGGAGAGAGAAAGAAAGAAAGAAAGAAAGAAAGAAAGAAAGAGAAAGAAAGAAAGAAAGAAAGAAAGAAAGAGGGGGAGAGGAGAAAGAGATAGAGAAAGAGAGAGAGAGAACTTTGCACAATGCTGAGTGACAGCGGAGAACACCTGACGGGAGAGTGTGTAAAAAGAAGGTAATTTGTAAAAATGTATGCAAAGCGAAAGGAACCGGTGCCTACAGCGCTACATATCATCAGGACCAAACATAGCCACAACACTGGTAAACAAACTACCCTCCCACTCAGGGCATTATGGGGTAGAACACATAGTAGCTTACTACAAAAACCTAGGGGTCCACAAAGACGACTTCAAACTGGAAATGGTAACAACAGATGAGGTACTCAAAAAACTGAGCGCCCTCCAACCTAACAAGGCCACTGGCCATGACAACATCCCCTCCAAATTCCTCAGAGACTCAGCAGCCGCCATCACCCCAGTCATCACACACATAATAAACCTCTCTATAAAACAGGGACACGTCCCCAAGGACTTCAAAATTGCGAGAGTGACCCCTCTGCACAAAAAAGGCAGTAAATTAGACCCAGGCAACTACCGCCCTGTTTCTATCCTTACCTCCATCTCGAAAGTCATGGAAAAAATTGTATACGAACAGGTCGAAAAATACCTTGCGGAAAAAAATCTAATCTACGAATTCCAATCTGGCTTCAGAACATCCCACTCCACTGACACATGCCTTCTCTATTTAAACGACCACATCAAACAAGAGGTGGACGCGGGCAAATACTGCGGCATGGTCATGCTGGACCTACAAAAGGCCTTCGACACTGTCAATCACACCATTCTGATTGACAAGCTAAAAGCAATTGGTTTTGATAGTCTATCAGTGAGCTGGATGCAATCCTACCTGGAGGGGAGAGAGCAGATGGTGGAGGTAAACGGTACCCTATCCCCCCCCCTCACAGTAAACTGTGGTGTTCCACAAGGAAGCATACTAGGTCCGCTACTGTTCCTAATTTATGCAAATGACATGTCGTCAGCTTGTGACTGCAACTTGTTCCTGTTTGCGGACGACTCAGCCCTGCTGGTCTCTGACAAGAACAAATTACAGGTTGAAAAAACCCTCAGCTCAGAACTAAGCAAAATCTGCATATGGCTCGCTGATAACAAACTATCATTACACATGGGCAAAACAGAGTCCATTCTCTTCGGTTCAAATAACAAACTCAGCAAGACCGACGGCTTCTCAGTTACAGTGGGTGACAATATTGTCACAAGGAAAGAAGATATTACCTACCTGGGTTCCATCCTAGAGGCAAATCTTTCCTGTGACAAAATGGCATCCAATGTAATAAAAAAAGTCAACCAACGAACTTGTTTCTTGTACCGGATCTCCTCACTGGTAAACAAGAATACCCTGAAGACTCTAGCAGGAGCACTCATTCAAGGGTACTACGACTATGCTTGCACCTCATGGTACCAAAGCACCTCAAAGGCGCTAAAAACAAAATTACAAACATCTCAAAACAAACTGGTCAGACTACTGCTTGACCTTACCCCTAGAACCCACCTCACCCCTGCCCACTTTGACAACCTAGGATGGCTTAGAGTAGACGACAGAGTACAGCAACTTGCAATGGGCCTGGTCTACAAGATACACTACACGACCAAGGTACCCATGTACATGACTAAATACTTCCCAAAGGTCAGTGAATACCACGATCACAACACCAGAGGGAGCTCCACAAATCATGTTAAACCCAGATTCGGCTCAAACAAGGGTCTAAACACGTTTCGCAATTATGCCACATCAATGTGGAACGCCCTACCCAAAGCTGTAAAGGAATGTGAATCACTACCCACTTTCAAAAACTCTCTCAAAAAACACCTAAGGGAGACTGCAACTCGAAACTGGCCCCTGTAAATGTCCGAGCACAACCCCCGCCAATGTACAGTAAATTACCAAGTATGGTCTTGTCAATAATCCAATGTACAGTGTTGTTTGTACAGTTGTACAGTGTCCCCCACCCACCCCTCCTACCCAACCCCCCCCCCCCCCACTCCTACCCAACCCCCCCCCCCCCCCCCCCCCCCCCCCAACCACCTCCAATGTACAGTCCCACCCCCACCTACCCAATCCAATGTACAGTTTCTACGCCTAATGTATATACTCTGTTCTTTCTGGACTCTTTTTGTATCACAAATACAGTACTGTAATTGCAAATCTGGTATGTCATAAATGTATAGATGTAGCAGTACTGTCTATCTGTATGTCATGTATGTCATATATGTTACGATGAATTGGAAATGGGGGACCCTGGTGGAAACAAGACGAAAGTCTTTCTCTGGTCTGCATCCCCTTAACAATTGTATGTATTGAGCTGTACTGCACTGTACCCATTCTGCAATCTGTTAATAAAGTTTTCATTCATTCATTCACACCCGAGGCTACGACGACGGTACAGAACCGCCCCGGGAGACTCGTGTTTCTCGGTGTCCCGGCTGAAACATACATCTGCTGCTGCTGCTGCTGCCGCTCCTCCGTCGAGGGCGTGAAACCAAACTGGACCACGCTGTGAGTGACGGGCCGGAATACCAAGTGACCAAGTGTGTAAATATAGTGGTGTGGGGCGTAACACAGATTCAGAGGCTGCCTTCTTTTGAGTCGATTCAACTACCTAGAGGTAGTGATGCACTGATGTGAAAATTGTGGCCGATACCGATAACCAATATTAATATTGCTGTTCTGGCCGATACCGATATTTACCGATGTCGATATCTCTGTATAGAAAACACTTTTTTATGATAATCAAATAAAGAGCTATTTTCCAAAACGCATACTTTTTTTTACTTTTGTAACTTATTTTCAGAAATTACTGATATTTTGAAACTATTTAAGGCCAAAACATGTAAAAAGACAAATAAAAAAATAAAAAAAATAAAAAAATCTGCCCTTTTTTTTAATATCGGCCCTATCTTGATATCGGACCGATACCGATGTGTAAAAAAACGGCCATATCGGCCGATATTATATCGGCGGCCGATATATCGTGCATCACTACCTAGAGGTGGTATAGAGATAGAGAGAGAGGAGTGGGGGAGAGAGAGAGGAGAAGGAGAGGGAGAGAGAGAGAAATATAGAAAGAGGGGGAGAGAGATAGAGAGAGGGGAGAGAGAGGAGAGATACATGGATAGATAGATAGATAGATAGATAGATAGATAGATAGATAGATAGATAGATAGATAGATAGATAGATAGATAGATAGATAGATAGATAGATAGATAGATAGATAGATAGATAGATAGATAGATAGATACATACTATGGCAGTACGATGCAACGCTGATTCAAAGGTCTGTGGGCTGCTGCCGGTAATGAGGCCTTCGCCTTCGTACTAAAAGTAGTCAAGACGGCTTGTTGTTACACTAAGTTGCGCTACACTCAAGGATGCTGCTCTGAGAACGATGAAAGAGAAGGAAAGCAGGGGTTGCGTGTTTTACATAATCGGCTCAGAGACTGTTAGTTTGTTTGTAAAGTCATTGCACAAGCGGGGGGGGGGGGGGCTGACCTTGTGCTCCCAGAGAGAAGACCTTGGGCCCTGCTGTGTTATTTAAGCGGGAGTGAGTACAGTCGCCCCCCAGCAGGTAATGCACTGAATTATGGAGCGCTAACCAAGACACTCGGATAATCTCCCGCTACACGCTACACGCGTTATTGCAGAGACGGTCCCTGAGGCCCGACCTCGGTCCCGCCGAGCGTGCATACTAATGGGCCCGCCCTGTATGAGCCGCGAAGAAAGAAAACCTGTTTGTCTATCGACTCCGCTGAGCCGCACACACACACACACACACACACACACACACGGTTGCCGGTAGGCCGCCCGTCCGTCAGTTCCGCTAACGTAGGGCCAGTTCCGTGCATGGCGGCCCATCAATCGCGCTAACCCACATGTACGGCAGCACCGCAGGGGAGGGGAGGAGGGAGGAGAGCCTTTCAGTTCACTCTCTCTTTGTCTCTCCCCCCCCTCTCTCTCTCTCTCTCTCTCTTTCTCCTCTATCTCTCTCTTCCCTTCTTTCTCTTTCTCTCTCTCTCTCTCCAGACGGAGGAGGAGGTGACGAGGGGGTGGAGGGGGCGCAACATCATTTCATCCAGCCCCCCCCCCCCCCCCAGCTCTGCCGAGGAAGTGGGCTTTTGACTAGACAATTTATTTCATGCTTTGCAAAAGAAAAAAAAAGCCAAGTTTGATATTTCGTCCTCCTTTTCAAAGTGTCTCCCCTTTAATAAAAAAAACGTTTCTTTTGCATCGCCTCGGCCAGCAAAATCAAGACACATAATATCACGCCATTTGAGTTGCATTTTCGGTGAATGACCGGCTATTTTGAAAAGCTCAGGAACACTTTTCACTTCTCTGAACGCCCCGCGTTTAGGTTTACCGAACAGTTTTTCTAAGAAACATTTGAGGGACATTTTCTAAAATAGACGGGTAGATAAGATAGATGCCTCGCTCTGCATCTCGCTCTGCGTCTCGCTGGCCCTCAAGGCTGCAAGGAGGTCTGTATGCCTGGGACTTTTGTACGCATAAGCAGTGGTGGAAGAAGTACATACTTCCTCTACTTAAGTACTCTGGTAAAAGTAAAAGTCCTCCATTCAAATTCGACTTAAAGTAAAAGTAGAGAAGTATTTGCTATTGAATGTACTTAAGTATCTAAAGTAAAAGTATGCATTCTACATGACGTTTGTGTTCAAACCTCAATCCATTTACCTTTATAAGGTTGTGTTAAAGTGGTGTGTGGTCCAGTTATGCTGCTCTGATTAAAGGTTATATTACAGTGGTATGTGGTCCAGTTATATGCTGCTCTGATTACGTGACCACACCCCTGACTCGATCCATCTGTTGTGACCACGCCCCTGACTCAAGCTGCTGAGGAGTTAATGTTGTTAGTTTTATAAGAATAGCGCCACCATGAGGCCAGATGATTATGAGGATATTCGTCAAGTTTGGTGGAAATCGGATCAGGAGACGCACTAATTTGAGTATTGAATGTTTGGCCAGATGGTGGCGCTAGAGGAATGGTCAATGGAGTCACCAAGATCAACAGGCTTCTTCTTCCAGGGGTCATGAATGTGCACAGCACATTTGAAAATATTTGAAATAAAGGTTTTCAAAATACACAAATTCGAAAGTTGAAAGTTTGGCCTGATGGTGGCGCTAGAGGAAAGGTCATGGGATCACCAGAATCAACAGGCTTCTTCTTCTAGGGGTCCTGAATGTGCACAGCGAATTTGCTATTGGAGTTATCGCTAAATGCCCCGTGACGGTGGTTGAACTGGAGCTAGGTAGCCAGGTAGCTAAATGCCCCGCGACGGTGGTTGAACTGGAGCTAGGTAGCCAGGTAGCTAAATGCCCCGCGACGGTGGTTGAACTGGAGCTAGGTAGCCAGGTAGCTAAATGCCCCGCGACGGTGGTTGAACTGGAGCTAGGTAGCCAGGTAGCTAAATGCCCCGCGACGGTGGTTGAACAACACTGTTTTCTTCACTGGTAGTTTGTGGAAATGAACCAACTTTCCTCTCTTTCACAGCCAGGAGCAATACAAAAAGAACCACCGCGGTCCCGTTGTCTGGTAGGCAACGTTGCATTTACTGACACTCCATGTTTACTAGGCAGCTACCCAGCAGGAGCCAGACCAAACCAACACCGTGACGTCAGCAACAAAATGGCGGCGCCCATGGGGAAAACAGGGATTTGATTATAGGACCCTGTCTTACACAAGATACACAACAAACAAACTAGGATCACATTGTTCAATGCTTCATCTCCCCTTTACAAGCTTAATCTTGAATTACTGCTTGAATGCCCACCATCCACTTCAATGTTAGCGTTAAAAATGCCTAATCTATGTTTTAAATTATGGCTATGTGTCTAATCTGCCCGTCGCTTATCAATGACTCGTTTTCCAGTCAACATTGTCGAAGCGGATTGTTTTTTTATCGGTTCATTTTCGTTGTATAGCATTTTGAAAAGCCCTCGTTTTCAAGGAAAATAAAAAGATTCCATGATAAATGGAATATTCTAGAATACACAAAAACGTTGTCATTTTTCGGCCTATTTATGAATCGTTTTCAAATAAACGCTAGATTATCGATAGTATATGTGTACGTATGCACGCTGGGGCCGCAAGCTGAAAATCGATTATCTGATTTCCTCAACATCACACACACACACACACACACACACACACACACACACATGGGGGACACGTTGATATCTCAGCGAATACAACTCTGATCATCCCAAGACTGGTAAAATAGATTCCTTACCTCAGATCAGATGTTCTCCAAAAAGATCATTCCAATTCCTGATCGCCATTCCAAAAAGCGATCACTACTGTCTACTATCGATTGGCTACTGTGAATATATGTTCCAGGCATTTTCCCGTCCCGCGATGACTTCCATGTTGAACAGGCGGCTTGCCGGCTCAGGGAGCCAGCTGGCCCCGCCTCTACATATCACTGATCCCAGGTCAGTCTAAGCGACTGACGTGCAGTTTTCAGGGATAGACGATAGGGGGCGCTTTTTTCCATTCTGAGCTGCTGATGGGGCTGGTTTACCAACGGGAGACTCGGTTGATGAAATATGAATTCAGATCGCTAATAAAAAATAAAAACGATAAAAAACGATAATTGTCGTGGTGGGCATTCAGGCATTGGGCTGATAAAATGTCTTATCACGTGGTGGGCACTGAAAGTGTAAGCCACTGCAACGGCTTTGCCTGAAGAATTTACCACATGACCGGGACGTTCTAGCTTGTTTGCAACAAGATTCGGGAAAAGTTTGGTCCGTTCGGAGGCAGCTTCCAGGGGAAGTACATACACTGGAAATTCTACCCCATAGACACTTTCGGCCGTAGTTCTTTACCAGGCTTTATCTCACGGTGATAAAACTGGGAACGAGGTTAGTGATGAGTTAAGGTGTAAATACATGCGTTATATTTTGGTCCAGTTCCAATACAGTTTTAAACCAAACCTGCGCCCCCTGGAATGATAGCATGTTGGAAGCTCGCTAAGCTTACTGGTTTGCACAGCATTAGTTGCTCTCAATCCAACATCCGAGTCCCTAAAATTGGCCCTCGGTCATCAAAACTTTGAGAGAACCCACGTGATGAGAGGAGAGGTCACGGGGGGTCGCCAAAAATCGATAGGGTTCATCCTCCAGGGGTCATAAATGCGCACCGGCAGTTTGAAAAGATGAGTTATGGCACTCGCACGAAGGGTCCGTGGCGACTGCGGTCGGGGTAAATCCATAATATCCCTGACATCGTTCTGGGACGTAATGAGTCATGAAGATACAGCTTCAGCTGTCAGGACGCGGAGAGAGGAGTGGTAGTAGAGATCCATCTGCCCTTGGGTTCATTCTTATGCTTAACACAGACTTTACACACAAAACTGCCATCAGCATAAAAGTGGAGAGAGATTCAATTAATTTTCACGGAGGCCATGGCCATGGTGGAGCCGCGGAGCCGGTGCTGGAAGAGCAACCGAAACTACTATCTGAAGATACCTGCAGCTAACGACATCATTCATCCAGACATAGGTGTAGTTATTGGGGGGAAGGGGTGGGGGGTTGCAGGGGACATGTCCCCCTCAATATTGAGAGGTAAATTTGGCCCCCTCAAGAATGTAGCTAATTATGAAAGACAACCCCTCTTTTTGGAGAGGAAAAAAAACGGAGAAAGAAATAAGGGGGTCAAAACATTTATATATCCTTCTTACCGTAACTATAGCCTATAGGCCTATTAACCAACAATGTCAGACACCCCTACAGGACCGTACCATCTCAACCAATCTCAGCCAGTGGAGTAGATAATGTAAGTAGCTAGCTAGCTTGTTTAGCTCAATACACATCACTTTCAACCGGAATGTTCTCTTTTCCTTTACATGAATAAAGACATTTCCACCTTAAAATCGATGCAGAAAAGGCACTAATGGATGCATAAAAGCACACCAGAATGCAGGAAATGAGGTTGCATCCAGACACCATACTGTATCCGGGTTGAAGCTCTTCCTCACAAATCCTCTAGTCTAAAATGTAGCCAGTCCTGCTAACTAAGGGCCCCCCCCCCAAAGGCTAGGGCCGGCCCTGCTCTCTCCTTTAACCCTTTCACTGCGACAATACACAGAAGGTTACCCCTTGTCACTGCCACACAACAGCACAGGTTAACCCTTTCACTGCCACACTACAGAAGGTTAACCCTTTACTATCACACTACCCGACCAGTAACCGTCGGTAGTGTGATACAAGTAAAGGGTTAACCTTCTGTAGTGTGGCAGTGAAAGGGTTAAGCCAGGAGCTCCTCCGTCATGTCGCCCCACACGCAGCGGTCTCTGGCCTTCTGACCGTCTCTCAGCGTCCAGGCCACTCCTCCTCTTGGCCCGCGGCCGGGGGCCTGCTTCCTGCTGCAGCTGCCACCTGCCCGCTCATCTGGCGTTTAGCATCAATCTCACTGTGGCTGGTGTGGTCAAGTGACCAGCCCCGCTGTGTGTGTGTGTGTGTGTGTGTGTGTGTGTGTGTGTGTGTGTGTGTGTGTGTGTGTGTGTGTGTGTGTGTGTGTGTGTGTGTGGGTCTGTGTGTGGGTGTATCCTTGTATGTGTGTGTGTGTGTGTGTGTGTGTGTGGGCGTGTATCCTTGTATGTGTGTGTGTGTGGGTGTGTGTGTGGGTGTGTGTGTGTGTGTGTGTGTGTGTGTGTGTGTGTGTGGGTGTGTATCCTTGTATGTGTTGTGTGTGTGGGCGTGTATCCTTGTATGTGTGTGTGTGTGGGTGTGTGTGCGCGTGTGATATCCGGAAGCTGCTGTGACTAGACGAAATGGGCAGAGAGATGGACAGGAAGACGGATGAGGAGAGACGTCTAGGAAATAGAACGACAGGATGAAGATGGAGGTCCAGGAAGTAAGAGGAGGAGAGACGTCTAGGAGATAGAAAGACATTATGAAGGATGGATGTCTACAGTAGGAATTAGAACTGATAAGGACAGATGAGGGTATGCGTCTAGGAAATAGAACAAGATGAGGATATGCGTCTACTAGGGGTGTAAAGGTACACGTATCCGTACCGAACCGTTTCAGTGTGTACCGTACCGTACCGAACGGCTGTGTACCGAATGAATACAACGGTATGTTAACCACTAACGACCGCCCACCGGGGGCTGTTTTTTTCACAATCTAATATAATAATAATAATATATATATATTTTTTTTAAGTCGATTATTAATTTCAATATAGAATATTCGTTGACAGCCCTACAAGTACAATTAGTTACTGCTGCACACTACATCACCCCTGAGTGAAACATGGAAAGCCAAACTTTCCCCCACTGTACCGAAAACCCGTACCGAACCTTGAGCTACGTACCGTACCGTGTTGTTTGTGTACTGTTACCTAGCGTCTAGGAAATAGAACAACAAGATGAGGAAATGCTTCTAGGAAAGAGACCAACAAGATGAGGATATAAGTCTAGGAGGACAGATGTCTAGAAGGACAGATGATGATAGATGTCTAGAAGGACAGTTGAGGACAGATGTCTAGAAGGACAGTTGAGGACAGATGTCTAGAAGGACAGATGATGATAGATGTCTAGAAGGACAGATGATGATGGATGTCTAGAAGGACAGATGAGGACAGATATCTAGAAGGACAGATGATGACAGATGTCTAGAAGGACAGTTGAGGACAGATGTCTAGAAGGACAGATGAGGACAGATGTCTAGAAGGACAGATGAGGACATATGTCTAGAAGGACAGATGATGACAGATGTCTAGAAGGACAGATGTCTAGAAGGACAGATGAGGACATATGTCTAGAAGGACAGATGAGGACAGATGTCTAGAAGGACAGATGTCTAGAAGGACAGATGAGGACATATGTCTAGAAGGACAGATGAGGACAGATGTCTAGAAGGACAGATGATGACAGATGTCTAGAAGGACAGATGTCTAGAAGGACAGATGAGGACAGATGTCTAGAAGGACAGTTGAGGACAGATGTCTAGAAGGACAGATGAGGACAGATGTCTAGAAGGACAGATGTCTAGAAGGACAGATGAGGACAGATGTCTAGAAGGACAGATGTCTAGAAGGACAGATGAGGACAGATGTCTAGAAGGACAGATGAGGACAGATGTCTAGAAGGACAGTTGAGGACAGATGTCTAGAAGGACAGATGTCTAGAAGGACAGATGAGGACAGATGTCTAGAAGGACAGATGAGGACAGATGTCTAGAAGGACAGATGAGGACAGATGTCTAGAAGGACAGATTAGGGCCGCCTCGTCTAAATGGATTAACACTAGAACAACAGGGCTGGTCCGAAGAAGGATACAATGCCACCCCTCAACCTTTCCTAGCGACGTGTTCTTCAGACAATTTGCATTGTTAATATTTCGAAAATAATATGCAGAGCAGCGCTCGGTAAATCCGAGTAAGTCTAATTACATTTATAGGAATAGAGACTTGAGAGGTGGAGATGTGTGTGCGAGTGGGAGGCAGGGAGGAGGCGGATGATGATTTGACTCAATCTTCGGCGGTCAAGGGCAAAGCTTTTTGCTCGCTTCACATCACAGCCGGGCAAATGAACATAGACTGAAATGGACATTTGATCATGACGGTAAGTCATGTAATTTTTTTGGTACTTACTCGGAAGCATTTTATATTCAAATCTGGGCCACTTGTTGAAATGCTCCAACTTCTCAACATGTTCAATGTACGTCTGTCTAGATAGTGGTGGAAAGTACTGTACTTAAGAACAAGTTCGAGCTACTTGTACTTTACGCACGTACGTACTTTCAAATCTGAAGCCTGTCAACTTCAAGAGGACGTAATCAGGGCAGCATAACTGGACCACATACCGCTTTAACATTAACCTTTAATCAGAGCAGCATAACTGGACCACATACCACTTTAACATCAACCTTTAATCAGAGCAGCATAACTGGACCACATACCACTTTAACATTAACCTTTAATCACAGCAGCATAACTGGACCACATACCACTTTAACATTAACCTTTAATCAGAGCAGCATAACTGGACCACATACCACTTTAACATTAACCTTTAATCAGAGCAGCATAACTGGACCACATACCACTTTAACATTAACCTTTAATCAGAGCAGCATAACTGGACCACGTACCACTTTAACATAACCTTTAATCAGAGCAGCATAACTGGACCACATACCACTTTAACATAACCTTTAATCAGAGCAGCATAACTGGACCACACACCACTTTAACATTAACCTTTAATCAGAGCAGCATAACTGGACCACGTACCACTTTAACATAACCTTTAATCAGAGCAGCATAACTGGACCACGTACCACTTTAACATTAACCTTTAATCAGAGCAGCATAACTGGACCACATACCACTTTAACATTCACCTTTAGACGTCAGTGGATTTATACTTTTACTTTAAGTAAAGGAACTGTGTACTTCTTCCACCACTGCTGGGCTGACATCTTATTAGAACGTAAACTGTGTAGTTCTCGGATTCATCGTGGCAGCACCCAGCCACTCTGGTCCACATATCCCACACTAGACAAGAGTTTCATAAAAACCTTCTTGACGTTTGCCACGGGGCTAACGCTACATTGCAGCCAGCTACTGGACCAAGGAGGAATAATAACAACAGTGCATGCAGGCCAGATGTCAGGCAGTAACAGCTCTCCAAGTGGAGGTGTTGCTTGACAAAATGCCCCCTAATGGCTGAAATAAAAAATTGCTATTCAGTCAACACAGGACTTTGGAGGACTACATGTAAAAACCTTTTTAAATTTGTTTTTTAAATGTAACAACCACATTACAAAAGTCGACTTTGATCCCTACAAACGATTATTCGTTTTTTATGACTCATCCCCAATTAGCACTATGTTAATTTTGATCTATTTCTGTTCAAAGAGGCTGTAATACAGCTCCTGTTTGGATGTCAAAGGGATATGCCAGCTACAGCAACACGCTTATATAACGTTAGCTGCTTTCTTTAGTCTTACAGATAAGATTAGATCAGATTTATAGTTGTGCTCCTCGTTCAGCTTGCTAATGCCATCCAACTGGCTAAGAGCCCATTCCTTGTCACTTCTCATTAATTTGATGCCTACACCGCTCTGTCTTGTTTAGGCTATACTTAACTTTTTGCCTTTTATAGGCTGTAACTTTACATGTATTTTTCTATGAAACATGAGTTATATATCCTAAAAAATTATAAGACCATTTCTGGTAAACTCCAGATTTAAAAGAGGTCATTCTGCATGATTTCATAATAGAAAAGAACATTTTACAAAAAAAAATATTTAATCAACTAATTCAGTGGTTCTGAACAGAGAGGCCTCTGAGAGCTACCAGGGGGCTTGAGATGATGGAAACGTATTGAAAACTTCAAATAATTGTATTATTATTTACTTTTTATTAAATTTATAATTTTATATAAATAAACGTAGTATTCTTATTCTTATTATTTATTTTATTATTATATATATTTTTTTTATTATTATTATTATTATTATTATTATTATTATTATTATTATTATTATTATTATTATTATTATTATTATTATTATTATTAGGTTTGTAGTGTGGTAGTGAAAGGGTTAACCTTCTGTAGTGTGGTAGTGAAAGGGTTAACCTTCTGTAGTGTGGTAGTGAAAGTGTTAACCGTGTGTGGTGTGGTAGTGAAAGGGTTAACATTCTGTAGTGTGGTAGTGAAAGGGTTAACCTTCTGTAGTGTGGTAGTGAAAGGGTTAACCTTCTCTAGTGTGGTAGTGAAAGGGTTAACCATATGTAGTGTGTTAGTGAAAGGGTTAACCCTGTGTAGTGTGGTAGTGAAAGGGTTAACCTTGTGTAGTGTGGTAGTGAAAGGGTTAACCTTATGTAGTGTGGTAGTGAAAGGGTTAACCTTGTGTAGTGTGTTAGTGAAAGGTTAACCTTCTGTAGTGTGGTAATGAAAGGGTTAACCTTGTGTAGTGTGTTAGTGAAAGGTTAACCTTCTGTAGTGTGGTAGTGAAAGGTTGACCTTATGTAGTGTGGTAGTGAAAGGGTTCACCTTCTGTAGTGTGGTAGTGAAAAGGTTAACCTTCTGTAGTGTGGTAGTGAAAGGGTTAACCTTCTGTAGTGTGGTAGTGAAAGGGTTAACATTCTGTAGTGTGGTAGTGAAAGGTTGACCTTCTGTAGTGTGGTAGTGAAAGGGTCAACATTCTGTAGTGTGGTAGTGAAAGGTTGACCTTCTGTAGTGTGGTAGTGAAAGGGTCAACATTCTGTAGTGTGGTAGTGAAAGGGTTAACCTTCTGTAGTGTGGTAGTGAAAGGGTTAACCTTCTGTAGTGTGGTAGTGAAAGGGTCAACCTTCTGTAGTGTGGTAGTGAAAGGGTTAAGCCGAGAGATATGAACAGTCTATTCTCACTTCTGACCTCCTGATGTCACGCTGAGTGTCAACATGTTGGTTAGCTAGACTAAACAACAGGTATCCAGACGTCTCTCACAGAGGATCTGGGAGGCCAGAGGTTGTGTTGAATGGGAGATATCAACACAGCTCTTGTGGGAGAGGGCAATAACAAGGGTAATATCATGCCAGGGAAAGAGAGGATCTTCGCCTCTTCGGTATTGTAGATAAGAGGATCCACAGAGAGGGCCTGATAGCAACCTAATTGTAACCATTTAGTCGTTTATGTCAATAAACCTGCGTTATAAAGAGAATACCAGGAGCCCGCATGTTGTATATTATCTCACGGGGTCATTAGAGTGTCTTTAGTTCAACATCCAACAACACAACGCAGAGTCCTAGCCTGAAGGAAGGCAGGATAAGTAACATCAGATAAAAGAAATCTAACACCCACAAGATGGGAAATAAACTGGGCAGTACATTAGGTTCAGTAGGCAGCGTTTCTGGCTCCAAAAAGCACAGCTATTCAAGCTGATTCATTGCTTGTGTCCCCTTTGTGACATTAAAAAGGCCAATCATTCTGAACAGCTTGTTTGGGCTTGTTAATCTGAAGACTTGTTAGGTTTGAAGAGACAAGCAGGCCTAGTCTCCATGTTGTTTTCCCCAGTACTCACGTAACACTTGTCCCCTTTTATATTATATAGGAGGCAGGATGGATGTAGTAATCGGCCAGTAAACGGCTAGTAAACATCTAGTAACCAGCTAGTAACTGACTAGTAAACGGCTAGTAAACATCTAGTAACCGGCTAGTAACCGGCTAGTAACCGGCCAGTAACCGGTTCGATCCCCGGGCGCCCAACACAAGGGTGTATTCCTGGCATTACATCTACTGCACGGTGCCAACCGTCCTACCCAAGTGCCCCGAACCCCAAAACTGCTGACATGGATAATGTGTATCTAGGAGCGATATGCAAAAAGACACATTTCAATTACATTTACATTTTGTTATTTAGCTGAGCGCTTTTATCCAAAGCGACTTACAAGTTCTGTACGACAAGTCAGCAGAAAGGGTACAGCTCTTTCAGCTGAGTAACAATGTTCATCAAACAGTGTTGAAACTTGAGTAATGCAGTGTTGAGTGCATAGTAGTAGAGAGTACATTAGTATAGTAGGTAGATAGTAATATAGACAAGGAAGATTAATTAGTGGAAGAGTGCATGATAGTAGACAATACAATAATATTTGAGGACTTCTACAATGGCAAACGGTTATTTGTCAATCAAGTTGTACATGTTTTAATTGATTTGATATCCTTACTTTTGTCTTGCCTTGTTGTCTTATTGTTGTGATTTTATATGCTGTGTGATTTTATATGCCTTTTGTTTGCTTATTTCTGTATGTACACTCGACATGACTGTAAATTAGGGAAACCTCGGATGCCTTTCGAGTTTAAATAAAAGGTTTGAAATGAAATGCTTTTCTGAGGTCAAATGAAATCCGCCTGGACTAAGTGCACCGGCGTCTGCACAGCAGGGGGCGTGATGATGACAGGCAGAGGGTCATCACATCCTGGAACATCTCCTCTGGGGCCAAAAAGGTTGAGAACCAATCTGTTTGGTTGGAAAATTCCATGACTATTACATTTACATTTAGTCATTTAGCGGACGCTTATATCCAAGTCGCAACTTACAAGTTCTGTACAACAAGTCGGCAGGAAGGAAGGGTACAACTCTGGCAGCTAAGGGTAAGTAAGATTATTCGTCAAACAGTGTTGAACTTGCACAGTAGTAGACATATTAGGATAATAGGTAGTAGTATACTGCCCTGTCAAGGCAGACCGCAGTAACTCAAAAAAAGTCAGAATTGAGTTATGAGTGAAATTGAACTTGTCAATAAATGTTTTATCTTGTGACCAAGTTTCAGATGTCGCTCAGTTTGAGATATGGGGTTTTAAAAACTGCAGTAACTACAAAATCACACTCAAAAACCAGGCAGACCGCAGTAACTTCCAAACAGTGAAAAATGGCTTTAAAGTGTTTTGACTTGCCATCCAAAATGTGTTATAGGTAGATAGATGATAGTACCCAGATTTAACATGTATTAATGAAGTAATCTTTAGGCATACAAAAATATGACATAATTATTTTAATTAACCCCCAAAAAGCAGATACTGCACTCTGCTGCACAGTTCCCTTAAATAATTATACAGGTAATGTACAGGCAAAGTGCAGTAACTTCAAATACAATGTTGTTTTCCCTCCAGCTTTCATAACTTAACCTAGCCATTTTGAAAATGAAATTTAACACCTGAATATATTGGAATGATGATGATCCAAATAAAATGGCTAGGTTAAGTTATGAAAGCTGGAGGGAAAACAACATTGTATTTGAAGTTACTGCACTTTGCCTGTACATTACCTGTATAATTATTTACGGGAACTGTGCAGCAGAGTGCAGTATCTGCTTTTTGGGGGTTAATTAAAATAATTATGTCATATTTTTGTATGCCTAAAGATTACTTCATTAATACATGTTAAATCTGGGTACTATCATCTATCTACCTATAACACATTTTGGATGGCAAGTCAAAAAACTTTAAAGCCATTTTTCTCAGTTTCACTTTTTTGATGGCTGTGGTGGGAAGTTCATTCCACCATTGTGGAGCTCGGACGGAGAATAGCCTGCTTCTCTTGGATGAGCCTCCAGGAGCTCGGATAGGAGTGGAGACAGGGTCTTGTCTTGAGGGTGTCTAGTTAGAGACCACTGACTAGTAATCAACTAAGAACCAAGTTGAGGACATGGGGTGACAGTGGCTCGCGAGGTAGAGCAGTCATCTCGTAATCCCAAGGTTCCCGCTCCTCCCGGGCAGCGTGTCGAAGTGTCCTTGAGCAAGACACTTAACCCCCCTAATTGCTCCCGATGAGCAGGTCGGCATCTTGCATGGTTGCCTCCTCACTCTGACGGTTAACCCTTTCACTACCACACTACGGATGGTTAACCCTTTCACTACCACACTACAGACGGTTAAACCTTGCAATACCACACTACGGATGGTTAACCCTTTCACTACCACACTATGGATGGTTAACCCTTTCACTACCACACTACGGATGGTTAACCCTTTCACTACCACACTACAGACAGTTATCCTTTTCACTACCACACTACAGACGGTTAACCCTTTCACTACCACTACGGTAGGTTAACCCTTTTAACTACCACACTACAGATGGTTAACCCTTTCACTACCACACTACAGACTGTTAACCCTTTCACTACCACACTACAGACGGTTAACCCTTTCACTACCACACTACAGACGGTTAGGTTAACCCTTTCACTACTACTACTACGGAAGGTTAACCCTTTAACTACCACACTACAGACGGTTAATCCTTTCACTACCACACTACAGGTCAACCATTTCACTACCACACTACAGACGGTTAACCCTTTCACTACCACACTACATAAGGTTAACCCTTTCACTACAGACGGTCAACCCTTTCACTACCACACTACATAAGGTTAACCCTTTCACTACCACACTACAGATGGTTAACCTTATGTAGTGTGGTAGAGAAAGGGTTAAGACCGAAGGTGATGTTTTTTCCCCCCCCGGTCCTGACCTGATCCAGCGCTCCGGGCATCTCAGAGACGCCACGTCGTCCCAGATGTCCCTGAGCACGCGGAGGCCCCGGGGGGGCGAATGAAAACACTACACCGCTGTTATCTCAGCTGGACCTGGGGAACAGAGACACGGAGGGAGCAGAACCAGGAGCCACGAGGCCCCAGGAGTCCCATTCCTGCACCTCGCGACTCGCAGACAGACGGCAGACTTTCCCGCTTCGATGACGCGACGTGGTTACTTGGACTTGGACTCAGACTCGAACACCGGGGGGACTCGAGACTCGACTCAGACTCGAGATTTAGTGACTGGACTACAACACTGGTGGCCGATTCGGGAGGCAGGCTGTGTGTATTTTGCAAGACGTAATAAAAAAAAAGCACTGGAATACACAAATGTCATGTAGAATGCATACTTTTACTTTAGATACCGAAGTACACTCAATCAAGCGAATACTTCTCGACTTTTACCCAAGTAGAATTTGAATGGATGACTTTTACTTTTAGCAGAGTACTCATTTATCTGGGTATTTCTACTTCTAAGTAAAGGAACCGTGTACTTCTTCTGCCACTGCATGCGGTCATAACGCCCCCCCCCCCCCCCCCTCGCTCCTCCCCCTCCCTCTGTAGAGCTGGAGGTCATTGAGACGACCTGCAGCGAGTGTTCAGGACTCTCGACTGAGCGGCACCTGACGAGCTGACTTTTTCCCGCTTCAATAACGCAACGCGGGTTCTTCCAGCCGCGGCGAGGTCTCAGACGGAGGACGAGAAGAAGAGCGCGACGCGGGCGCTGAGGTGGGGGGCCGATTCGGGGGGCTGTGTATTCCCCCGAGATGTAATGGAGAAGGCGAGCGGGAATCGTTAGCGCCACTCTCTCTCCCGGCCGGGGGCTAATCAGTGAGGGACTCTTGTGACAGACTGTCTGCTGTTGACTCTGTCTGAAGTGGACGTGGGGGGAGGTGGAGTGTGAGGCTGGCTGGCTGGGTATGTCGGTGGGGGGGGGCATGTCGAGGACGGCGTCATGTTCCAGCCATGTTAGGTTGATTGGAGACAGCGGTAACAAAAAAAAATGCCTTGTTTGAAGTGATTAGCCGCGCTTCAGTCGGAGCACTTTGAAGACGGGGCTCCCTGTATGGAAGAGACCATTTTGAAGACGAGGCCCCCGGAGCTCCCCGTATGGAAGAGACCATTTTGAAGACGAGGCCCCCGGAGCTCCCCGTATGGAAGAGACCATTTTGAAGACGAGGCCCCCGGAGCTCCCCGTATGGAAGAGACCATTTTGAAGACGAGGCCCCCGGAGCTCCCCGTATGGAAGAGACCATTTTGAAGACGAGGCCCCCGGAGCTCCCCGTATGGAAGAGACCATTTTGAAGACGAGGCCCCCGGAGATCCCCGTATGGAAGAGACCATTTTGAAGACGAGGCCCCCGGAGCTCCCCGTATGGAAGAGACCATTTTGAAGACGAGGCCCCCGGAGATCCCCGTATGGAAGAGACCATTTTGAAGACGAAGCCCCCGGAGCTCCCCGTATGGAAGAGACCATTTTGAAGCAACCCTCCTATTCCACTTCCCTGGAGTTTATCCTACTGCTACTCCCCTTGTGTTTCTAGTAGGGGCTATTAATTATAGAAAAGATAACGTGTAGGCGGCTGGGTAGCACAGCGGACTAAGCGTCTACCACCGCAGAGACACTGGTATCGAATCCGGCTGTCAGCGGTGCCTCCGGCTTGGCCGGTCGTCATACTGGCACAATTGGTGGCAGTGTCAGCGGGAGGGAAGCCGGTGGGTGGTAATCGCGTCGTTGTAAACAGCAACTCCTACAGGTCGGTCAGGGTGCCTGCACAGCGAGGGAGGGGAATGGTGAAGGTAGTGTGACCTCCTGCGCGTTACACTTCACCAATGAGAGTCCTCGCTGCCAGGTGAAAAGAGGTGTGTGTGTGTGTGTGTGTGTGTGTGTGTGTGTGTGTGTGTGTGTGTGTGTGTGTGTGTGTGTGTGTGTGTGTGTGTGTGTGTGTGTGTGTGTGTTCACTGAAAGAAACATATTTTTTCATATGCCGTAATGAAGTTGATATTGCATATTTTGTCACAGCCTGCATCCGCTGTTCAATTTCATTTCAAACCTTTCATTTCAAACGTTTATCTTTCCCTCGTTTACAGTCACGTCGAGTGTGCACACGGAAATAAGCAAAAAAAAGCCATAGAAAATCACACAGCATAGAAAATCACAACAAGACAAGAGGCAAAAAAAGCAAGGATAACAAATACATTAAAACACGTACAACTTGGGCGGTTAGGTGGCCGAGCGGAGATTGCGTTCGTCACCAGCCCCGGAGCTGAGCTGGATTTGACTGTTCGAATCCAGCACACAGCTCCGGGGTTGTCACCAGCTTGGCTGGCCGTCTGCACTGATACAATTGGCTGTATCAGAGGGTGGGAGAAGCTGGCGGGGTGGGTCCGGGTCGTTGTAAACAGCGACTCCTACAGTTCGGTCGGGGCGCCTGCTAAGCGCGGATTGGACGTGAGGGGGATAGTGTGGTCCTCCCACACGCTACGCCCTCTCAATGAGAATCCGCGCTGCCAGGTGAAAAGAAGCGGTGATTGGCTGGACGTGTGTCGGAGGAAGCACGTGGTAGCCTCCACTCTCCCAGATGATCTGACTGTGGGGGGTAAGTGCGCAGCGACCAGGAAGGGACTGGGAATTGGCATACGACTAACATTGGGATGGGAGAAAATCGGCGGAAAATGGAGGGGGGAAAAGACCAAAAAAAAAAAAAAAAAAAAACACGTACAACTTGATTGACAAACGTTAGAGATCAAGGTTTTAAACTCTGCAACAGAGGGGAGAATCTCAAGCTTTAAGGACTGTTGGAGTTAATTCCATGAGTTAGAAGTGCATCACTGCAGAATGCAGATTTACCCTGTTCAGAGCAAACTCAGGGGACCTTAAGGACCTGCCAGTCTGACACTAGAACAGGTTCATTAGGTTCCAATATTCCATTCCAATAATGATGTAGTATAAGGAGGTAGCTTACCAATAATGATGTAGTATAAGGAGGTAGCTTACCAATAATGATGTAGTATAAGGAGGTAGCTTACCAATAATGATGTAGTATAAGGAGGTAGCTTACCAATAATGATGTAGTATAAGGAGGTAGCTTACCAATAATGATGCAGTATAAGGAGGTAGCTTACCAATAATGATGTAGTATAAAGGCGCTCCCATAGTCCAGCAGACTGTACACAGAGCAGACTCCGCGGACGTCCGCGCGGACTCTTGAGCTTTGATCTCAGCGGACAGCAGACCCACAGGTGGGAAGCTCCTATTTTCTGACGCGCGGACATCCGCGCCGCTGACTTGGTGTCACACAAAACGCTGCTCGGCGTTTTGGTTGACATCGAACTGCATTTAATGTGACGCCGATCTGCATTTTACTCTGAACACTCGCTCTGTGCCAAGAGAGATGTTTGAATGGCTTTTCTAAATGAAGTGTGTAAAATTGCCAGTTTTATTTCGAAATATTGGAAACGGAGATAACATAGAATGTTATCTCCGTTTCCAATATTTTGAAATAAAACTGGTGCTTTTATTTCATGCAATGCTGTCTTTTCAGCACCACTCACTGTCCACCTCAAGCCTATACGGTACATTGCATCTCGCTGCCTATATACCTGTTATTCAAGTGCGTAAAACTGCCCGTTTTATTATCGAAATATTGGAAACGGAGATAACATACTCTTTATTTTGACATCGGATGACGACGACATGACAGAAGTTGAACAGCGTGGGGACAATTGTGTAAACTGCCGCGTGACATGTAGGAAATTGGTCCGCGGAGGTCCGCTCGACTATGAAAGCTCAAAGAGTCCGCGCGGACCTCCGCGGGGTCTGCTCTGTGTACAGTCTGCTGGACTATGGGAGGGCCTTAAGGAGGTAGCTTACCAATAATGATGTAGTATAAGGAGGTAGCTTACCAATAATGATGTAGTATAAGGAGGTAGCTTACCAATGATGATGTAGTATAAGGAGGTAGCTTACCAATAATGATGTAGTATAAGGAGGTAACTTACCAATAATGATGTAGTATAAGGAGGTAGCTTACCAATAATGATGTAGTATAAGGAGGTAGCTTACCAATAATGATGTAGTATAAGGAGGTAGCTTACCAATAATGATGTAGTATAAGGAAGTAGCTTACCAATAATGATGTAGTGTAAGGAGGTAGCTTACCAATAATGATGTAGTATAAGGAGGTAGCTTACCAATAATGATGTAGTATAAGGAGGTAGCTTACCAATAATGATGTAGTATAAGGAGGTAGCTTACCAATAATGATGTAGTATAAGGAGGTAGCTTACCAATAATGATATAGTATAAGGAGGTAGCTTACCAATAATGATGTAGTATAAGGAGGTAGCTTACCAATAATGATGTAGTATAAGGAGGTAGCTTACCAATAATGATGTAGTATAAGGAGGTAGCTTACCAATAATGATGTAGTATAAGGAGGTAGCTTACCAATAATGATGTAGTATAAGGAGGTAGCTTACCAATAATGATGTAGTATAAGGAGGTAGCTTACCAATAATGATGTAGTATAAGGAGGTAGCTTACCAATAATGATGTAGTATAAGGAGGTAGCTTACCAATGATGATGTAGTATAAGGTGGTAGCTTACCAATGATGATGTAGTATAAGGAGGTAGCTTATCAATAATGATGTAGTATAAGGAGGTAGCTTATCAATAATGATGTAGTATAAGGAGGTAGCTTACCAATAATGATGTAGTATAAGGAGGTAGCTTACCAATAATGATGTAGTATAAGGAGGTAGCTTATCAATAATGATGTAGTATAAGGAGGTAGCTTACCAATAATGATGTAGTATAAGGAGGTAGCTTAACAATAATGATGTAGTATAAGGAGGTAGCTTACCAATGATGATGCAGTATAAGGAGGTAGCTTATCAATAATGATGTAGTATAAGGAGGTAGCTTACCAATAATGATGTAGTATAAGGAGATAGCTTACCAATAATGATGTAGTATAAGGAGGTAGCTTACCAATAATGATGTAGTATAAGGAGGTAGCTTACCAATAATGATGTAGTATAAGGAGGTAGCTTACCAATAATGATGTAGTATAAGGAGGTAGCTTACCAATAATGATGTAGTATAAGGAGGTAGCTTACCAATAATGATGTAGTATAAGGAGGTAGCTTACCAATAATGATGTAGTATAAGGAGGTAGCTTACCAATAATGATGTAGTATAAGGAGGTAGTTTACCAATAAGGGCCTTAAAAATGTACAAATACCAGTGTTTGTTGCGCCTCTCCGTCAGAGAGATCACTGTGTTCTCATAAAGGACACAGTGATGAGTGTCATATCTATCATTAGTGATGAATCTGAGGGCAGAGTGATGGACAGAGTCCAGGGATGTAAGGGTTGAGGCCGCAGAATGCCTATAAATTACATCACCATAATCCAAGACTCTCTTCCTATTAATCACAGGAAAGCTGGTTCTGTTTCTGTATAGGAAGCCAATTTTCTGTCGCCACTTGGAGGCAAAGTTGTCCACCTGGAATTTAAATGTAAATTTCTCATGGAGCCACACACACATGTTCAGTGACATGATAAGGCCAGTGCTGTGAAGTGTTGGTCTTCAGGCTAAGTGTACCTGCTGTTGGAGTGAGCTGCTCATCTCTATAAATAAAAAATATGTAAGTGTGCTTCTTGCTGGAGTGCTGACTTCTCTATCGTTTGGGAATGTACTGATGAAATTGTTTAATGAAACCCGGTAAGTGTGCCAAATGAACAAGGCAAACGCCGAACATAATTATGACGAACAAAAAAAGCTTTTTTTTAACTATAAAGTTACAGTCAACGGGAGACTAACATTTGTAGGATTAGTTTCCTCCACCCTTCTGCGTTTTCCAGGCGCCACCTGTTTTTTTTTTTTTTTTATCCACTTTTTCTCCCATTTTTCTATATTTTCTCGCATCCCAATTTCGTATCATCCAATTCAACCCTCCCCTGTCACGAACGCTGTTTCTTGCCTCCCACAAGCCGGCTGCAATGTGGACTAAGTCATACATAGCACAAGTCCCCTCCGGTACTTGAGGTAACAGCAGTCGCATCTTTTCACCTGCGCAGCTCGATCTCTCAGTAGCGAGGAGTAACGCGTGGGAGGCTCACGCTGCCCCCGACACTTCCTGATTCTACTGCGCAGGCGCACCAACCGACCTGTAGGAGTCGCTGTCCACAACGCCCGATCCCCACCCATCAGTTTCCCACCCCCTAATACGGCCAATGTGTATTAGTATGAACGACCAGCTAAACTGAAAGCAAATGTGGAGCGCTGGGCTCGAACAGGCGAACCCAGCATCTCCGCATTCGTGGCGAGCGCCTTGCCCACTACGCCACGTAGCCGCCCTCAGGCGCCACCTGTTTAAAGGGACAGTGATGTTTCATGAGTCAGCATTGATGCATGCTAGCCCTCGGCAGCGGTGGAAGAAGTACACAGTTCCTTTACTTAAGTAAAAGTAAAAAATACCCACCAAATCCCCACCAGATCCACCAGATCCTCCTTGCGGCCCTCGCAGGAATGGGAGTGGCTGGCTCTGCGCTGACATGGCTGTCATCATACCTCAATGACCGCTCCTACCAAGTGTCATGGAGAGGGACCCTGTCGGCCACCCGCCCCCTGCGGACGGGTGTCCCCCAGGGCTCGGTTTTAGGACCCCTTCTCTTCTCCCTCTACACTAAATCACTGGGTAACATTATCACGTCTCATGGCTTCTCCTACCATTGTTATGCCGACGATACTCAACTCTTCCTCTCCTTCCCTCCCTCAGATATCCACGTCTCTGAGCGGATCTCGGCCTGTCTGTCCGACATCTCAGCCTGGATGACGTCCAACCACCTCAAACTGAACCTAAGCAAAACAGAATTGCTCCACCTGCCGGCCAAATCCTCCCCCCTAACCGACCTTTCAATCACAGTCGAGAATACAGCTGTGACTGCGTCCCCGACCGCCAAGAACCTTGGTGTTGTGAAGGGCCAGATTAAACCGAATATATATATTTATTTATATATATATATTTAATTGTATTTGTATATTCTCTAATATTCCCTGATATCCCTTGTATATTCCTTGTACAATATGCATTGAATATCCATTCTAGCCTACTGAACATCCCATAATAGTCTCCATTCTACTATTGGTCGAGACCTTGGTGCCAGGCTGCCATACCCCTCAGACCCAGTTCAAACGTACCGCTCCACATGTACGAACAAGTCCTAGTTCCGCGTAGGAATCTGACTACCGCACCACTAATGGGACTATTTGTTCATAGTGCGTATATATACTGCGCTACTAAAGTAGGACTTCCTTTTCAGTCCAGTTTCTTACCCTCCAATAGAGTCACAGACGTAAAGCCTCCCCGCGACGCCACGTGTGGGAGTAAGGCCAAGTTCGCCTACCATCGGTATTGAGACATCGTGTATATTAATATTTGAATAGTCATATTTGGCACTATATCGTCGAGTTGGACGTAGTCTATTAAGCTAATAATAGTCTGTTAATATATAGTGCTTCGTGCGGTGAGAATACTACCGTAGTCAGTACCCCATCGTTTCGGGCAGAGAACTGGCTGCTTATCCAGGGTGGTTGACCCCACGTGAAGCTGCACCCGAGGAGCCCCAGAGCCGACGAGCGAGTGGACCTGTATACCGGATTATTCTACCGACGACAGCCCGCCTTCCCAGGCACGGATTATGCTTTGTATACTTTGATTATTCCATGGATAAAGACCCCCGACACTGCCGTGTGTTGGAACCCCCCCCCCTGGAGAGGACGCAAGGTGAGGAGACGCTCTGCAAGACGAGGTCGCTTCACGTCTCTCCCCCGTGGACCGGAGAGAGCCGGCCCACAAAGAGTCCATCTGCTTTCATCTGTGGTCCAAGGATCGCCGGCGCATTGAACGGCACTACAGTGGGTTCACCTGGGATACCCTTGGCCGGATGAGGCAGCCGGATTCTACCCCCCCCCCTTCCTACTCCTGTCGGCTTACAAGCGACCGGATTAACCCCCCCTAGTGTGTCCAGTATATAATCATTAAAGTATCATTGCTGTTATTCCTTAAACTATTCCAGGTCGTATATGTACCACCTGCGCCTTCAGAGATTGGACATTCTCTATTGATATACCGACGAATACTCTTGCCATAAAAGTGCATACTAATTCCATTCATAAATGTGATTGATTTGATTAAGTGCTTGCTCTACACACCATCGCTGTGTAGAAATAAAGACCTATTTCTAATTCGTACATTTGTGTTGGATCCGTTTCATCTACGTGACAGTGTTCATCATAATATATTTATGCCGTGTACTGGGTGGCCGAATATTAAGTACAAAGGTAGTGGTAGTAAGTATCATATCTAGTAATACAGTCAGGGAATTGTACCCCTCAGTTACACTTGGTGTTGTCCTCGACGACCAGTTGAACTTCTCTGCTCACATCGCAGCGACGACCAGAACCTGCCGATTCCTCCTGAGCAACGTCAGAAGGATACGCCCCTTCCTGACAAAAGAAGCCACCCAACTCCTCGTCCAATCAACAGTCATCTCCCGCCTCGACTACTGCAATGCACTGCTCGCTGGCCTCCCGGCCACTGCCACTAAGCCTCTTCAACTCATTCAGAACGCAGCGGCCCGCCTGATCTCAAACCTACCGAAGTCGGCCCATGTCACCCCACTTCTTAGGGACCTGCACTGGCTCCCCATTGCTGCACGAATCCGCTTCAAGGCCCTCGACCTAGCATACCGTGCGGCAAAGGGAACCGCTCCCGCCTACCTCCGGTCAATGGTCTCTAACTACACACCCTCAAGACCCCTACGCTCTGCATCTTCTGGCCGCCTCAGACCTACTCCTATCCAAGCTCCGGGAGGGTCATCAAAGAGAAGTCGCCTATTCTCAGTCCTTGCCCCACAATGGTGGAATGAACTACCCACCCCAGTTAGGACAGCCGAATCACGTCCAATCTTTCGCCGTCGACTAAAGACGCACTTCTTCAACCATTATCTGAAAAAAAAAAAAAAAAAAAAAAAAAAAAATCTAACCCTAACTAACCGTACTGTCATGCACTTGTCCTAATAAACTAACCTACACTGTAGCACTCAACACTTTGATGAACATTGTTGCTCAGCTGATAGAGTTGTGCCCTTCCTGATGGCTTGTCGTACAGAACTTGTAAGTCGCTTTGGATAAAAGCGTCAGCTAAATGACTAAATGTAAATGTATGTAATGTACCCAGATAAATGAGTATTCTGGTAAAAGTAAAAGTCCTGCATTCAAATTCTACTTAAGTAAAAGTAGAGAAGTATTTGCAATTGAATGTACTTAAGTATCTAAAGTAAAAGTACACATTCTACATGACGTTTGTGTGTTCCAATGCTTGGGAGGAGTGTTCAAACCTCCATCCACCGACGTCTAAAGGTTCATGTTAAAGTGGTACGTAAGGGGAGGCAGCCCCGCCAAGTCCTGCTGGTAGAAAACGAGTTAAACTATTGTCCCGTTGTGAAGGAGGTGAAGGTTGAACAACAGCGGCTCAAGCTTCACCCCATGAAGCACCCCTTATGTTTATGCCCATTAGTCGTTGCCGTAGAAACAACTATTCTTCCTGGGGTCCAGGCAAAAGACACTATAAAATATATACAATCGCATGATGTACATTCACACAGTTACAATTATCAATACAAACTATTGAAATTTAATTAAAAGAATATATAATAATTAGGGATGCCCCGATCACGTTTTTTTGCCACCGATACCGATCACCGATCGTCGTGAGCCATATCGGCCGATACCGATCCGATACCGATCGTTTTTGATTAAAAAGAAATAAAAAATTATTTTATATAATTTTTTATTTTTTTTATAAAATATATATATTATATAATTAGACTTGTACTTGTATTATCTGCGAGACATCGCCACCACGCAACAAGTCAAAATGCTCGCTATCTGCAAACAGCTCCACTGTCTGTGTGTACTCTAGTAGCCTCCAGCTCCAAAAAGGATTCTCCTGTGCTGCAGCTGGACCCTATTGGTAACGTTACTGTGCTTTGGTCATATCACATTCAGCAAGCCCTCAGCTCGAATACGCATTGAATCAATGTTATAAGACATTGATATCAAGAGCTATCTGTAGCTACTGCTAGCCGGCTAGATGACGTTAAGACAGAACTTTTTAGTTCAATGGGACATTTCGTTTTTGAACAGTGAACTAACGTCAGCTAACGCAAGCTAACGGAGGTATCAACATGGACTACTAGACTTACTGGAGCATTTGTTGATATCAGGAGCTATCAGTAGCTAGCCGGCTAAATACCGTTAGAAAATGCCTACTAAAAGTGAATAGTTGACTGGGTAATTTTGTTTAAACAGTAACGATAGCTAGGTAGCTAACGTTAGCTCAGGTCGAATGCACTATAGACTCGAGCAGAGGAGCCGCCTCTCAGTCCTCTGTGTTTACAAACTGTACACGGGTGCGGGCGGGGCAAGGGAGCAGCGGCAGTTTGCAGGTCCTGTGTGTCTGAGACAGACAGCGAGTGAGATCTCCGCTTGATAGGTTTCCGCGATCGGCGAATATGACTCATTATCGGAATTCACAGATCGCATATTTATACTGATTATCGGCCGATAACGATCGGTGGCCGATCGATCGGGGCATCCCTAATAATAATAATAATAAAACAAAGAATATAAGAAGTTCTCTCACCAGAATAACATGTTATGCTTAAGCACCACAATTGTCAGCCATTACCTCAGAGAATATCACATCATATAAAGTCCAAACTGATTTCTTTCTGAATATTTACTGTTCTTAACACTTTCAGTGCCAGCCATGCGGGGCGCTAAAGGGCTCCGTATGCCAGCATCCACTTCAATGATAGCGCTCTCATATTTGCAAACGCATAAACTATGTCTTAAATTATGGATTATTAGATTGTGTCTAATCTGGCCGTCGCTTATCAATGACTTCTTTGCAGTCAACATTGTCGAAACGGGGGGGCGGCTAGGTGGCGCAGTGGGCAAGGCGCTCGCCACTAACGCAGGAGATGCTGGGTTCGAGCCCAGCTCTTGGCGTTGCTACCAGCTTGGCTGGTCGTTCATACTAATACACTTGGCAGTATTAGGGGGTGGGAAGCTGGTGGGTGGGGATCGGACGTTGTGGACAGCGACTCCTACAGGTCGGTTGATGCGCCTGCGCAGTAGAATCAGGAAGCGACGAGGGCGGCGTGTCCCTCCCACACAGACCCTCGCCGCTGAGAGATCGCGCTGTGCAGGTGAAAAGATGCGACGGCTGCCTCCTCGTGTACCGGAGGGGACGCCTGAATGCCTTCTACAACAGAACTGCGTTTCCGCGTCTCTGATTGGCCAGGTCATTTCTGGTCATGTGACATGTACGCCCAATCGTGGGACCGCAAGTTTCTACACTGGTTAAGCTTAGGCGCTCGTTCAAAGTTGGTTAAGGTTAGAGTTTGTCTTAGAGCATGGCGATAGAACGCCAGGTAGTTTGCAGGCTGTTAGACCCGGAAATAGGCGCAGAACTTGCTGTCCCACGATTAGCGCACATGTCACATGACCTGGCCAATCAGAGCGCAAAACTCGAACGCGGAAACGCAGTTCCGTCGTAGAAGGCATACACGCGGAGGGGACACGTGATACAAGTCTTCGTCCACATTGCAGCCGGCTGTTACGCTTGGTATGCTTCTTTGGCATGATGGACCCAGATGACAGAGTGGAGATTGATGAAACCGGAGACAGAATGTGACGATGAACAGTTTACTTAAAGACAAGGTACATACACGACTAACACACAGGTAACATTTAACAATGACCGCGCACAGCAGGGCAGGACAGACAGGACTATATACACAAGACTAATTGACAAGACACAGAGGGTAATTTACAAACAAGACACAGGTGTGGTAGACAGAAACAATAGAGCACAGAGTACTGGGAAAACAATAACAAACAACCAGACTAAAACATAATTACAAACCACAGACAGGGGAACACAAGACTAACAAAGTGGAGACAACAGATAATAAACACAACAAACACAACTGACAATAAATAACAATAAGTTGGTGTGTGAGCTGATGCCAGATTGGCATCAGCCCACCGGGTGGAAATGTAGACTGAGGGTTATTGTTAATGGGAGGTACTTGTGATGAATATGACTGTCTGAGTCCTGGTCCCACAGGGCCAGGACCGGAGGAAGTGTTACAGTACCCCGCCCTCGAAGGTCGACTCCCAGGCGACCCAACAGGCCCCCCGGGAACGGGGAGGGTGGGGGGGACGGAAGCCGCATCGGCGAAAAGAGGGGGGGGGAGGATGGGGGTTCGAGGGACGGGGCCTGCGGGAACAGGAACGGGGGGAGGGGGCTGACGAGGAGGGCTGGAGCAGGGAAGGATGGGAGGAGGAGACGACGGCTCCGGAGCGCGACCTGGGGCTGGGGTCTCCACGGTGGCGAGACCCCCCGCCGAACCCCGAACCGGAGGCTCCCTGGCGACAGGACGCGGTGCAGGACCCCCAACCGGGGTCCCTCCGGCAGCGGAATCCGACGTCTTCCTCCAGGTCTGCCATGGTGGTGGCTCGTCTTCTGGAACCTCCCAGGGCGGAGGAGACCTCGACCAGACCGGCGAGGAAGACCTGCGGTCCTGGGAACCCCTTCCCCTGGGGCTGTGGCGTCGGGATCCGCGCCCCGTCCCCGACGCTCCCCTGCGGACCAGGCGACTCCCCACCCAGGGATCCAGCACCGGGGTGGCCGCGTCGCAAGCACCCGATGTCATCGGCGCCGCTGGCCCAGCCACTACGTCCCATGGTGCCAGACCCAGAGCGGTCGCCTGGTCGCCACGCAGGACGGAAGCGCCCAGGATCCCGAGCGCGAAGCTGGCTCCGTCTCTTCTCTCTGCCGGGTCCAAGTTCGGCGCGGTCATTCTGTTACGCTTGGTATGCTTCTTTGGCATGATGGACCCAGATGACAGAGTGGAGATTGATGAGACCGGAGACAGAATGTGACGATGAACAGTTTACTTAAAGACAAGGTACATACACGACTAACACACAGGTAACATTTAACAATGACCGCGCACAGCAGGGCAGGACAGACAGGACTATATACACAAGACTAATTGACAAGACACAGAGGGTAATTTACAAACAAGACACAGGTGTGGTAGACAGAAACAATAGAGCACAGAGTACTGGGAAAACAATAACAAACAACCAGACTAAAACATAATTACAAACCACAGACAGGGGAGCACAAGACTAACAAAGTGGAGACAACAGATAATAAACACAACAAACACAACTGACAATAAATAACAATAAGTTGGTGTGTGAGCTGATGCCAGATTGGCATCAGCCCACCGGGTGGAAATGTAGACTGAGGGTTATTGTTAATGGGAGGTACTTGTGATGAATATGACTGTCTGAGTCCTGGTCCCACAGGGCCAGGACCGGAGGAAGTGTTACAGCCGGCTTGTGGGAGGCATGGCCTAACAACGTTCGAGACAGCGGAGGGTAGAATTGGACAATGCGAAATTGGGGACGGGAGAAAAAAATTTAAATGGGAGAAAAAGTAGATAAAAAAAAAAAAAAACATTGTCGAAACGGATTGTTTTTTAATTGGTTCATTTCCATTTTATACCATTTTCAAAAACGCTAGTTTTTTGTAAGTTTCAGGGAAATATAAAGACTGTGATAAACGCCCTTTACTGGAATATTCTTGAATACACAAAAAACGTTGTCATTTTTCGGCCTATTTATGAATAGTTTTCAAATAAACGCTAGATTATCGGTAGTATATGTGTACTTATGCACGCTATATAAGCGGGCTGAAAAACCGAATCCCTTATTTCCTGATCGCACACACACACACACACACACACACACACACATATGGCACACGCTGTTCTCCAAAAAGATTATTCCAATTCCTGATCGCCATTCCAAATATCGATCACGTTTATTGATCCAACGCTGGACACTGGAAATATGTATTCCACGCTGTTTTGGGGCTCGGAAATGAATCTGATCCTGTCGGGTGGCTTGCCCGAGAAGTAAAATGAGGAAGCTGGATTCCCCCCCCCCCCCCCCCCCCCCCCATGTGTTTCGTTTCAATCCATTCCAAATGGGTGCAGTACCACATGGAGACGATAGGGGGCGGTATTTTCCCAATGGAGCTCAGAGAGAGTTTGCAGCACGTGAGACTAGATTGATGAAATATGAATTAAAATCGCTAATAAAAAAAAAAGCGAGATTTATCGTCGCTGGCACTCAACGGTCGGCATGAACTAACGATAAATCTCGTCGCTGGCACTCAATGTGTTAATAGATTTTTTTAAACTGACTAAAACTGGGTTAAACACAGTGGAAGTCTGTTCCAGTTTGACATAGTTCTATACATTCGTTTTCTTTAAAGCATTGGTTTTAGGGTAAAGTGAAGCGTTTTGTAAAAGCACGTCTCGTATCATAATGAGCATCTGCGTGTTATCTGTGTGTACTACTGTATGGAGGTTCTCTTAAGGCACACATGTTTCTGATATATTGGATTCAGAGAAACAGCGCTTGCCGAGGCAAACTTCCCGCTGACTCATGCGAACAGGCCAGCGATCTCTCACGACGCGTTGATCTCTCTCCGATTGCTCTCGCTCTCTTCCCAGTAAAGTTTTTTCAAACTCGCCGTCTCACAGCAAATCCACAAAACCCCATTATAGCCTCGAGCACCATGCCCAGTCCTGAACCGTGAAAACGCCCTCTCGCATGCCAACAGATTCAACTCCTTATGAAGTCAGTGGCCATTGTTACACAGCATCCAGCAGCAGTGGCTGTGATGGATCACGGTTTATGTATATATTATAGAATATTTAACCAACCTGCTGGAACCATATGCGCCCAGCAGGACCCTGAGGACAGCTGACCAGGATCTGTTGGTCATTCCGCGCACCAGGTTAAGATAAGATAAGATATTCCTTTATTGATCCCCTTGGGGAAATTCAGGCATCATAGCAGCATGGGGGGAGGGGGGGGGGGGTACAGGTAGTAAAACAACACAGTGATCAATATGGTCAATATAATTTACTATCTGACTAGCTGAAGAAATATTCACATTATTCACAGTGTCACATAGGGTGCAGTATGCATAAGGTAGTGTTATAATTTACTATCTACTGAGTATACATTATTCACAGTATCACGGTATCCACTGGTTGATCACGAAAGGTGACAGAGCCTTTCAATCTGTAGCGCCTAGACTCTGGAATGCCCTTCCTCGTGGCCTAAGAGCTGCAGCGTCTGTTGACATTTTAAAAAATCAGCTAAAAACATTACTTGCTCAACTCCCCAGTAGCTCTGGGCCGGTCAGGCCGGGCGGAGTTAGTGCTCGATTGGCTACAGGACGTGTACTGAAAAGGTCTTGCATCACCAAAATCACAAGAGGTTTTTGTTCATATAGCCATGGGTATTGATTTTCTAAATGATAGAAAAGTGAATATCAGGCAGCTGGGTGGCGCAGTGAACATTGCGCTCGTCACCAACGCAAGAGACACCGGGTTCGAATCCCGCTGTCGGCGTTACCTCCGGCTTGGGCCGGCCGTCGTACTAACTCAATTGGAAGAGTTAGCGGGTGGAAGTCGATGGGTGGTAATCTGGACGTTGTGGACAGCGACCCCTACAGGTCGGTTGGGGGACGCCTGCACAGCAGTGACAGGAAAGTGGCGAGGGTAGTGCGAGCCTCCCACACGTTACACCTCGCCAATGAGAGTCCGCGCTGGCAGGTGAAAAGACGTGACAGGCTGCCTCCTCGTGTATCGGAGGGGACACGTGATGCGAGGCTTCTATCCTCCCTACAACCAGCCAGTGGGGGGCATATGCGAGCAACGTTCAAGACAGGGGAGGCACAGCGAAATTGGGATGGGAGAAAAAATTGAAAAAGAGGAGAAAAGGTGGATAAAAAAAAAAGTTAATATCGTTTTGTAAATATGAAATATATTTTCCCTTGTTTTTACCGGCACCTACTGTACACTGTGTAGTGTATTGAGAGGGACCCTATTAACTGTTACACGCTGAACGGCATGCTGGGTACAGCTCGCTAGCTAGCCAGGTAACATAACAGTCCGTTAACAGCTGGGAGAACAGAAAAGAAAGAGAGACTGGAGATGTTACACGGTAGCGACGTTTTGTACATTTGTCATGTTGTTTCACCAAGCTCACATTTCAAGCATCAGTGATGTAACGTTCAGAATGAATGCTTTTGTTCCCGGAAATACGCTAGCTTGGTCCGCTAGTGTTAGCTGTTAGCAATGACAGCAGCCAGCTAGCTCGCTTGGATTATGTTAATGGAGGCAGGTTATTTCATTAGTATTCGAATAGTTCCCAGTGACTGAATTCGAATAGTAATTTCATCCCTAATATTCCTAATCTTGCACAAAAAATATCAGAGCTATCGGCCTTGTGGTTTGCAAGATTTGCTGCAGACAGACACACGCACAGATACAGATACTGGAGGTTCCCGGTTCGATTCCCGCTCCTCCCAGGCAGCGTGTCGAAGTGTCCTTGAGCAAGACACTTAACCCCTAATTGCTCCCGATGAGCTGGTCGGCACCTTGCATGGTCGCCTCCGCCGTCGGTGTGTGAATGTGTGAGTGAACGGGTAAAATGTGAGGAACAAATTGTAAAGCACTTTGGATAAAAGCTGCTATATATGCAGTAATTTACCATTTATACACACAGGCTGCCCTGCCCGCTGGGTGGAGACAATGATGTTGTATAAGATATCTGCAGTACAAGGACATTCTGTTGGCGGACGGTGAAGGACGGTGAGAAACGGGGGTTTATGTTCCGTCTCTGGCTACTGGCTCTGAGCACAAAGGCCACGCACTCTGTTGTAAACTTTGACTCACAATCCACATTCCAAAAGCCAGCTTCCTCCCTTCGAAAACAAACAGTTTGAGCATGAGGAGGAGGAAGGCGTGCCTGACTCACTCTGGTGAAGAACAAGGATCGCTCTAGAAAGCGCCGCACCGGTCCCTTGTCCGACTCCACTTTGATATAGGAATGGGCGCAAGCAGTGGTGGAAAGTACTATACTTAACCCTTTATCTGCCAGAGATTATTCTGATCTTAATCCACTCTCTGCCACCACTGTAAGTCTATGGAGATGTTCCCCTTCTTTGCAGGGCTATAACTTTTTAAATTGTATTGCTAAATTGACATTACTATGGCCCATTCAACATCAAGTATCTATCGTTTAGGATGTAGCAACGTTCTACTTTTTCATTCACACATTCATACTAAAATATGGTCTAAAGTATAAATATGTTTTTATCGTTTTCTGCAGCATTCCATAGACATAAATACATATATTAGATCATCAAATGTAGTTTGATACCGATTGACGTCAGATTAAAAATTTCAATTGTACAAGGTCCTAAACGTCATGCCTCATCATCTGCTGGTGACCGGAGGGGGGGTTATAAGTCCGTGGCCGACGTTAAATCATTTATGTAGTATGGGTGATATGTTGATCGGAGCAGTTTGTATGTATAATAATAATCAAACACGCTGAAACTCACCGCAGCTTCCTCCTAGCATTGGGCGATCAGCGTGGAGCGGAAAGTTCGCTATTATGGGATGTCGATCTAGTTGGTCCAGTTCCAGGTTGTATAATACTATATACGTCCAAATCATGTTGTTTATCGAGTTATTGGCAACGGATCGCTATCCAGTGTATCAAGCTGGAGTGAGCACCACTTCCGGCCACTCACTTCCGGTTTTGGCACCTCGCCGATCGGCCACCAGATGGCGGTCTTGCACCGTTGGAGAGTTGAGAGGAGATCTACAGGACCCGTCAAGTCTCCGTGGGTGAAATATGATTGCCATGACATATTTTTGAAATATTGATCTCAAAGACGCTGTACGACGTCATTGGCAGATTACGCATGGCGAGGAATGACGTCTAAACACGTCATTGGCGATTAAAGGGTTAAGTACAATTACGAGCTACTTGTACTTTACGTGAGTATTGCAATTTTAGGGAACTTTGTACTTTTACTCCACTACATTTCAAAGGAAATATTCAACTTTTTTACTCCACTACATTTATCTCTGAACCGATCAGTTACTAGTTACTTTGAAGAAAAAGATGTTGCATAGAAAACATGGCAAAAAGATGCAACAGAATCCATGTGAAACAGCACAAATCACATGGAATCTGATCTTTTCTATTCTGATTTAGGGCCACTTTCATTATGTGGTTCCTAAATCAGATACAATGCAATTGCAATGTGACCTCAGTCTGAACAGTCATGTGACTTTCATGCGACTTTTACGTCACTCTAGTCTAGAGCAGTGGTTCTCAAACTAGGTGACATTGGAAAGTAAAAAAATATTGAAAATAATAATAATATTTTTTTTTTATAAATGTTTTGGCTAAATATGCCTCATTTTATAAATGTGTATTGATAACATAGTGCTGTAATTACATTTTCTAATAACAATGCATGAACAAGTTCAACAACGTGTGCTTTTATTTTGATATTCCTTAATTCCACGTTGAAATGACGCAATACATTAAGTGTGGGGTCGGCAAAAAATTCCTAAATAAAATGGGGTCGTGGTATAAAAAGGTTTGAGAACCCCTGCCCTAGAGATTGACATTTGTCAAAAATTATTTACGACCATCTTCTTTATTGTTCTTTATTTGCGCATGTGGGTCAGTTGAGGAGCAGTGACCGGTTCACACTGGAATCTGATCTTGGCCAAAAATAATGTGAAGAGCCAAACAAAAACAAAAATCTGATCCGAGCAATAGATCAGAATTGAGCACTAAGGCTTGCAGTGTGAACGTAGCCTGAAGCACAAACTAAAACAAGCTTCAAAAGACAACTGAAACACCACCTAAGAGCCCTACTGTAGTATAAGACTGTGTATATGTATGCAATGCATGTTCATGCTTTCTCATTGCTTGTGAATTTAGTGCATATTAATATATACTGTATTCATCATTAAGAATGTGGTGTGTATAGTGATATGCCGGAGAGAAAGGATATTGTCACCATCTGATTTTAGTACCACTTGGTTGTTTTGTCTCATGAATCCTGTGTTGTACCTTTTTCTGTTGAATACATCAGACCTGCGTAGGTGTGACGGATCATATTGGTCTGCGTTGTGTTGATGTTAAATGTTAATGTCCCGAGGGGGAGTGGAACAGGGGGCTCCCGCGCCGCGGGCGACGACACAGGCCGCTGCACTAAGAAGTGAATTCACTCCTAACTACCGTACCTACCGTATGCGTCTGTTAACCCTGTTATGAGGAAGTGAGTTTAACTTACCAGCCCGCAATGCCACAGTCACTCGTCAACACCCCTGTTTCCGTGACTGTGGACATACCCACGGGCTTCCCCGTTACATAGGCTGGTGTCGAGGGACTTGCTTTTGCTCTGTGCCAGTCACACAAAAACAAGGACTCTGCTACTAAAGGACTCAAAATAACTAAATAAATAAAAAGAATATACTTTGATGAAGAACGATTCTGATAAATGACTCGAAATGCCTTCCTCCTGAGCAACGTCAGAAGGATCCGCCCCTTCGTGACAAAAGAAGCCACCCAACTCCTCGTCCAATCAACAATCATGTCTCGCCTCGACTACTGCAACGCACTGCTCGCTGGTCTGCCCATCACCGCCACCAAGCCTCTTCAACTCATTCAGAACGCAGCTGCCAGTCTGATCTCCAACCTACCAATGTCAGCCCATGTTACCCCACTTCTTAGAGAGCTACACTGGCTCCCCATCGCCGCATGAATTTGCATCAAGGTCCTCGACCTGGCATATCGCACAGCGAAGGGAACGGCTCCCACCTACCTCCGGTCAATGGTCTCTAACTACACACCCCCAAGACCCCTACACTCTGCATCCTCTGGCCGCCTCAGACCCACTCCTATCCGAACTCCCGGTGGGTCATCAAAGAGAAGCCGCCTATTCTCGGTCCTCACTCCACAATGGTGGAACTAACTTCCCACCAGTTAGGACAGCCGAAACCCGATCAATCTTTTGCCGTCGAATAAAAACACACTTCTTCAATCAATATCTGAAATGAATTAAAACAAATACATAAATAAAAAAAAAAAAAAAAAAACGTCTTACTGTCTAATACTATCATGCACTCTTCCTACTATACTAATATGTCTTTACTACTATGCACTCAACACTGCAGCACCCACGTTTCAGCACTGTTTGATGAACATTGTTACTCAGTTGTAAGAATTGTACCCTTCCTGCTAACTTGTCGTACAGAACTCTCTCACTCTCACTCTCACTCTCTCTCTCTCTCTCTCTCTCTCTCTCTCTCTCTCTCTCTCTCTCTCTCTCTCTCTCTCTCTCTCTCTCTCTCTCTGTTACTATAACAAGTAACTGGATAGATGATGATCATCATAAATCGTTCAGTTCATTAGCTATATTAGAAATATCCTAAAATGATTAAGTCTGCTAATAGAGCACTGCCACTGTGTGTGCGTGTGCGTGTGTGTGTATAGGCTACTCCTAATGCAGAAAAGAAGGTCCTATTTTTTCACTTTTTTAGGACCAGTTACTAATTTTTATTTGCTGTATTATTCCTGTCATTGATTGATTGCTTGATTGAAAAGTTTATTAACAGATTGCAGAATGGGTACAGTACAGTACAGCTCAATACATACAATTGTTAAGAGGATGCAGACCTGAGAAAGACTTTCGTCTTGTTTCCATCAGGGTCCTCCATTTTCAATTCATCATATGACACAAACGACATACAGATAGACAGTACTGCTACATCTATACATTTATGACATACCAGATTTGCAAATACAGTACTGTTTGTGATACTAAAAAAAATCCAGAAAAAGAGTGTATATACATTTGACATAGAAACTGCATTGGAGGAGGTTGGGTAGGTGGGGTGGGGCTGTACATTGGAGGTGGGGGGGGTTGGGTAGGGGGGGGGGCACTGTACATTGGAATACTGACATACATTTGACATAGAAACTGTACATTGGAGGAGGTTGGGTAGGTGGGGTAAGGTTGGGTGGGGCTGTACATTGGAGGTGGGGGGGGGGTTGGGTAGGGGGGGGGGGGCACTGTACATTGGAATACTGACAAAGCGATGCTTGGTCTTTATTGTACAACTGGGTTAGGACATTTGTAGGGGCCAGTTTCGAATTGCAGTCTCCCGTAGGTGTTCTTTGAGAGTGTTTTTGAAGGTGGGTAGTGATTCACATTCCTTTACAGCTTTGGGTAGGGCGTTCCACATTGATGTGGCATAATTGCGAAACGTGTTTAGTCCCTTGTTTGAGCCGAATCTGGGTTTTACATGATTTGTGGAGCTCCCTCTGGTGTTGTGATCGTGGTATTCACTGACCTTTGGGAAGTATTTTGACATGTACATGGGTACCTTGGTCGTGTAGTGTATCTTGTAGACCAGGCCCATTGCAAGTTGCTGTACTCTGTCGTCTACTCTAAGCCATCCTAGGTTGGCAAAGTGTGCAGGGGTGAGGTGGGTTCTAGGAGTCTGGTCAAGCAGTAGTCTGACTAGTTTGTTTTGAGATGTTTGTAATTTGGTTTTTAGTGCCTTTGAGGTGCTTTGGTACCATGAGGTGCAAGCATAGTCGTAGTACCCTTGAATGAGTGCTCCTGCCAGAGTCTTCAGGGTATTCTTGTTTACCAGAGAGGAGATCCGGTACAAGAATCGAGTTTGTTGGTTGACTTTTTTTATTACATTGGATGCCATTTTGTCACAGGAAAGATTAGCCTCTAGGATGGAACCCAGGTAGGTAATTTCATCTTTCCTTGTGACAATATTGTCACCCACTGTAACTGAGAAGCCGTCGGTCTTGCTGAGTTTGTTATTTGAACCGAAGAGAATGGACTCTGTTTTCCCCTTGTGTAATGATAGTTTGTTGTCGGCGAGCCATATGCAGATTTTGCCTAGTTCCGAGCTGAGGGTTTTTTCAACCTGTAACTTGTTCTTGTCAGAGACCAGCAGGGCTGAGTCGTTCGCAAACAGCGCCCCCTGCCTTTTCATAAAGCCATGCAACCCCTACAAAAGTCTCATCAGACGGACCGCGAGGGAGAGCAGAGTCGATATATACAACTGGTCATCACATGCAGCGCTGCTCCTAGACGGAAGTTTAACACACATCGCACGTTATTATTAGGCCATCCGTTTTCATAATAACAGACATAAACGGACCAACACAGTAGATCAATGTAGCCGGATAACGTTAAAGATCAAAGTAAGTGGGCGGCTGATTGGCACAGTGGGCAAGGCGCTCGCCTCTAACGCAGGAGACGCTGGGTTCGAGCCCAGCTCTCGGCGTTGCTACCGGCTGGCCGGTCGTTCATACTAACACAATTGGCAAGTGTTAGAGCAGGGTGGGAAAGCCGGAGGGTGGGGATTTGACGTTGTGGACAGCGACTCCTACAGGTCGGTTTGGTGACTACAACCGACCTGTGGGAGGCATAGTCTAGCAACGTTCAACACAGGGGAGGGAAGAATTGGATATATGAAATTGGGATGGGAGAAAAATAGAAAATGGGGAGAAAAAGTGGATAAAAAAAAAACCCGAAGTGAAAACGAGTAAAGATTAAATTGCATTAGGTACACAGTATTTACCCATGACTTTATTCCAAATCTTTCCTTAATATAAAAAGAAAAACGCAGATCTCATTTCATTAGGGCTCAACTCTGCTCCTGTCAAATGTCAGAGCGATTGAATAAGTGGAACCATATAAACCTGCTACCTTGAGAAACGTGGTAAATTGGAACCAGGAGATTAACGGGATTAACGCACACAAATCATGGGATTAACGCATTCAAAAGAATTTACCATGAGACGTTTTTGACATTATAAAACCACAATATATTGCAGTGTTACACAGTATTGCAAATATATTGAATCATAGCCCCTGTATGATACATACAGAAACAAGCATTTCATCATAAAGTATTCTGTATTTTGTTGTGACAAATAATAAACAAACTTGAACTTGAACTTGTATTGTCATATTGCCAGATTATTGCCAATGTCAAGACTAATCTAAAGTGTTCACACCCCCCTTTACCATCAACATGGAGCATGTTCTGTTCCGGTACGGTTCACCCACCTCATCTTTTATTTTAGATTAGATTAGATTAGATTCAAATGTATTTTTAACATTTAACATACCTTTTAAATTGGCCGTTTTATGTTGTGTATTGTTGTGTATATTTTATCTTACTTGTTGTTATATTTGTCATATTTGTACTGCTTTCTTTACCATGTGGGGGGCGACAGTGGCTCGGGAGGTAGAGCAGTCGTCTGGTAATCCGGAGGTTCCCGGTTCGATTCCCACTCCTCCCGGGCAGCGTGTCCTTGATCAAGACACTTAACCCCTAATTGCTCCCGATGAGCAGGTTGGCTCCTTGCATGGTTGCCTCCGCCGTCGGTGTGTGAGTGTGTGAGTGAATGGGTAAAATTTGAGGAACAAATTGTAAAGCGATTTGGATAACAAATGCTATAGGATGCATTTAACCCTTTCATTACCACACTACAGAAGGTTAACCCTTCCACTACCACACTACAGAAGGTTAACCCTTCCACTACCACACTACAAAGGGTTAACACTTCCACTACCACACTACAAAGGGTTAATACTCTTCACACGACAGAAGGTTAACCCTTTCGCTGCCACACTACAAAAGGTTACCCTTTCACTACCACACTACAAAGGGTTAACACTTCCACTACCGCACTACAACGGGTTATCACTTTCACACTACAGAAGGTTAACCCTTTCGCTGCCCCGCTACAAAGGGTTAATCCCCTGAAAAATCATAATTTGTGACTTAGTCATCAGGACGCCATTCTTCAACGGCGAATGAAATACGCATTACAAAAATAAATAATCTTAAGAGTGGCGGCTGTTTTCAGAAGGGCGGTCCGGTCGTTTCAAATTGAATGGTGTTGCTAACGTCGGCTGACATTTTTCAACAATTAGCGTCTAGTTGACAGGTAATCACGCAGATAGGCACGTAACTTAGCATCCCCCTCCACAAGCGATGCATCAGAGGGTCTGAAACACTGGAAACAAGGAGAACACACTCAGACCTGCGACGAGGCTTAAAAACTTCGCCGTTTGAGTATTTTCCAAACCTTTTTCTTTTCTATATAATGTGAAAACATTATAGGAACCGAAACAGAATAAATTGGCATGCCGTCAATGGAGCCGCGGCTCAGAGGTGATCGTTCTCCCGTTCTCCCCGTGAGAAAGGCGCCTCGTAATGTACATTTCATGGAGTGAAAGGTTCAAATGCTTTGAAACACCCTGTGCGATTTACTAAAAAGGTCACAAAAATAATCCAATCCATTCCAAAGCCGTCTACTAAAAGCTTTTAAGTAGTGCAAATTTGGGTCGAAAAATTGCTTCCATGAAATGGAGTACACCCGTGTTTATCCCAAACTGCTCGGAAAAATCAGGAGGTCATTTGGGAGAATGCCATTTTGTCATTCAGACCATGGAATCATATTGAAATTGCACCACTAAAGCCATGTTACCCACGGTAGGGTAACTGGATATCGGTATCGGGAGAATTTCCCCAGTGCTGAACTCAGATACCAGTGTGGTGGCATAAAGGAAGCAAAAGTGACTTGATTTACTGCATTTCTGACACATAGGAGCATGTGTGGAGGAACCCAGTCTGTTCGTCCCAACAATAGCTTCAATCTCACACCTTAGTGAGAGGCAAGACGGCTGGGAAATTAGCTTACCGTCTTCTCCAGAGAGAGACAAGAAGATAGATACCAGTTTCCTCTCTGTGCGTTCAGTAGAAAGCTATCTGGCTGCACGTTAGCCTAGCTTAGAGCTGCCGCGGTTACCGCATTACCGCCGTATCGCTGTTACATCACGCCCACCGCAGAGTTAAGCTGAATACCGCATCACAGCTGTTTTTTAGAAGAAGAGAAGAAGAAGAAGAAGAAGAAGAAGAAGAAGAAGAAGAAGAAGAAGAAGAAGAAGAAGAAGAAGAAGAAGAAGAAGAAGAAGAAGAAGAAGAAGAAGAAGAAGAAGAAGAAGAAGAAGAAGAGAAGAAGAAGAAGAAGAAGAAGAAGAAGAAGAAGAAGAAGAAGAAGAAGAAGAAGAAGAAGAAGAAGAAGAAGAAGAAGAAGAAGAAGAAGAAGAAGAAGAAGAAGAAGAAGAAGAAGGGGGTAACCGCCGGGCGCTACCACCCCTGCCCGCGACACCGAGTGAACGGCGCACGACCAGAGGGGAGACTTCGAATCCCCCCCGCCTCTCCCCGTGAGGGAGAGGGGAGTTGGGAACCGCGGCGGCGCGCGAGAGGCTGGAGCCACACCGCGCTCAGGTTTTATGGTTCTCGTTAAGTCGGGCTCGCCCGGTCTTCCCCGGCCGTGGCTCACCCATCCTTTCGGGGGGGATCCGGACACCGGTCGGGACAGAGCCCCCTGGGGACTACAGGTATTCACTCTTGGTCGACGGGAAGGGGAGAGAGGCGCGCGCCTCGGCTCCTCAACAGACCCGTCCACCGTCTACCTCGAGTGAGCCTCACGTTGTACCTCACTGCAAGCGTCAATAAACAGTGTTCACTGTTCAGTAGCCTATGTTGTCTGTGTTTCACTTTCAATAACGAATGCGTGCTTGCCGAATCCCAAACAATATTCATGCTGCAAAGTCATCCTCTAAGATAGACATTTAGACTAGAGGCAGGCTATATGCTATAAAGAATAGACTACTACTACTAAAAAAAATAAAATAAAATGCATTCAAATATTATAATTTTTTTTTATTTGGTTACCGCGGCGGTTTCAATAGCTTCGCAAATGTGTGCGGTAAGGAAAAATCAATACCGCGGCAGCCCTAGCCTAGCTTAGCACAATGAATGCGAGCGGACAGTGCCGGTTAGCCTTCGGGAGAGGTGTTTAGTTGGACAATGCGTAGGCTAACCGGCATGTCATTGTGCTAAGCTAGGCTAACGTGCAGCCAGATAGCTTTCTACTGAACACAGAGAGAAAACTGGTATCTATCTTCTCGTCTCTCTCTGGAGAAGATGGTAAGCTAATTTCCCAAAATGTTGGCGTGTTCCTTTAAGCTCAGTCTCTCCCTCTGCCAGATGGCCACTGGACAACACTCACTGGACAACACTCAGCCAAAGCTCACTTTGCACTATTGTGTTTCACTTCTGGCCGCCTCAGACCCCCACTCCTATCAGAGCTCCGGGAGGGTCATCAAAGAGAAGCCGCCTATTCTCCTAGTCCTCGCTCCACAACGGCGGAACAAACTTCCCACCACAGTCAGGAGAGCCGAAACCCGACCAATATTTTACCAGTCGACTAAAAACACACTCCTTCAATCAATATCTGAAATGAAAGAAGAAGGAAAAAAAACACGAACCTTCTTACAGTCTTCTACTATCATGCACTTTTCCACTAATTAGTCTATATTACTACCTACTATACTAATATGTCCCACTCCCTACTACTATGCCCTCACGTTTCAACACTATCCCCGTAGCCTTCCTGCTGACTTGTCGTACAGATCATGTAAGTCGCTTTGGATAAAATGTAAATGTAAAATGTAAACCTCTATTGATCGCGAAGATCCGTCCACGGCCATAATCGATCAGTCCGCTTCCGCCGCGCATGTTAGAAGCACGATACGTCTCTCTAATGGAGAAATGTTTATTATATCCCAATCGTTCTTGTCCAATGACCCCCAAACAGATGGTCCGAGTCTATTTTTATTGCCTATATTTATTGTAACGCATAATATAACCGATAGGGCATACAGACCCTCATCTGCACCTTTGTTTACACTGTTTATCTTTCTGATCTTTTTATATTCAGAGTTAATTATCTTGTTTACACCGTTTACTGTGTTCGTATTTTTATATTCAGATAACATTTTATTGCCTATATTTATGTCTTTCCACTATTACCCTGCCCATACCTGTACCTCCCCTCCCCCCCATGCTGCTATGACGCCAGAGTTTCAGCCAAGGGGATCAATAAAGGAATATCTTATCTTATTCTGTTCAGTAAAAGGCCATGGATGGGATCAGCAATCTGTATCAGATGAGACCTTCTGAAGGTTTACATCTCAGAGTCGCCATCATCATCATCAGCAGCAGTGATGGCATCGGTGCATCTCCATGACGACACAGAATCATCTCTAGCTACACCCTCTTCTCCTTGATCCTCCAATCAGCAACAGTTGTGAAATGGAGGATCAAGAAAAAGAGGGCGGGGTTTGACATATAGGTCCGTATTGGCTACACGTATGTACTGTATACATGTGCATCCGCACAAAAACACTGCATAGTATAAACATTTTCCCCCCAAGCCATCAGACTCGTCAACAGAGCCCATTTGAGAAACACTGTTGCTGCTGAAAAACTGTATTGCACATTGCATTGATTTTACAGACTGCAAAAAATTCACACAACATTTTTGGGAACTGTACATAGCCATTTTGTTATAGAAATTGTATATAGTATATATCTACATCCTGTTATCTGCACTGCACACTTTTTAGAACTGTATAGTAATCATTATTTTAGTCATATTGTATCTTATTTTATTGTTATTCTATGAAAATCTTATTGTATTAAATATATAATTGGATGCTGCTATGGTTGAGGAACCACAACAAATAGAATTTCACCATTTCTTTGCGCTGTAAGGTACTGAATGACGTGACAATAAAAGGAACCTGAATCTAGAAAATGTGTCATTAAAATACCGGAAGCGCAAAAAGCTAACAGCAAGTCTGCCGCGAAATCACAATATGTATTATTTAGAACATAATGTCATCCGCAAAAGCATAATAGACATAATCAGCTGTTATCCCTCCCCGTCACATACTGTAGGGGCTTTTACGGCCTCAGTATACACAGGTGGAGAGAAGCCAGTCAGGGTTCTACTACAGCACGGCCCAGGCCTTGTTGAGGAGATGAAAGGGACTCCCTGGCATTGGACTGAAATGGGGATAGTTGAGTGTCTTTGTGAGTCTCGACTCTCTCTCTCTCGCTCTCTTTTCCTCGTCTTCTGTTGACTGTAAATCGTTTAGTTTTAATAACCCGGTGTTGATTGAAAGGGCTACATATGCAAATTAGGTTAACTTGACTTGACTTGTCCCTCCCACGTTCCCCCTAGCGCTTCCATGTACGGGGAGTGGTGGGGGGGGGCAGGGCACCTCTGTAGTATTTTCCCGCTTTTTCTCAGCATGTCTGTCTATAGTTTATGTTCAGAAAGAGAGAGAGGAAGAGGGAGAGGGGGGGGGGGGGGTTAGGGGGATCAATCCCTCTTCTAATTAGACGTCTAATTATGCTGAAATTGGACCGACTTTACTAGGAGACTCGTAAAAACCGAGACTCCGTTTCACAGCCTTATAAACGCGCCTATTAATGGAACGTGCCTCTTGGACAAACTACAACTACTCACTATTCAGCGTTTGTGTTTGTAATTTGTTTCCGAGTTTGTTTTGTTTTGCGGTGTGGTGCGTCTGTCCCTTTCACTGCGACAATACACAGAAGGTTAACCCTTTCACTGCCACAAAACAGCAGGTTAACCCTTTCACTGCCACACTACCAGAAGGTTAACCCTTTACTATCACACTACCGACGGGTAGTGAAAAGGGTTTAAAGTGCACGGTGCGTCTGGGACCCCCGAGAGAGGCCATTAGAGGGAACACAACCAGAGCGGCCCGTGCGACACCTCGTTGTCATTAGAGGGAACTCAACCAGAGCGGGCCGTGTGACACCTCGTTGTCATTAGAGGGAACTCAACCAGAGCAGCCCGTGCGACACCACACGTTGTCATTAGAGGGAACACAAACCAGAGCAGCCCGTGAGACACCACGTTGTCATTAGAGGGAACACAACCAGAGCAGCCCGTGTGACACCTCGTTGTCATTAGAGGGAACACAACCAGAGTAGCCCGTGTGACACCACGTTGTCATTAGAGGGAACACAACCAGAGCAGCCCGTGTGGACACCACGTCGTCATTAGAGAGGGAACACAACCAGAGCAGCCCGTGTGACACCTCGTTGTCATTAGAGGGAACACAACCAGAGCAGCCCGTGAGACACCACGTTGTCATTAGAGGGAACACAACCAGAGAGGCCTGTGTGACACCTTGTTGTCATTAGAGAGGGAACACAACCAAAGCAGCCCGTGTGACACCTCGTTGTCATTAGAGGGAACACAACCAGAGCATCCCGTGTGACACCACGTTGTCATTAGAGGGAACACAACCAGAGCGGCCTGTGTGACACCTTGCTGTCATTAGAGAGGGAACACAACCAGAGCAGCCCGTGTGACACCTCGTTGTCATTAGAGAGGGAACACAACCAGAGCAGCCCGTGTGACACCTCGTTGTCATTAGAGAGGGAACACAACCAGAGCGGCCCGTGTGACACCTCGTTGTCATTAGAGAGGGAACACAACCAGAGCAGCCCGTGTGACACCTCGTCGTCATTAGAGGGAACACAACCAGAGCAGCCCGTGTGACACCTTGTTGTCATTAGAGAGGGAACACAACCAGAGCAGCCCGTGCGACACCTCGTTGTCATTAGAGAGGGAACACAACCAGAGCAGCCCGTGCGACACCTCGTCGTCATTAGAGAGGGAACACAACCAGAGCGGCCTGTGTGACACCTGGTTGTCATTAGAGGGGAACACAACCAGAGCAGCCCGTGTGACACCACGTTGTCATTAGAGGGAACACACAACCAAGAGCAGCCCGTGAGACACCTCGTTGTCATTAGAGGGAACACAACCAGAGCAGCCCGTGAGACCACAGCGTTGTCATTAGAGGGAACACAACCAGAGCGGCCCGTGAGACACCACGTTGTCATTAGAGGGAACACAACCAGAGCAGCCCGTGTGACACCTCGTTGTCATTAGAGGGAACACAACCAGAGCAGCCCGTGTGACACCACGTTGTCATTAGAGAGGGAACACAACCAGAGCGGCCCGTGCGACACCCTCGTTGTCATTAGAGAGGGGAACACAACCAGAGCAGCCCGTGTGACACCTCGTCGTCATTAGAGGGAACACAACCAGAGCAGCCCGTGTGACACCTCGTCGTCATTAGAGGGAACACAACCAGAGCAGCCCGTGTGACACCACGTTGATATTAGAGAGGGAACACAACCAGAGCAGCCTGTGTGACACCTCGTCGTCATTAGAGAGGGAACACAACCCAGAGCGCAGAGAGAGAGAGAGAGAGAGAGAGAGAGAGAGAGAGAGAGAGAGAGAGAGAGAGAGAGAGAGAGAGAGAGAGAGAGAGAGAGAGAGAGAGAGAGAGAGAAAGAAAGAAAAAAAGAAAGAAAGAAAGAAAGAAAGAAAGAAAGAAAGAAAGAAAGAAAGAAAGAAAGAAAGAAAGAAAGAAAGAAAGAGACTTTCCAAAGCGAAGTTCTGTACGACAAGTCAGCAGGAAGGGTACAATTCTTACAACTGAGTAACAATGTTCATCAAACAGTGCTGAAACTTGGGTGCTGCAGTGTTGAGTGCATAGTAGTAAAGACATATTAGTATAGTAGGAAGAGAGAGAGAGAGAGAGAGAGAGAGAGAGAGAGAGAGAGAGAGAGAGAGAGAGAGAGAGAGAGAAGCAGGACCTTTCCAGAACATTAGGAATGACTTCACTTTATTAATTAATTTGCTCTTGCTTTGACATAACGGTTATTACATTACGAGAGTTACAAAGGCGGGGCAACTTTGAGAGACTTGTATGTGTATAAGACTTTGAAAAGGAACAAATAGGAGAAAGGTGGTAATAGATTAGATTTGTCATCATGATACAGCACAAGTACAGTACAACGAAAATAAGTTTGCCATCCGACCAGAGTGCAAATGTACACTAGTAAAACAGTTAAGTGCAATAGTACAATAGTACAATGAACAGGTGATTAAACTGGGCTTCAAATATATAAATGAGTACTACTGAGTAATAGCGCTAATCAGATGTATGTACAGAGTTGTAATATTAACATGTACAGTGATAGGTATAAAGACACTATGGTAGTAAGTCAGCGTAACTAGTAAGAGTAGGTAAGGGATAAGTACATAGTATCTACAGATATGTAAAAGGATTATGTGCAGGTATGTACAGACAGATGTGGATAGAGATATATACGGCAAGAATAAATATATATACACATGTATAGTATAAACATTATTGTACATGCTATCATACAGAGTTATATGGGTTAAATGCAGGTGCATAAGTAGGTATATAGAAGGATTATATGCAGGTATATTCAGACAGATATATATGCAGTAATAGGGATTTAACTTTACATCTAGTCAGCATCTGTCACCATTTTAAAGGGAGTTTATTTACTTGGTGACACAATAGTCAAACAAATGCACTAGCAATCAATAGCGTATGCCAAATGATTACGGCCTATTACAAAAACATAGAAAAATAAATAACTTATTTATCAATTAACAAGTCACCTTCCGAGTCCGAATGCAGACAATGCTCGAGTCCAAGTTTTCGAGTCCGAGTCGCCAGTCCTGAAAATCAGTCCGTGTACTGGACTCGAGTACTACGACACTAGCTGTGGTAAAGATTAGAGCGACGGCCCAGTGTGAGGGAAAGGGTACCATCATGGATGGATGGTTGGATGGGGACATCGGAGGGGTGCCAGCGGCCGTTCACTTCGCATTAACGTCAGACTAAGGGCACTGGCAAGAGAGAGGAGGCACCAACGGGCAGGAGTGGCGAGAGAGTGTGTGAGAAGATGAAGATGTTTACCTTAGAGCCAGTTAGGGCTGGGCGATTAATCGATTAATTCGAATGAATGATTTAGGATGATTTAAAAAAATGTAAAAAAATATATTTTATTTAAAAAAATAAATATTTAGAGTCACCTTTTATTTTACAAAAAATATGTTTGGTGAAAGTTAGATTTGCACTTTATTAAATTCATTCTTGTTTGATGATCAAGAGGCACCTTTTATTTGTTTTAAGTGAAGTTTGGTGAAAAAGCAAGTTATTGCACTATTAATCCCAATAGGGACATTCATCTTTGTTTGATCAAAAGTAACCTTTTATATATATATATATATATATATATATTTTTTTTTTTTTTTCTTCTTTTATTTTTTTTTTAAGTGAAGATTGGTGAAAGTTAGGTTTGCACTTCAAACCCAATAGGGAAATTCATCTTGGTTTGATAATTATTTTGTGTCAAATAAAAACAAAGCTTTATTTGAATGATTTCCTTGGTGTTTCTAGTTTTTAAGAGAAAGAAATCTATTAAAATCATAAATCGGATGTGGTGTGAACAAATCTGAGATTTTATTTTTAGGCCATATCGCCCCGGTCCTAGAGCCAGTAGTACTGCCACGATGTGGCGAGAGAGCGTGTGAGAAGATGACGATGTTGACCGTAGAGCCAGCACTGCCACCATGTGGCAAGAGAGCGTGTGAGAAGATGACGATGTTGACCGTAGAGCCAGTACTGTGTAGGGATGGGAATCGAAAACCGGTTCCCGTTGGGAACCGGTTCCTAATTGGCCGATGCCTGGAACCGTGTGGCTCCTGTGACTTTCGATTCCCTTAACGCTGCCAGGTTTTTCCTACAGTTGCGCGCGTTAGCATGTAGCCATGGCAGACTCTATTTGATTCCTTAAGGGCTCGAAATTGCCTGGCTTTTGGTCATATGCTCCCGCTGTTTGGCTACTTCTATGTGCAGTGAAAACTACTTGAATGCTTTAGAACATAGTCATTGATTTAGTTTAGGGTGAGCTAAAATTAGCCGCGGAGCTATCGCTAGCTAACGTGAGCTAACGCTATTTAATCAAGCTCACAAAGAGAGATAAACAGCTGACAGCGGATAGTACAGGTACAAATACAATAAAACAGCGGGTGGGGACTGTTGTGTAAACATTGTACTCTTTAGTTCACATATAATAAGAGCCGGATTGTTTATTTACTAAGTCTCTACTCTGAGTCCGTCAGACAGGAAGTACCATGGTGCAACATACAAATGTGTCCGTGTAGCAACACAAGCCAATACCTACAGGACAGGGGCCCGGGGAGGGAGCTCTGTGTGTCTGTGTGTGTGAGTGTGTGTGTGTGTGTGTGTGAGACAGAAGTCAGAGGAATAACGACTGTTATTCAATAGATTAAATTAGTTTAAGAATAAAAAAATAAATACATTTTAAGAGAATCTCAAATACATTATTTTATTTAAGTGTAGGCTATAGTTAATGTTTTATTTTTTACAGTTTTTGTATTTTTCTGACATGGTAAATGGCTGCTTTTTTATATAGCGCTTTTATCCAAAGCGCTTTACAATTTGTTCCTTACATTTTACCCAATCACTCACACATTCACACAACGACGGCGCAGGCAACCATGCAAGGTGCCAACCTGCTCATCGGGAGCAGTTAGGGGTTAAGTGTCTTGCTCAAGGACACATCGACACGCTGCCCGGGAGGAGCGGGAATCGAACCGGGAACCTCCGGATTGCCAGACGACTGCTCTACCTCCCGAGCCACTGTCGCCCCTGACATGGGGGCTCAACAATAAATGACAATCAGAAATGTCAAGTTGCATGTTGTTATTCTAACCAGCTTAGTTCTGTTGCATTTCCAATTTATTTATTTAAATTATAAATTGATCAGGTATCGATAAGAGAATCGATAAAGAATCGAATCGATAAGCAGAATCGATAATGGAATCGTATCGATAAAATCCTATCAATTCCCATCCCTAGTACTGTGCCACGATGTGGCGAGAGAGCGTGTGAGAAGATGACGATGTTGACTGTAGAGCCAGCACTGCCACCATGTGGCAAGAGAGCGTGTGAGAAGATGACGATGTTGACCGTAGAGCCAGCACTGCCACCATGTGGCAAGAGAGCGTGTGAGAAGATGACGATGTTGACCGTAGAGCCGGTACTGCCACGATGCATCAGTGGATCATTCTAGGTACTTACTGTATAACACATTGTATGCTTACAATGACTAAGACGTTAGGACTGAAATAATATTAAACTACATAGCAATTTTTTTCATGATATATTTATATAGCACTAATACAATAGTTTCATGATATATTTATATAGCACTAATACAATAGTTTCGTGATATATTTATATAGCACTAATACAATAGTTTCGTGATATATTTATATAGCACTAATACAATAGTTTCGTGATATATTTATATAGCACTAATACAATAGTTTCGTGATATATTTATATAGCACTAATACAATAGTTTCGTGATATATTTATATAGCACTAATACAATAGTTTTGTGATATATTTATATAGCACTAATACGATAGTTTCATGATATATTTATACAGTATAGTACTAATAATACAATAGTTTCATCAACTTTCATGATATATTTATATAGCACTAATACGATAGTTTCATGATATGATATTTATATAGTACTAATACAATAGTCTCATGATATATTATATTCATATACCACTAATACAATAGTTTCACGATGTGATCTTGTTACATGTATATATAATCTTGTAACCAGGGCACCATTGAAAAGGAGACCTTGGGTCTCAATGTGCTTCGCAAAAAATCAAGATCAAAATAAAAATGCAATCAATGTAATTAAAAGGAGCAATTGCCATAATATGAACAGGCAGAGACGTCAGGCGGGAGAGGAAGAAGTGAGGAGAGAGCGCAGGGCTGTAGGGTCCAACACGAGGGGATGTCAGGCCTGGCCCTGCCTGCGGTTTATTATATGAACCAAGACAGTTAGTTTAGTTAATAAGCCTGGGGAATTTCCCACTGGGGCTGTCAGAGCAACAGCAATCTGTGCTCGGAGAGAAAGCAACAGTGGATCTGACAGGATTGGTATCCGATTCCACTATAGGAACACAGCATACATAATACAATGTATTCATTCATCAGCTCCCTAAACCGAACCTCATCTGGCATAATAATAAACGGTTCTTGCTAATTATTACGACGTTGGGTTGTGGTGGCCATTAGGGGCCATGTGGTAGGGTACAGGATGTAGCATCTATCTACAGTATCTACACGTTGGGTTGTGGTGGCCATTAGGGGCCATGTGGTAGGGTACAGGATGTAGCATCTATCTACAGTACTATCTACATGTTTGGGGTGTGGTGGCCATTAGGGGCCATGTGGTATTGTGGTAGGGTATGTAGCATCAATCTTTCTACACATTGGGTCGTGGTGGCCATCACATTACCTCTACCCCCCTTACCCTAAACCAGGTTCATATCATATTCCCTACCACTACCCCCCTTACCATAAACTACTTACTATTGAAACTATTAAGAAACTATTAAGCTTAAGCACCTTGAGATATCGTTTGATTTTAAAGTGTGCTATATATAAATTAAATGTATTATTAAACCAGGTTTGTATCTTATTCCCTACCTCTACACCCCTACACCCCTTAACCCCCCTCCCACACACACACACACACACACACACACACACACACACACACACACACACACACGTATGACCTTTACATTTGACCACTATAAGTAGCATTATTATAGATGTATGAACGCTTATCCTTAACATTAGGGCACACTTGTGTCTTGTGTTTTATTATAAATGGCTACACTCTATTGTCCTGTATAGTGTGTGTAGTCCTGTGTATAGTGTGTGTACATCGTGTCCCATATGTTACTTTATGTTTATAGTGTCCTATATGTTACTTTATGTTTATAGTGTCCTATATGTTACTTTATGTTTATATTAGATATTCTTTTATATACACCGTGGGGAGGGGGAAGCGCAATAAAATGTCTCTGTATGTCTTGCACATTATGAGAAGCAACAATAAAGGGGACTTTGACTTTGACTATTGTATCCTTATTAAGCCACAAATTCGCAAAAAGGCTTGTTAAGATTTATTCCAGAACATTTTGGTTTCAAATGCTCTTTTTCCAAACAGCTGCATTGTCTGTCGTGGGAACATCCGCAAAAAAAAGACGTTAGCTTTCCGGGACAGTAGGGCAGAGCCGCCCGCGCCACGCGGGCCAGGCATCCGCTACCATCCATCTGGCTACCTGTCCCAGGTCACCGCTACGGAAGCCCAGGTGGCCAAGACGGGGAGGGGTGGGGGGGGGGGGGGAGACGCCGGGCGAAATGGGGGGGGGGGCTCCTTGACTCCATTAATCACACTTTGCACGCCCCCCGGACCACCGAGTTGGCGCGACAGTGTGACAGCGAGGAGAATGATTAATACTTAATGCAGCGTTTTAAGAGAATGATTTATGCCATCTGTTAGCGGGATGACACGGCGCAGAGGTTCGCCTCGCCGCTCGCACGCCGACTCCTTGTCGGCCCGGATTAAGGGGCCGATACATAACTTAATCTGGGGGAGCGGCTGGGTCACCTCCAGAATTAGGCTGACTTTAGAGCCGTGACCACACAGGGGTGGAGAGAGGGTGGACACGAGTGGCGGGGGTATATTAGGGGGGGTGGACGTGCTAGGATAACCTTAGCATAACTCTGAGAGGGCAGTGACATTTCCCCCCCAGACAGATATTACAGTTCATCCGACTGGAAAGCGGCTGCGGCTGCGGAGTTCTAATCTGAGCCTTTCGCTGCACCGCTGCCGCCGAGCGCTCAGTCGTCCTCTGATCTCGGGTCGTAAAGAGGAGTCGCTCCTATACCGTCCCTCGCCTAGTGTCCTCACTGATACAAGTCAAGTCAAGTCGTTTATTTATAAAGCACGTAAAACTCAAGAGCCAACCAAAGTGCTGTACAATCAAAGCATAAAATGTAGGGATGTCCGATATTATCGGCCTATACCGATATTATCGGCCGATATCGGCATTAAAATGTGATATCGGAAAATATCGGTATCGGTTTTCAATAATTTTTTTTACATTTCTATAACCTTTATTTACCCAGGCAAGCAAGTAAGAACAAATTCAGATTTTATTTATTGTCAAAAGTATGCATAATATTGTGTTAATTCCAGAACAAGAGATATGTAATGTTAATTACCTGAAATTATTCCATTTTTTGGGGGGGAAAACCCTGCATATATCGGTATCGGAAATTAAGAGTTGGACAATATCGGTATATCGGTATCGGTAAAAAAGCCAATATCGAGCATCCCTAATAAAATGTCATAATATAAAATACAAAAATACAAAAAGGCACAGCAGGACAAGACAGTACATTCAGAAAATAGAACAACAGTAGGCCAACACACGGATAGGGAAGCACAAAGTACAGTATAGCACACAGGGGACAGAGGAGCACAAGGTACAGTATAGCACACAGGGGACAGAGGAGCACAAGGTACAGTATAGCACACAGGGGACAGAGGAGCACAAGGTACAGTATAGCACACAGGGGACAGAGGAGCACAAGGTACAGTATAGCACACAGGGGACAGAGGAGCACAAGGTACAGTATAGCACACAGGGGACAGAGGAGCACAAGGTACAGTATAGCACACAGGGGACAGAGGAGCACAAGGTACAGTATAGCACACAGGGGACAGAGGAGCACAAGGTACAGTATAGCACACAGGGGACAGAGGAGCACAAGGTACAGTATAGCACACAGGGGACAGAGGAGCACAAGGTACAGTATAGCACACAGGGGACAGAGGAGCACAAGGTACAGTATAGCACACAGGGGACAGAGGAGCACAAGGTACAGTATAGCACACAGGGGACAGAGGAGCACAAGGTACAGTATAGCACACAGGGGACAGAGGAGCACAAGGTACAGTATAGCACACAGGGGACAGAGGAGCACAAGAAGAGATACAAGGGTTCCCACAGACATTGCAAAAGGAAATTCAAGGACTTTCAAGGGCATTTAAAAGGATACAATTCACTTTTAAATGCTATTTATCCAAAATGTATGGCTAAAAACCAATTTCCGACAATTAGTTACACTTTAAATACAAATTTATTCAGAACAATTTTATCATGGATGAACAAAACTTTCAATGCGAATGGTTGATTTGAATATCAAGGACATTTTAAGCACCTTGTAAAAAAAATTGGCTGCTTTCAAGGAATTCCAGGCCTCGACTTTTTTTGTAAAAAATTAAGCACTTTAAGCACTTCAAGGACCAATGTACCATCCAATGTAATAAAAAAGTCAACCAACGAACTAGATTCTTGTACCGGATCTCCTCTCTGGTAAACAAGAATACCCTGAACTGAAGACTCTGGCAGGAGCACTCATTCAAGGGTACTACGACTATGCGTGCACCTCATGGTACCAAAGCACCTCAAAGGCGCTTAAAACAAAATTACAAACATCACAAAACAAACTGGTCAGACTACTACTTGACCTTACCCCCAGAACCCACCTCACCCCTGCCCACTTTGACAACCTAGGATGGCTTAGAGTAGACGACAGAGTACAGCAACTTGCAATGGGCCTGGTCTACAAGATACACTATACGACTAAGGTACCCATGTACATGTCAAAATACTTCCCAAAGGTCAGTGAATACCACAACCACTACACCAGAGGAAGCTCAACAAATCATGTTAAACCCAGATTCGGCTCAAACAAGGGACTAAACACGTTTCGCAATTATGCCACATCAATGTGGAACGCCCTACCCAAAGCTGTAAAGGAATGTGAATCTCTACCCACATTCAAAACCGCTCTTAAAGAGCACCTACGGGAGGCTGCAATTCTAAACTGGCCACCGTAAATGCCCAAAACCCCCACCACCTCCTAATAGACAGTCTCCTCCCCACCGCATGTACATATTCCCTCCCCGCCGTATGGATATTTCTCTCCCACCCACCCACCCCCTCCTAATGTACAGTCCCCTCCCCAACATATGTATATACTCTGTCAGGATCTAGGGGTAACAGTACTGTATATTTGAATACCGTTTATGTCACAAATGTATCAGTACTAAATACCTATATGTCCCTATGTCATAAATGTCTATATGAATTGAAAATGGGGGACCCTGATGGAAACAAGACAAACGTCTTTTTCAGGTCTGCATCCCCTTAACAATTGTATGTATTGAGCCGTACTGTATTGTACCCATTCTGCAATCTATTAAATAAAGTTTTCATTCATTCATTCATTCACCCTGCTGATATCTACATATTCAAACAGTGTCAAAGATCCATGTGGTAGGGTATGTAGCATCTATATATCTACACGTTGGATTGTGGTGTGGTATCCTATTCCCTACCCCTACACCCCTTACCCTAAACCAGGTTCATCTCATTATTCCCTACCCCTACACCCCTTACCCTAAACTACTTAAGCATAAAACTATTAAGCATCTTGAGATATCGTTTGATTTTAAAGTGTGCTATATATAAATTAAATTTATTATTAAACCAGGTTCGTATCCTATTCCTTACCCCTACGCCCCTTAATATTTAAAATAAAAATGTACATATTCAAACAAAGTGTCAGGGTTTGCGTGGCTAAAAATACTTCTGCATGGAATCTGCATTAAGAAGTCTCACTATTCCCCAGCGAGAGACTCCTCACCGGTCTCTCTCCTGGAGCCAGTTCCACTGATCTTACTTCACACTAGCGAGTCTTCAGGATGTGTGGAGACAAGAGATTGTTGTGCTTGGCTAGCAATTTGAACCCTTTCCAGCATGTGACATCATTGTAGTCGGTTCGATGTTCACACGGTAACGCAGAAGATCCTTCCTTCCTCGACTCATGTGATTGATAACAGTGATCAGGGGGCCATCGTAAAAACATCGCTTCGGATTAACGTGTGCACTTCCCAGTGACAAAATGAGCCACATGACTATATTCAGATGCAGAGAGAATGTGTCCTATAGAGTTTCTATCCTCAGACCCCTTTGGATTAAGTGAGAGGGGATGTTTGTCAGTCAGGGGCGAGCATGGGCTTGCCTGGCTGGCTGCTTCCCGGCTGTGTGTGTAGTGTACCTCTCGCTTCGTATTACAGGCGGGCAAATGAACATGGACTCACCTGAACTCCCAGACATACTCCAAACTGTATGTCATTATGACTTTGTTTTACTCACTCAGAAGAATCTTATAGTACTACACTTTCCATGTGAGCAAGAGTGATAATAATAATAATAATAATAATAATAATAATAATAATAATAATAATAATAATAATAATAATAATAATAATAATAATAATAATAATAATAATAATAATAATAATAATAATAATAATAATAATAATAATAATTATAATAATAATAATAATAATAATAATAATAATAATAATAATAATAATAATAATAATAATAATAATAATAATAATAATAGATCAAATTTATATAGCGCCTTTCATAGAACCCAAGGTCGCTTCACAATCAGGACAAAAAATAGGGCTAGGGAACTAGGGGGGGGGAAATGGGATGAGGGAAGGTAAGGGATAATGGATAATGGACCTAATCTAATCTAAACTAACTGATGGGGAAAAGCCTTGGTGAAGAGGTGTGTTTTTAGAGCAGTTTTGAAAGTGTCCAGGGTTGGGGCGTTGCGGATTTCAGGAGGGAGAGAGTTCCAGAGGGTAGGGGACGCCACGCTGAAGGCTCTGTCCCCGAAAGTCCGTAACCTGGTGCGGGGGATGGAGAGGAGACCTAGATCAGAGGATCGTAGGTTCCGGGATGGAGTGTGCTGGTGGAGGAGATCAGACAGGTATCGGGGGGCGAGGGCATGGAGGGACTTGTAGGTGAGGAGCAGGAGTTTGAAGGTGATGCGGAACTTGACTGGGAGCCAGTGGAGGTGGATGAGGGTGGGGGTGATGTGCTGCCAGGGCTTGGTGTGAGTGAGAACCCTGGCAGCTGAGTTCTGAACATACTGGAGCCTGTCCAGGGCTTTGCTGGGTACCCCGAACAGGAGTCCAACCGGGAGGTGATGAATGAGTGGATCAGGGTCTCAGCCACAGAGTCTGAGAGTGAGGGTCGGAGACGGGAGATGTTTTTGAGGTGGTAGAAGGCAGACTTGGTGACGGATTTGATGTGGTAGTGAAATGAAAGTGTGGAGTCAAGGGTGACGCCCAGGTTACGGACTTCGAGAGACGGGGAGATGGAACAGCCGTCAACGTGGAAGAGGAGATCTCCAACCTTCCCGAGCAGTGCCTTGGGGGCCACAACCATGAGCTCTGTCTTTTTGCTGTTCAGTTTCAGTAATTTGGTTGACATCCAGGTTTTTATGGCGTGGAGGCAGTTGACTACGGACTGTGGGGGGAGCTGGGAGGATGGTGAGGTGCTGAGATAGAGCTGAGTATCATCAGCATAGCAATGAAATCAGTGATGCAACGTTTCTTTGCATTGATTACTATAATGTGGACCTTAGTTCATTGTATAGACCGTTTGCTCTGAAGAATGTCTTATAATAATATTATACAACGGCATGCAAATTTCTCGATTCTGATTGGCCATTTACACGTCTTTATTGGCAACAATCCACGGTCCTGGGCTCAGGACCCGCCCACAACCGAATCACATATCACTCCCCGGCTCACTCCGGGAGAAAACAAGATCGCGGACAACAAATGGATATGTTGATAGCACCATAACGACTAAATATGAAGCGATTCTGTCAAGGGGAATGTGTTAGTCCTTTAAACAATGTTGGATGATGTAATTGATGGGTCTTGAGTCAATCTAGAACAAAAGAAAAATCGCGGATTGATTGATTGATTAATTGATTGATTTAAATTTCTACTTCCTTCCCACTGACTGCAGCGTTCACTCTCACACTGTCCGACGCTGGCGTACCGACACACACACACACACACACACACACACACACACACACACACACACACACACACACACACACACACACACACACACACACACACACACACACACACACACACACACACACACACACACACACACACACACACACACACACACACACACGCACACACACGCACACACGCACACACACACACACACACACACACACACACTCCTGTCTGCAACAGCGGGGGAGTCAGACTGAGAGAGAAGCAGCGCTGTTTTAAGTGAGCATGGTCTATTGAATTGATTGATTGGTTGATTGCTAATTTTATTACTGTACCCCTGGTTTCCAACTGGTTAAGTTTAGGCTAAAAGAAATAAATAAAAAAATAGGGCGAAGAAAACGTTTTTTTCCTATAGGGCAAAGAAAACGTTTTAATTTGTTTTACCTACTTTATATAGAAGCATCTAAGAATGAAGTTCTATGGAAAGTAGGTCTGCATTCCCTTAACAATTGTGTGTATTGAGCCGTACTGTATTGTACCCATTCTGCATCTGGTAATAAAATTTTCAATCAATCATTCCAATAATACACAGTTGGATGTGTTAGTTGGTTGGATGCACTTCAAGCTGCTTCCACATGAGGCAACTTCTCTCAATCATTCCAATAATACACAGTTGGATGTGTTAGTTTGGTTGGATGCACTTCAAGCTGCTTCCACATGGAGGCAACTTGTCTTTTTTGTAGTTGTGGGAACTACTTTTTCTGGCGGATGGTTTTTTCAATAAATCTTCGATTAATGTGTGTTTATTGTATAGAAATAAGGTTGGATGAATCTGGCAGTTGTATAAAAGCTTTACACCACTTGTAGTCGTGATTTGTGACCAATAAACCATGCCTAGGGGGGTCTAACGACCACCCCTAGGCATGGTTTATTGGTCACAAACCACTCCTGCGCGTGATGTAATGCTTAAATAAACTTTATTTGTATAGCACTTTTCATACAGAAATTGTAGTTCAAAGTGCTTCACAGCAGTAAAAAAGACAGGCATAAGCGAGCATAAAAAAGATAGAGAGGTTGCGACTAGCGAGGTAAAGTAAATCTAGTGTTTCACATTAGGATCTAGCATCCCAATAGGCCTCTCTGTTTACGGTTCCATTCAGTAATAAAAATAATAAAATAGAATAGACAGAGTAAAAAAAGTGTGGTTTGATTCAGATAAAAAATAGGCAATACTAAAAATAATAAAATAGAATAGACAGAGTAAAAAGTGTGATAAAATAGTTCAATAAAAATATACAATAACATTTACAACAGAGCATCGCTGATAACACTTAATAGAACAACAGAGCAGTGCATCGCTCTTAACACTTTGAGTTTCCTCACAACGTTCAGTTCTAAATGACCTTATAGAACAACAGAGCAGTCTTATGACCGAAAGCTTGGCTTTTGTGTAATTAAAGAAACTTGCAGGGGACCTTCTTTCTTGATACTTCTGGCACCTGACGAAATTAAATTATATGACGTACGGTCGCCACGGGAGATCAAAAGCTAATTTCATAATGTTCTAAATGCAAACCAGCTGGGCCTTTGCCCATAAACACTGTGCAGAGTAATGGTGATGATGGTTGAGAGCTCAGGGGAGAGAAGAGAGTTGAGGCGACTATTTACCTAAACTCTAACCCGCCCTCTTTTATTGATCATCCAATCACAACCGTTGGAAAAGAGGGTGGGGTTTGAGATGGGCCAATAGTTGGTGTAAAAATGCAGAAAACATAAAGAAAATATCTTGTCATAATAATAATAAACTGCATTTGTATAGCAATAGCTTTCATACAAGAATTGCAGCTCAAAGTGCTTCAGAGCAGTAAAAAAGACATAGGCATAACATTTGCACAAAATTGCCAGATAAAGAGCAATGCATGAAGTGCAAACATAAAATGAGCATAAAATAGACAGCAGCAAAATAGACAAAGTCAAGATAAGGCATAGAACATTAAATCACATAGTTTTTCCTAGGATCTAACATCTTAATAGGCCTCTTTGTTTACGGTTTGATTGACATACTGATACACATAAAATAGACATATAAAACCATGAGATTGGCAGATGCACATAAAATAGACGTATAAAATCATGAAGTTGGAGATGTTTAGTGCCGTCAGAGCCATAGGTCTTTCTCATATATGTCACTTCACTTTTCAACATGTCTACACTTTACACAGCAAGGCTTCTTTATCAAAGTCCTTACAGTCCTTTTACAGTGAATATATATTATATATAACCGCACTTTCCTGAGTTTAAAGCTTCCTTAGTTGCACTACAACTCATAACTCATTGCACCTTACCCTAAGTTGTACCTCATCCCATTTCTGCATTGTACTGTATATTGTATTGTAACTCTATAATTATATAATAGTCAAAATTCTACTCTATTGTATATTTATATTGAACACTTTTGTTTACACTTGTTTACGTACTTTTGACTTTCTATTTTATACTTATCTATTTTTATCTAGCACACTCTCAGGAACAAAACAGAAAGAAGCATTTCATATAAAAGTATTCTGTATTTTTGTATGATTTTGAGAAACTCTAAAATAGCAGCCCTCTGTACTGGAGGTCATTAGCCGTGCTGAGGAGCCGTCTGCTTGAGAATCACACCGCGTGCCTGTGAGTGTGATCCATTTCTGCCACCGTAATGGAATCCCAAATAATAATAATAATAATAATAATAATAATAATAATAATAATAATAATAATAATAATAATAATAATAATAATACAAAAATAATAAAAGACACTGAAAGAGAAAGGAGCGAGGCGTTCTCTGATAAAAGACACTGATAGAGAAAGGAGCGAGGCGTTCTCTGATAAAAGACACTGATAGAGAAAGGAGCAAGGCATGCTCTGAGGCTGGATATGGCAGCACAGTGTGGGTTTTCCAGGGACACATGGCGGCGGCGTGTTGCGACACGAGGAGGTCTTCCTACACAGACAACCCTGGGACGAGGAGGCGGAGGAGGAGGAGGGTGAGGAGGAGGAGGAAGAGTAGGAGCACAGCGGAACAAAGGCGAGCACACACACACACACAGACCTCTCTAAATCAAAGAGATAGGAGGTGTCTTCTCCATCAAGGTTGACGTCTTTGAACTTTAATGACAGTTACCGGTTCTCCCCCCCCCCATGGCAGCTGCCGGTAAACATGCCACGCCCCTCGCCGGGCTTCGCAAAGAGAGACACCACTGGGACCGAAGGAAGAGAGAGACAGCGAATGTAAATGTATGAACGCCCATTTGACACTTCGGGTTGGTTGGGGTCTCTCCCTCTCTCCCTCCCTCCCTCCCTCCCTCCCTCCCTCCCTCCCTCCCTCTCCCCCCCCCCCTCTCTCTCCCCCTCTCTCTCTCTCTCTCTCTCCCTCTCTCTCCCTCTCTCCCTCCCTCCCTCCCCCTCTCCCTCCCTCCCTCCCCCTCTCTCTCCCTCTCTCCCCCCCCCCCCCCCCTCTCTCTCTCTCTCTACCCATTATCGGTGGCAATTAGCATAGTGACTGGGGCCCAGCGGAGCAGAGAGAGACGCACACAGTGCCAGGAATGTAAAGGGGTGGAACGGGCCCCCCTTGAAAACGACACCACGCCTGCCACAGATAGAGAGGTAAACAATACCCCCCCCCCGGCGCTCACCACCGACAGAGGGGCTGCCGTCGGTCACCTGAGACCTGAACCAATCACGGGCCTGGAAGGGTAATAACTGCCCGCTAATTGCACATGAGAACAGGCTTTCTCCAGAGGTGATTAAGAGTGAAGGGGCTGTCTGTTACTTCTCCCAGACTGCGATACTAGCATAGCTATCAAACTTTCTGGTCCCCCGTGGAAATGACTGCTGTATAAATTAACCATTAAGAGACTGAAAAACGCTGCTTTTGTGAAATAGTTACAGTTTAATAGCGTTCCGCTTTGTTCCCAGTTTCAAGTTTTGTTTTATTTGTCACATATGAGGTACAGTACATGTACATTATAGTGAAATGCTTGGTTCAGCAAAAGACTAAATCAAAATGCAAAAAATTAAAGAGGTGTTCACAATAAAGCAATTAAAATACTATAGATGTCAAATACGGTGTGATGGAATATCATTATAATGTACAGTGTGCAGTTCTCAGCGTTTAAAGTGAATGAGTGCGTGCGTGGACGTTAGAGTGAATGTTTAAAGTGAATGTTGGGGGGCGCGACAGTGGCTCAGGAGGTAGAGCGGTCGTCTGGTAATCAGAGGTTTTCCCAGTTCGATTCCTGCTCCTCCCGGGCAGCGTGTCGTAGTGTCCTTGAGCGAGACACTTAACCCCCTAACTGCTCCCGATGAGCAGGTCGCGTCTATATTTTCTACAACGGAGTTCGGCGATTTGCGAATCTGATTGGCCACTGACGTTTCTGGTCATGTGACATGTGCGCCCAATAGCGTGACGAGCTGTGTCTTTGCCCATTTACGCGTCGAACAGCCTGCAAAGCACCTGGCGTTCTATCGCCTAACCCTAACCCTAACCTTAACCAACTTCGAAAGAGTGCCTAAGCTTAACCGTCGGAATCAGGGCAGGCGTTCTATCGCCATGCTCTAAGACAAACTCTAACCTTAACCGACTTCGAACGAGCGCCTAAGCCTAACCAGTGTAGAAACGTGCCGTCCCACGATTGGGCGTACGCGTCACATGACCAGAAATGGCACTGGCCAATCAGATTCGCAAATCGCCGAACTCCGTTGTAGAAAAATAACAGGCGGGCAGGTCGGCACCTTGCACGGTCGGTCGCCTCTGCCGTCGGTGTGTGAATGTGTGAGTGAATGTGAGGGAAAAAATTGCAAAGCATTTTGGATAAAAGCTCTAGATAAATGCACCATTTACCATTTAAAGTGAGCGTGTGCTTACGGACGTTGTGTGCGATGAACGTTAGAACGGATGAATGAACGCCACGCCGAGGCCGCGTCGAGCAGCCTGATTAAAAGCCCTGTTAAAACAACACAGCAATATTTTGAGTTCAGGAAAAGTTAAAGTTCCCCACGAAAACGCCGCTCTTCAAAGCAACACGACGAGCATCGATGGCTGATTAATTGTAGTCTGGCGATGATATCAGCCGCTTTGAAAGTCCCCTGAGCATAAGAGTGAAAATTAATCAAAAGCATTTCCCCACGTTGGCAGGCCTAGATTTCCTAAAGCAGTAAGAAGACCTTGAACTTGAAGCGTGTATTACACGTGGATACATGAAGCATAGTGAACATCATTATGCTTACTTACAACAAGACACAGGGCTGTACAGTGCCACATATTATTTATCATCATCAACGCACAGAGAGGAAACTGGTATCTAACTGCTTGTCTCTCTCTGGAGAAGACAGTAAGCTAAATTCCCCAAATGTTGGTGTGTTCCTTTAAGGCCATTTACCGGACAATTACCACCTTCTATTGAAGTGATGCTGGAATGGAACTACGGTCCCCATCTGAGCGGTCCCCAGGGAGCCGGTCTGAACTCGGTACGTCAGCCTTTTATTTTAATGACCCAGTTTCTCGGAATGATCTTCAACGCACAACCGAAGGGGAACACGATGACAATCCTCCCTGCGTCAGCGTGCAACCGCTTGAACGGACTGAATTGTCTGAATTGTTTTCCTCATCTGT
>NC_140166.1:136579975-136584975 GCF_963971535.1 Notolepis coatsorum | reverse complement strand
TGGAAAAGGATTCTTTGATAAGCGACGGGCAGATTAGACACATAGCCATAATTTAAAACATAGATCAGGCGATATTAAGCGTAACATTGGCGCCGATGGTGGCATTCAAGAGCTAACTCTGGCGCCACCTCGTGGCACTGAAAGTGTTAAAGAACTACTGCCGAAAGTGCGTATGGGGTAGAATTTCCGGTGTATGTACAAACGTTTTCCCGAATCCTGTCGGCAAACAAGCTAGAACGTCCCGGTCATGTAGTAAATTCTTCAGACAAAGCCGTTGCAGTGGCTAGTTTAAACGAGGAAATATTGTGCACTTCACACGTTTCTATAATTGTTTTGTCGAAACCAGAAGGCCTGTAGCCTGTACTTCCTGTACTTCCGTTTAGACACTTTAGGAGACATATCTTTACCTACCTTGTAGATAACGTGGTTATCAGCCGAACGTGTGTGTTTACTATTTTATTCCTCACAGTCACATTAGTCAAGGCGCCAACCTGCACATCGGGAGCAGTTAGAGGGTTAAGCGTCTTGCTCAAGGACACTTCGACACGGAAGGAGCGGGAATCGAACCGGGAACCTCTGGATTACCAGACAACTGCTCTACCTCCTGAGCCACCCATAGTTATTGTATTTTATTATATTTAATAAATAGTAATACAATGTTTCATTACTCGTTGTATCATATTAACAAAAAATAAGCAATAAAAAGATAATAAAATAAATGTTCTTCCATAGTGGAGCTGCCCTGGTGTGTTCAGACGTCTCCATGTGGGGGGGGGGGGGGGGGCTCGCTCACGTGTCATGGCGTCCCGCAGGCGTGCATGATAGATGTCCTGCAGGGTGCTGACAGGGCAGGTCCTGCACCGAGAGAGAGGCCCCGAGAGAGACTGGGTCTGGAGGAGGGGGGGGGGGGGGGGGGGGCGTAATCACAAACGCCTCTAGGGAGCCTTTCTGTCCTCGGAATGACAAACATCACCTCGAACCTTCTCTCAGGAGAAATACACACACACACACACACGCCAACACACACACATGCACACACACACACACATGCACACACACGCCAACACACACACACACACACACACACACTTACACACACACGCACACACACACACATCCTTCATAACGCAGACTTCATTCACCGCCCCTTCTATTATTGATAACACGCCGGCTCCTGTGATTAATTGCTGGCGTCACGCGTCGCTCCGGAGGCCAACGGCACGTCGTTCCTGCACGGAGCCGTGAAAATTACACTTTTTAATTCAATTTTTTATTTATTTTTTTTATTTTACTTTAAAAAAAGAGTGCCTTCAGCTCTTAATTACCTTTCATCTTGAGGGCATGTGTTTGCTGGAGGGATAAACGGACCCGACCGGGACTCGACCCCGCGTCATCATCGTCCCGTATGCCCAAACCCCCCCCCCCCCACCCCCACCTTTTGGCATCGAATCGCGGTGAAATGATTTGTTCGGATTTCGCTCACAGAGAGCCAATCAGGCGCCACGTGGCTTTACGCGCATTAACCCTTTCACTACCAACTACAGAAGGTTAACCTTTCACTACCACACTATAGTAGAGTTAACCCTTTCACTACCACACTACAGTAGGGTTAACCCTTTCACTACCACACTACAGTAGAGTTAACCCTTTCACTACCACACTACAGTAGAGTTAACCCTTGCACTACCACACTACAGACGGTTAACCCTTTCACTACCACACTACAGTAGGGTTAACCCTTTCACTACCACACTACAGTAGGGTTAACCCTTTCACTACCACACTACAGTAGAGTTAACCCTTTCACTACCACACTACAGTAGAGTTAACCCTTGCACTACCACACTACAGACGGTTAACCCTTGCACTACCACACTACAGACGGTTAACCCTTTCACTACCACACTACAGTAGGGTTAACCTTTCACTACCACACTACAGTAGGGTTAACCCTTTCACTACCACACTACAGTAGAGTTAACCCTTTCACTACCACACTACAGTAGTTAACCCTTGCACTACCACACTACAGACGGTTAACCCTTTCACTACCACACTACAGACGGTTAACCCTTTCACTACCACACTACAGTAGGGTTAACCCTTTCACTACCACACTACAGTAGGGTTAACCCTTTCACTACCACACTACAGTAGAGTTAACCCTTTCACTACCACACTACAGTAGGGTTAACCCTTTCACTACCACACTACAGACGGTTAACCCTTTCACTACCACACTATAGTAGAGTTAACCCTTTCACTACCACACTACAGTAGAGTTAACCCTTTCACTACCACACTACAGTAGGGTTAACCCTTTCACTACCACACTACAGTAGAGTTAACCCTTTCGCTACCACACTACAGAAGGTTAACCCTTTCACTACCACACTACACACGGTTAACCCTTTCACTACCACACTACAGAAGGTTAACCCTTTCCCTACCACACTACAGACGGTTAACCCTTTCACTACCACACTACAGTAGAGTTAACCCTTTCACTACCACAATACAGACGTTAACCCTTTCACTACCACACTACAGACGGTTAACCCGTTCATGACCACACTACAGTAGGGTTAACCCTTTCACTACCACACTACAGACAGTTAACCATTTCTCTACCACACACCAGTAGAGTTAACCCTTGCACTACCACACTACAGACGGTTAACCCTTTCACTACCACTACAGACGGTTAACCCTTTCACTACCACAATACAGTAGGGTTAACCCTTGCACTACCACACTACAGACGGTTAACCCTTTCACTACCACAATACAGTAGGGTTAACCCTTGCACTACCACACTACAGACGGTTAACCCTTTCACTACCACACTACAGAAGGTTAACCCTTTCACTACCACACTACAGACGGTTAACCATTTCACTACCACACTAGACGGTTAACCCTTTCACTACCACAATACAGTAGGGTTAACCCTTGCACTACCACACTACAGACGGTTAACCCTTTCACTACCACACTACAGAAGGTTAACCCTTTCACTACCACACTACAGAAGGTTTACCCTTTCACTACCTCACTACAGATGGTTAACCCTTTCACTACCACACTACAGTAGCGTTAACCCTTTCACTACCACACTGCAGATGGTTAACCCTTTCACTACCACACTACAGACGGTTAACCCTTTCACTATCACACTACAGATGGTTAACCCTTTCACTACCACACTACAGTAGAGTTAACCCTTTTACTACCACATTACAGACAGTTAACCCTTTCACTACCACACTACAGATGGTTAACCCGTTAACGGCCACACTACAGTAGGGTTAACCCTTTCACTACCACACTACAGATGGTTAACCCTTTCACTACCACACTACAGAAGGTTAACCCTTTCACTACCACACTATAGGCGGTTAACCATTTCACTACATACGTTAACCCTTTCGCTACCACAATACAGAAGGTTAACCCTTTCACTACCACACTACAGAAGGTTTACCATTTCACTACCACACTACAGAAGGTTAACCCTTTCACTACCACACTACAGAAGGTTAAACTTTCACTACCACACTAGAGACGGTTAACCCTTTCACTACCACACTACAGAAGGTTAACCTTTCACTACCACACTACAGAAGGTTAACCCTTTCACTACCACACTACAGGTTTACCCTTTCACTACCACACTACAGATGGTTAACCCTTTCACTACCACACTACAGAAGGTTAACCCTTTCACTACCACACTATAGGCGGTTAACCATTTCACTACATACGTTAACCCTTTCGCTACCACAATACAGAAGGTTAACCCTTTCACTACCACACTACAGAAGGTTTACCATTTCACTACCACACTACAGAAGGTTAACCCTTTCACTACCACACTACAGAAGGTTAAACTTTCACTACCACACTAGAGACGGTTAACCCTTTCACTACCACACTACAGAAGGTTAACCTTTCACTACCACACTACAGAAGGTTAACCCTTTCACTACCACACTACAGGTTTACCCTTTCACTACCACACTACAGATGGTTAACCTTTCACTACCACACTACAGAAGGTTAATTTTCACTACCACAATACAGAAGGTTAACCTTTCACTACCACACTACAGAAGGTTAACCCTTTCACTACCACACTACAGAAGGTTAACCTTTCACTACCACACTACAGAAGGTTAACCGTTTCGCTACCACACTACAGAAGGTTAACCCTTTCACTACCACACTACAGAAGGTTTACCCTTTCACTACCACACTACAGACAGTTAACCCTTTCACTACCACACTACAGAAGGTTAACCCTTTCACTACCACACTACAGAAGGTAACCCTTTCACTACCACACTACAGACAGTTAACCCTTTCACTACCACGCTACAGACGGTTAACCCTTTCACTACCACACTACAGATGGTTAACCCTTTCACTTAACAGTGTAGTGTGGTAGTGAAAGGTTAACCTTCTGTAGTGTAGTAGTGACAGGGTTAAAGGAACACTCCAACATTTTGGGAAATTAGCTTATTTGCCATCTACCCTGGAGTTAGACAAGAAGATACATACATGTTTTCTTCTCTGTGCATGCAGTAGGAGTAGGAAGACGTTGGGAAATAGGCTAATGGAGGAACCTACTTCCAGTGACTGACGCTAAGCTAGGCTAACGGTGCGCGTCTTCCTACTCCTACTGCATGCACAGAGAAGGAAACATGTATGTATCTTCTTGTCTAACTCCAGGGTAGATGGCAAATAAGCTAATTTCCCAAAATGTTGGAGTCTTCCTTTAAGAGTATAATAACCTGTGGTTAGCTTGGTATTAATTCCTCTCCGTATGGCCTTGGTTTAGAGGCGGTCATCAGCTCGGTGTGAGAGCGCCCGCCACGCTCATCCATGTGACAATGTTTGTGTGTGTGAACAAGAGGTGATACAGTGTGCAGGCGGTTAAACAAAACATTAATTATGTAAACTCAACAAAGCTGTTTCCTCTCTCTTCTCTTTTTTGTTCC
>NC_140166.1:136556809-136579775 GCF_963971535.1 Notolepis coatsorum | reverse complement strand
AAGGGAAAGAGAAAGAAGGGGAAGAGAGGGGGAGAGCAGGAGATAGAGAGGAGGGAGAGAGGAGGAGATAGAGAGGAGGGGGAGAGCAGGAGAGAGAGAAAGGGGAGAGGAGGAGATAGAGAGGGGGAGAGGAGGAGAGAGAGAAAGAGGAGAGCAGGAGAGATAAAGAGAAAGGGGGGAGAGAGAGAGAGGGGAGATGTGGGATGTGCAGCGCTGTGCATGGCCCTGTAGGGAGTGAGAGCAGATAGATGGAGCTTGAAGCCAGTCATGGGTGAGTAAATCTTAGTATAATGGCTAAAGCTTCCTATCAGCTTCATGGGAAGGCTTGGTCTTGGTCGTATGAGGCTAAAACCGCACATTGATAAAGTAAATGACAGATCCTGTTAGATGGAAGGGCGTGTCGTTTATTCCAGGCGATGGCAACGCATCTCATCCTTTGTAGAGATGTATTAAAAAAAAACCTTTAAGCTAATACTTCTAGCTCGAGAGGTGTGTTCATCCAGCGTTTACCGTTAGCTCAAGGGAAAATGAGATGATATTTAGTATTCACAGAGGCCCTGTGCAGAAGTCTGATAGAAAAGTTTATCTCTCAGAGCCGCCTCGTTATGAAAACGCTAATCACTTCATCCCAAGCATTTAGAATATCACAGGTGGGGGTGGCTCGGGAGGTAGAGCAGTCGTCTGGTAATCCGGAGGTTCCCGGGCTCGATTCCCGGCTCGAAGCGTGTTGAAGTAAGTAAGTAAGTAAGTAAGTAAGTAAGTAAGTAAGTAAGTAAGTAAGTAAGTAAGTAAGTAAGTAAGTAAGTAAGTAAGTATTTATAAAGCACCTTTCATACATGTCATGTAGCTCAAAGTGCTGTACACAAACATAGGCATATATAACGATAAAAGCAATAAAGTCACAGTGATCAATGTTTTAAAGAAAAAAAAGAAAAATAACGTAAAAATTAAAACAGTCATTTGCGGACCAGTTTGGGAGAACAGGTCCGCACAAACATGTCCGTTCAGTAGCAACCGGAAGTAGGAAATGCACTAAACCAATGCACTTGTACAGTAGGTAGCAATGTTAGCTCTCATAACGTTAGTATTGTTACGTTTTTATTAGAGGTCGCGTATTGTATGTACCCGTTCCCTCATCTAAAGAGTTGGGTCCATAAGGCTTTTCCAAGCCATAGCGTCTTTGTGTTATGTCTCATAACGTTAGCCAGTTAACGTTAGTATAGTTACGTTTTTATTAGTGGTCGCGTATTGTATGTGTCTTGTATGGGCAAGACACTTAACCCCCTAACTGCTCCCAATGAGCAGGTCGGCACCTGCCGTCAGTGTGTGAATGTGCAAAATGTGAAGAACAAATTGTAAAATCCTAATAAACTAACCTACACTGTAGCACTCAACACTTTGATGAACATTGTTACTCAGCGGATAGAGTTGTGCTCTTCCTGATGGCTTGTCGTACAGAACTTGTAAGTCGCTTTGGATAAAAGCGTCAGCTAAATGACTAAATGTAAATGTAAATGTAAAAACACTTTCGATAAAAGCGCTATATAAATGCAGCCATTTACCATTTAAGCGGATCAATTATATTTGATTGCTTTTCAATGTAAAAGACAGTCTTTCATACCATACCATCTCTCCGAGTTGAAGAACATGATCGTGAATCCGGCACCAGGTTTAACCCTTTCACTACCACACTACCAAAGGTAGTGAAACGGTTAACCTTCTGTAGTGTGGTAGTGAAAGGGTTAACCGTCTGTAGTGTGATAGCGAAAGGGTTAACCGTCTGTAGTGTGATAGTGAAAGGGTTAACCGTCTGTAGCGTGGTAGTGAAAGGGTTAACCCTTTCCAGTGTGGTAGTGAAAGGGTTAAGAGTGGTGGGTGGCAGGACTTTTAAAATTAGATCAGGTAAGATATTCCTTTATTGATCCCCTTGGGGAAATTCAGACATCATAGCAGCATGGGGGGGGGGGGGGGGGGGGGGGGGTACCGGTATGGGCAGGGTAATAGAAGAAAGACATAAATACAGGCAATACAAATTATAGTACAGTAGAAAAGTTAAAATAGGCAGTGTAAACAATATAATTAACTCTGAATATACGCATCTGAGCAAGTAGCTTCTATGACAATGACACTATGTCACAACCCATCATCTACACACCGCACACACATCCACATGTACACACTCACTTTAAACAAACACTCACCTCACCACTCACTTTACTCACTTTAGACACTTTAACACACTTTATATTGATCTATTATTAAAGAGATTTGCACTACATTCATACCTCATTTGCACCCTACCCTAAGTTTTGTACCCCATCTCTATTCTGCATTGTACCTCACTGTTACTCATTTTACTCTGTATTGTAGGCCTATATATGTATATTGACTGAACATTCCTTTACTTACTTTACTTACTTCTTAATAACTTTTTTTTACTGTATGTAGCACACTCTCAGGGGCTCATAGAGAAACAGGCATTTCATCATAAAGTATTCTGTATTTTGTTGTGACAAATAATAAACAAACTTGAAACTTGAACTTGTAGGCAGTGTGATCAGAGGTGCAGATGGGCGTCAGATGTATCAGTTATATTATACATTACAATAAATATGGTTACAAAAAACACTAGAATCTAAATACTATGAATAAGTAAAGTATACAGTATACACAGGTGCAGTATACACACAAGGTACCCTAACCGACGTGATATAAGTCATGTGGCAGGACTTTTAACCCTTTCACTACCACACTACAGAGGGTTAACTGTCTGTAGTGTGATAGTAAAGGGTTAACCTTCTGTAGTGTGGCAGTGAAATGGTTAACCGTTTGGTGGTGTGTCAGTGAAAGGGTTAAGAGGGAGGCATGCTGGTTCGACAGCATGATGGAGGTTCAGGCAGCTCAGCAGAGCACCTTCAGCAGAAGCTCTAGGTGTAAGAACCTTCACCCGGCCGGCCGCCTACAGCCAGGACAGCTGGCCCCAGCGTCCTGCCTTGGAATTTAATTGAATTGAATTGAATTGAATTGAAAACCTTTATTTATCCCCAAGGGGAGATTCAGATGTCCATCACAGCATAACGGCAATTTAAAAACAATTAATAGAAACAGTTAATACAGGGCGGCTACGTGGCGTAGTGGGCAAGGCGCTCGCCACGAAATCTGGAGACGCTGGGCTTGCCTGTTCGAGCCCAGCGCTCCACATTTGCTTTCAGTTTAGCTGGTCGTCCGTACTAATACACATTGGCCGTATTAGGGGGTGGGAAACTGATGGGTGGGGATCGGACGTTGTGGGCAGCGACTCCCACAGGTCGGTTGGTGCACCTGCGCAGTAGAATCAGGAAGTGTCGGGGGCAGCGTGAGCCTCCCACGCGTTACTCCTCGCCACTGAGAGATCGAGCTGCGCAGGTGAAAAGATGCGACTGCTGTTACCTCAAGTACCGGAGGGGACTTGTGCTATGTATGACTTAGTCCACATTGCAGCCGGCTTGTGGGAGGCAAGAAACAGCGTTCGTGACAGGGGAGGGTTGAATTGGATGATACGAAATTGGGATGGGAGAAAATATAGAAAAATGGGAGAAAAAGTGGATAAAAAAAAAAGAAACAGTTAATACATAACATACACGTATTTAGTACGTGTTAAAAACAAAGATGGACAAATACATAGGGCTAAAAAGAAGAGCTAAAATAGAGCTAAAAGTGGTGAATGGAAGAAAAGAAAAAGTAACAAGTCCAATCGTGATGTTAATTATAATTAATTAGTTACAGTCCACAACCCAGCTCCTCCAGTCCACAGCGGTTAGCCCGTCCTGGCCCTGCCTGGTTGTGGAGCCTGATTGCCACCGGCGGCACAAAGGACTGCCCCGAAGCGCTTTGTGGTATGTCGGGATAAGTCTGTGGTTAAACGTGGAATGCGGCGAGGTCAAGCGACCCGACACAATGAAGCCAAAAAAAACATTACGTTCCCCGTGTGTTGGCTCGGTGTAGGTGGGAGGAGCTGAGACGGTGGAGGAGAACCTCTGTGCTGCTCCGCTCGCTGGAGAGAGACACGACAACACAGTGGAGGACATGGAGGCCACGCTGCACTTTGTTGTGGGCATTTGGTTTTGGATTAATAACCCTTTCACTGCCACGCGACAGAAAGTTAACCCGTGAAAGGGTTAATCGTTTGGTAGTGCGGCAGTGAAAGGGTTAACTAACCAGCGAGTGGATTTCATCTGTTTGCCTCCGTTCGCGTCTTTCAGTCGATCATTTCAAGTTCAAGTTTTGTTACATGTACATTACAGTAAAATGCTTGGTTCTGTACGACCCTCCTGAGATTGTGCTTCATACAGTAGAACAAGTAAAAGAGTAAAGACCAAACACTATACAAAATATACAAAACTAAAATGCAAAAAAAATTAATTATTTGGTAGAAGAGGTAGTGTACATTTGTAGGAATAAATAGATAACATATGGTGTAATGTTTAAAAAGTGTCTAAAGTGAATTAATGTTTTAAGATGAATGTCCAAAGTGAGTGTGTGTGCATGTGGATGTTGTGTGCAGTGAGTGTAGAATGGATGAGTTAGTGTTACAGTGAGTGTAGAATGGATGAGTTAGTGTTACAGTGAGTGTAGAATGGATGAGTTAGTGTTACAGTGAGTGTAGAATGGATGAGTTAGTGTTACAGTGAGTGTAGAATGGATGAGTTAGTGTTACAGTGAGTGTAGAATGGATGAGTTAGTGTTACAGTGAGTGTAGAATGGACGAGTTAGTGTTACAGTGAGTGTAGAATGGATGAGTTAGTGTTACGGTGAGTGTAGAATGGATGAGTTAGTGTTACAGTGAGTGTAGAATGGATGAGTTAGTGTTACAGTGAGTCCACATTGAGCATCCTGATGGCCTGGCGATAGAAGCTCCTCTTGAGTCTCTCTGTGCCGGCCATTTCGATGCGACTCAATCGTAGATCAAATGTGAATTAAGATCCAGGAATTGCATATCCTATTTCTTGCCTAAAATGTTGTCAGAAGCCTATTTGAGTGAACCGTTTAGGCGGGTTGTATTATCTCATTCCACCTAAACTGCACCTATAAATACAACACTGTTCCATACAATCTCCTTGTAAGAGATTCACTGAAAACTAACATAATTGTTTTCGTGCATAGATCACTAGATTGACCATCTTCTTTTAATGTGAGTTTCAAAGCGTTTCCTTGGTGATAACAAGAGGAGAGCGCTGAAGTGACCAATAGCAAACTTTAGTTAATTAACCTACAAACATGAAACTGTTCCGACACAATATTGATTGAATATCACTAATGAGATTAGCTGACAACAGGTCATTGTTTTTGTACATAGATTGAAAAGTTAATGAGTTTTACTAAACTTTTCCACAATATGAGGTTGACTGCAAAGTGTTGCCACAGACCTTACCGTGAACACGGTATGATGTGATGAGTTCCATTGACCAAACAGCGGTCTGCGGTATCCAATTGCAGCACGGATGGTACCCTAGAGAGGTGCCTCAATCAGCAACGGGAGGCGCTGTTGCTCACAGGTCAACTGGTGGTACCTTCGTACTGTCTTTTACTATCATGCACTTTGCTACTAAGGAATCTACCTTGCCTATTACTACCTACTATGCTAATATGTCTATACTACTACCTACAGTACTATGCTAATATGTCTATACTACTACCTACAGTACTATGCTACTATGTCTATACTACTACCTACAGTACTATGCTACTATGATACTACTACCTACTATGCTACTATGTCTATACTACTACCTACAGTACTATGTCTATACTACTACCTAATATGATACTATGTCTACACTACTACCTACAGTACTATGCTAATATGTCTCTACTACTATGCACTCAAGACTGTTGCACTCTAGTTCGACACTGTTTGACGAACAATGTTACTTATCCTCAGCTGCCAGAGTTGTACCCTTCCTTCCTGCTGACTTGTTGTACACAACTTGTAAGTCGCTTTGGATAACGGTGTCAACTAAACGACAAAATGGAAATGTAGTGGAAATGTGTCAAAACAGTGCATCATCAGTGCATGTGGGGGAGGAGAGGGCGGGGGGGGGGGGGGGTGTGGGGAGGAGGGGCTGTGGTGCCACAGCGGTTAAGGACTAAACAGCATTTTTTTTTTCTGAGGGAGGGCAGTGGTTCGCCTGATAATCGGAAAGGGTCCCGGTTCGATTCCGGGCTCGAAGCAAGACACTTCAAATCTGTTAAGCCTTAAGGTCCCCCTATAGGGGGACCCTGCTTTTATTTATCATAAATCGATCAATAGAGACTGTATTAGATCCCCAATTATCATATCATGGGGTATCATTGGAAAGCCACACTCATTGGCTACAACCCTGTGCAAAGATTTTCGAGATCGCCAAATGATTGACGGAGAGCCCCGGGAGTCGGGGGTGGTAATGTGTACTTTTGCGTACTTTGGGGCACGCCTCACATATCGGCATGTAACTCGAGAACCGCTGAACGTATTTTGTCACCTGAAAGGGAAATCGACAGGCAACAAATAGGGCTTTAATTATATCTATATATTGTATTAAAAGAAATGCACACCCGAGCCACTAGAGGTCGGCAAAGAATCGTCCACATGTGGGCCCTTGGATGTTAAGAGGTCAATGTTTTTAAATATTTTTTTTGTAGCCAAGACCATAACCATATCAAAAACATTAGTCAAAGTGTATATTTTCATTTTTACCGATGTTTTATACGATTTATCGTAAATACAAATGTATCGAAAAATGCTAATTATCGTAAAAACCGCAAGGAAATGACTAAATTCAGATCCAACCCTGCCATTGGAAAGAGGAGCATTTTCCCTATTCATAGATGTATGATTTGGCCATAATAAGGTCAAGGTCAAGTTCAAGGTCAAATATGAATTTATAATTAAAATCGATTGTCATTAATTACTGTATCTACAAATCCTCCTGTTTAATCATCTTTCCGCGGTTCATTTGCTTAGATTTTTTGTACACATGATCTCAATAAGGTGGTGAGCTCAGTGAGCATTTTCTCCTACCCGTATCAATTTTTGATCAAAGATGCAAAAATCATAAATCATAATTTATATTCTCCTTTTCTTCATTACAATTTACTCAAGCCTAGTAACAGACACAATATTTCTGACACTGGAAATACATACCCCCAGGTCCCTAGATGTTCCTAGATACCAAGAACCAAGTGCTATATAAATGCAGTCCATTTTACCAGTGTATCTTTCTTTTTTTTGGTTCCAAGTTATTGGTATTCTAAAATGCATACGACCAGCGCAGCTGTACAGCTTTACATATTGAAGTATTTAATTGGATTAGAGGAGTCAAGAGAGCAGACGGGAGTTCTGCCGGGAGAGAGAGCTAATCCACACGCAGCTAGTGAGGGAGGGAGGGAGGGGGTGAGGAGCTACTGACCTTTCAGTCACAGAGTAGAGAGTGAAGCCGTGGTTCTGTCCCCGACCACCGGGGGAGCCTGGGTGCCGTTCCTCCACCACCCGGCTGGCAACAACGCACTGCCAGCTGGTTCACCCGGCTCGCGCCACCAAGGCCCCTCAACTCATACAGAACGCAGCAGCCTGATCTCCTCCAACCTACCAAAGTCAGCCCACGTCACCCTACTTCTCTGGGGGGGGGGGGGGGGGGGGGGGCTGCACTGGCTTCCCATCGCCGCACGAATCCGCTTCAAGGTCCTTGACCTGGCGTACCGTGCAGCGAGGGGAACGGCTCCCTCCTACCTCCGGTCTAATGGTCTCCAATTACACACCCTCAAGACCCCTACGCTCTGCATCTTCTGGCCGCCTCAGACCCCTACGCTCTGCATCTTCTGGCCGCCTCAGACCCCTACGCTCTGCATCTTCTGGCCGCCTCAGACCCCTACGCTCTGCATCTTCTGGCCGCCTCAGACCCCTACGCTCTGCATCTTCTGGCCGCCTCAGACCTCTACGCTCTGCATCTTCTGGCCGCCTGAGACCCCTACGCTCTGCATCTTCTGGCCGCCTCAGACCTCTACGCTCTGCGTCTTCTGGCTGCCTCAGACCACTACGCTCTGCATCTTCTGGCCGCCTCAGACCCCTACGCTCTGCATCTTCTGGCCGCCTCAGACCACTACGCTCTGCATCTTCTGGCCGCCTCAGACCACTACGCTCTGCATCTTCTGGCCGCCTGAGACCCCTACGCTCTGCATCTTCTGGCCGCCTCAGACCCCTACGCTCTGCATCTTCTGGCCGCCTCAGACCCCTACGCTCTGCATCTTCTGGCCGTCTGAGACCCCTACGCTCTGCGTCTTCTGGCTGCCTCAGACCACTACGCTCTGCGTCTTCTGGCCGCCTGAGACCCCTACGCTCTGCATCTTCTGGCCGCCTGAGACCCCTACGCTCTGCATCTTCTGGCCGCCTGAGACCACTACGCTCTGCGTCTTCTGGCCGCCTGAGACCACTACGCTCTGCGTCTTCTGGCTGCCTCAGACCACTACGCTCTGCATCTTCTGGCCGCCTCAGACCACTACGCTCTGCATCTTCTGGCTGCCTCAGACCCCTACGCTCTGCATCTTCTGGCTGCCTGAGACCACTACGCTCTGCATCTTCTGGCCGCCTCAGACCCCTACGCTCTGCATCTTCTGGCCGCCTCAGACCCCTACGCTCTGCATCTTCTGGCCGCCTGAGACCACTACGCTCTGCATCTTCTGGCCGCCTGAGACCCCTACGCTCTGCATCTTCTGGCCGCCTCAGACCACTACGCTCTGCATCTTCTGGCCGCCTCAGACCCCTACGCTCTGCATCTTCTGGCCGCCTCAGACCCCTACGCTCTGCATCTTCTGGCCGCCTCAGACCCCTACGCTCTGCATCTTCTGGCCGTCTGAGACCCCTACGCTCTGCGTCTTCTGGCTGCCTCAGACCACTACGCTCTGCGTCTTCTGGCCGCCTGAGACCACTACGCTCTGCATCTTCTGGCTGCCTCAGACCACTACGCTCTGCATCTTCTGGCCGCCTCAGACCCCTACTCTCTGCATCTTCTGGCCGCCTCAGACCCCTACGCTCTGCATCTTCTGGCCGCCTCAGACCTCTACGCTCTGCATCTTCTGGCCGCCTCAGACCACTACAGCGGACAGCTAATCTCCCTGCACTCACGGACTGAGCGGCACAGGAGGTCCTTTGTCCCCACTGCCATCAGACTGTACAACAGCGTAATATAGTGCGGGGGACCTTGACCTCTGACCTGTTCCCTGTTCCCCACACACCTGTTTTTACACCTGTTTTTATACACAGTTTTTTATACAGTTTTTTTATACACCTGTTTTTTTTACACACTTGTTTTATACACCTGCTTTTATCTCAGCACGCTCTTATTGATATTGATGGATATGATTTAATTGAATTTTATCATGTGCTTATTTTTTATTCATAATGCAGACATAACGTGAAACAACTGAATGAGAACAGTCAATATCTGTATACTGTATGAGCTGCGAGATACCCTGAATTTCCCCAAGGGGATTAATAAAGTATCTATCTCTATCTATCTACGCTCTGCATCTTCTGGCTGCCTGAGACCCTCCTATCCTGGGTTCCTGGGGGACATCATTGAAACGAAGCAGGCTATTCTCGAAGCAGGCTACTATCCGGTAAACCAGGGGTTCCCAAACTTTTCAGGCCAGGGCCCAGAAAATAAGGCGTCAGAGAGCCGCGGCCCAATGCACATCGTCGGGCTTTTTTTTTCTTTTTTTTTGCCAGGCGACCAATTTTTTTACTTCAATCCTATTAAGTTAGTTCAAGTTAGTTATTCATTTATATGTGCTATTTATGAGAGGGCTAACTTGTTGCAAAATAATAATGATAATAATAATAGCCTCATTAAAATACTATTGTTGCTTCGGTTGTTTTCAGCGTTTTATGTGCATAATCTGTTATTTAGTTTGAAATGTTCGTTGAAATAAGTAGATTTTTCGTTTTTGTTTATTTATTAAGTTAATATAAAACCATATAGTCACATTTTAGAATACAATATAATCGAATTTTAGAATACAACTAGAAACACTGTCCTGGCCTGCTTCTAAGTTCAGTGGCCTGACAAAAAAAAAAGTAATAAAAAAATAAAAAATTAATATTTTTTTATTTTTTTTTTAATCATCTCGCGGCCCACCCGTGGCTGCTCGCGGCCCACCTTTGGGTCGCGACCCCGACTTTGGGAACCACTGCGGTAAACCACTGCAGTGTTTAAAGTGTAAACCACTGCACCGCCGTAAAGTAGCCTGTAAGTACCCCGTAATTACCCCCGAAACAAATACTTTCTCCCCCCCGCTATGAGCTGCAGGCGTTCCACGTTGACCCAATGACACGCCTCAAGCTTTCTATGCCGTACACAGCGCTGTGTGCTTTGGAATATAGATTTATGGGGAAAACAATACAGCCTTCGAATGAACATTTCTACGAAAGGGAAAACGGAACACAACAGAACTTCAGAGACTATTGATCCAGTGATCGGAGAGATCACCAGCTGGTGCACCTGATGCGTTTCTTGACAAGGCTGTGAAGAATAATAATGGACCCCTACGTTCAGCGTCGCTAAGCGATTTTTCAGCGTTCAAAAACCACGGCAGCCAATCGAGGACGATTGGATTATACAGCGCGTCCAACGCTTTTCAAAACAGTGTGGGGGCGCCTTCACGGCAAATGTGTGAGAATCCATTCTCCACTCTTGACTGAAACGTGGAATTGGTTCAGCTAGTTAGCGTTTGAGAGGAGGTTCACGGTCAGCACCAACACCCAGCTGCCTGCGCCTCTTCTAGGTACAGTAAGGCATGCGGAGGGGGAGGGAGAGAGAGAGGGAGGGAGGGAGGGAGGGAGGGAGGGAGGGAGGGAGGGAGGGAGGGAGGGAGGGAGGGAGGGAGGGAGGGAACATAAATAGGGAGAGACAGACAGAGAGAGAGTATGATGGGCACAAATATAAGTGAGGCTATATGGAGAGAGGAGAGAGAGAGAGAGAGAGCGAGAGAGAGAGAGAGAGAGAATATGATGGACAAAAATATAAGTGAAGCTATAGGAGAGAGACATATGCACTGGCCTATATGTTGTGCAGTGTGTGTGATTGAGGTCTCGAATGGCCCAATTAGATTTGTTCTGCCGGGGTCGGGTTGAGGGCGACATATTGACTTTTCACAGAGGCAGAGGGCTAAGAGAAAACAATGTTAAATGTTGGAGAGGGCAGTTGATAAAAAAAGAATTATATATCACATTTGACCAATGGACGCAGGTTAGGGATTCGTTCATTTTCAATTCAATTAATTCAGGATTTGGGTTTTTAATATTGAAATAGGCGGATTTAGTTAAAGTTTCTCAAGTTTCTTTATTAGTTGTCATACAGAAGTACAGAATACTTTTATACAAAATGCTTCTTTCTGTTTCGCTCCAGAGACTGTGCTAGGCAAAAATAGATAAGTATAAAATAAGTATAGCAAGTAAAAAATAGAAGTCAAGTACGTAGACAAAAATGTTCAGTATATACATATATACAATGCTCAATGTAGAGTAGAAGTATATACTATACAGTGCAAAGCAGAAGTGGGATGAGGTACAATTTAGGTACAATTAAAAGTAAGGTGTAATGAGGTATGGGTTGTAGTGCAAATTCTTTACCAATAAATATAAAGTGTGCTTAGGTGTTCTAAAGTGGTTAAAGTGGGTGCTGCAGTGAGTTGTATGTTTAAAGTGAGTGTGTGCGTGTGGATGTGTGTGCTGTGAGTGCATTTGATGGTTGTTACATAGTGTTATTGTTCATTGAGCATCCTGATGGCCTGGGGATAGAAGCTTCTTCTGAGTCTCTCTGTGATTGTGTTGTTGTTCCGCTGTGCCACACAGTCATGTATGTACAGGGAGTTGAGGAGGGGACTCAGAACACAGCCCTGGGGGGCCCCTATGTTGAGAGTGATGGATGAGGAGGTGCAGTTGCCTGCTCTCACCACCTGGGGTCTGCCCGTCAGGAAGTCCAAGACCCACTGGCAGAGGTCATAGTTCAAGCCCAGGTCCCTGAGCTTGGCTATGAGTTTGGAGGAGACTATGGTATTGAATGCTGAGCTGTACCATACGGCATAGGTAGCCTCAACCTACCAAAGGGCCCTCATGAATTTTTCCTTTTCTTTTTCTTTATACATTTTTTTTCTTGTCACTTCAAACTAATGATAATCTATAATAGATACAAATAAATCTGTCTACATCATATATGGGCCTATCCAATTAAATAACCATACTCATCATTTCACATTTGGTGGCTTGCTTGCAGCCTGAATCTATGAATGTCCCCACAGTGGTGGACTGGTTGTGGTGGGCTGGTTCTGGTGGGCTGGTTCTGGTGGGCTGGTTGTGGTGGGCTGGTTGTGGTGATCTGGTTCTGGTGGGCTGGTTGTGGTGGGCTGGTTGTGGTGGGCTGGTTCTGGTGGGCTGGTTGTGGTGGGCTGGTTGTGGTGGACTGGTTCTGGTGGGCTGGTTGTGGTGGACTGGTTCTGGTGGACTGGTTGTGGTGGGCTGGTTGTGGTGGGCTGGTTGTGGTGGGCTGGTTGTGGTGGACTGGTTCTGGTGGGCTGGTTGTGGTGGGCTGGTTCGACACGCTGCCCGGGAAGGAGCCCAGAGGAATCGAACCGGGAACCTTTCGATTACCAGACGACCGACCGCTCTACACAATGGCCGTTGCCCCCCCCCCCCGTCCCCCCCCCGTCCCCCTACTGACAAGTAAATGAGAATGGATGTTCTGTAATCGGTGGGAAAATGGCCATTTCTGTTTTGAATTGATTGAGTAATAAGAGAGTGCGGGGAGTCCCCCTCTCTCCTCTACCGTTCTCTTCTCGTTTTCCTCTACGCACGTGTCCACGAGAGACCCGAGGCGTGTGGGGGTCTTTCCAGCCGAGAGCTGATTGAATTGAAAGGGAGTTGATCCCGACCCTGGTTGGAAAAGCACAACAGAGCTGCGGTCAATACTCCCCCTAATGGCTTCTCACGCCGCGGATCAAGGCAGGTTACAGGACAAAAAGCGGGTCTCAGAGTCGCCGATTATTGTTCTTTGAATGTTTTTATATCCAATTCAGGTGTCCCGGTTCTTCCTTTGTACCCTGGAGACATGTCGGATAATATTATTTAACGTATGGAATGAAAGTCGACATTGAGACGTTTCTCTCGGACTGTCTCGGACCTTCTCTTCTCTCAGACTGATCTGAGTCAATGTTTATTATTATTATTATTATTATTATTATTATTATTATTATTATTATTATTATTATTATTATTATTATTATTATTATTATTATTACTATTATTATTATTATTATTATTATTATTATTATTATTATTATTATTATTATTATTATTATTATTATTATTATTATTATTATTATTATTATTATTATTATTATTATATCAATTTTTTATATTAAAATCACATTTTATTGCCTATATTTATGTCTTTCTACTATTTCCCTGCCCATACCTGTACCTCCCCTCCCCCATGCTGCTATGACGCCCCCACATTTCCCCAAGGGATCAATAAAGGAATATCTTATCTTATCTTTTCTTATCTTTATAGCGCTTACTTTGATCTGCTGTCGTGTCCGTCGACATGTGTTTTTAATAAAATTTTCAATGAGGAGAATCCATTTGTCGGACTGACTTGACGTTGGCTTCGGATTATCGGAAAGTGCATTTTGCTTAGAAGTATTCTTTGAATGTTTTTATATCCAATTTCGGTTCTTTCTTTGTACTTTTAGACTAGCGTTTTGGGATGGAATTCTCCGTGCAGACGAGGCTGTAACGACTCCAGACAACTGAGCCCCGCTGTCACACGATTGGCGCATATGTCACATGACGTGCTGTGAAGACCCGCCCTACTCTGCCTCTGATTCGCAGACTGTGGGTGTGGAATGTGATTGGACCAAAGCAGAGTCACTCACAGACAGTGGGTCCAGTCACGCCGCGGGACAGATTCTTGTGTATTTAAAAGTACTGCCAATGTAGCCTTCAGGTGATCGCCATGGATAGAATCAGACATGCTTTGTTTACGCTTCTAGGCTACTGACGCATGCCAGTGATGTAAGCAGTACGCGCGACGAGAGCCGTGACAACCCTTTCGTCATCGTTTTATGCGGTTTGACAGTTTAGATGAGAGCGCAAAGGTCTATCGTTTCTAGGAATTCCACCCTGGAAGGTAGTCTCACTTTTTTTGCGGTTTCACCCCGTAAAAACGCTGTTTCCGTATAAACGAAAGGCACATCCGAAAAAATATTTTTGCGGATTCACCTGCTAGCGTTTCCGTCTAAACAGGGCCTTAGACCTCATCCTCCACACTGTCTCAGACCTCATCTTCCACACTGTCTCAGACCTCATCTTCCACACTGTCTCAGACCTCATCCTCCACACTGTCTCAGACCTCATCTTCCACACTGTCTCAGACCTCATCTTCCACACTGTCTCAGACCTCATCCTCCACACTGTCTCAGACCTCCTCTTCCACACTGTCTCAGACCTCATCTTCCACACTGTCTCAGACCTCATCTTCGACACTGTCTCAGACCTCATCTTCCACACTGTCTCAGACCTTCTTGTCTTCCACACTGTCTCAGACCTCATCTTCCACACTGTCTCAGACCTTCTTGTCTTCCACACTGTCTCAGACCTCATCTTCCACACTGTCTCAGACCTCATCTTCCACACTGTCTCAGACCTCATCTTCCACCTCATCTTCCACACTGTCTCAGACCTCGTCTTCCACACCGTCTCAGACCTCATCTTCCACACTGTCTCAGACCTCGTCTTCCACACCGTCTCAGACCTCATCTTCCACACTGTCTCAGACCTCATCTTCCACACTGTCTCAGACCTTCTTGTCTTCCACACTGTCTCAGACCTCATCTTCCACACTGTCTCAGACCTTCTTGTCTTCCACACTGTCTCAGACCTCATCTTCCACACTGTCTCAGACCTCATCTTCCACACTGTCTCAGACCTCATCTTCCACACTGTCTCAGACCTCATCTTCCACACTGTCTCAGACCTCATCTTCCACACTGTCTCAGACCTCATCTTCCACACTGTCTCAGACCTCATCTTCCACACTGTCTCAGACCTCATCTTCCACACTGTCTCAGACCTTCTTGTCTTCCACACTGTCTCAGACCTTCTTGTCTTCCACACTGTCTCAGACCTCATCTTCCACACTGTCTCAGACCTTCTTGTCTTCCACACTGTCTCAGACCTCATCTTCCACACTGTCTCAGACCTCATCTTCCACACTGTCTCAGACCTCATCTTCCACACTGTCTCAGACCTTCTTGTCTTCCACACTGTCTCAGACCTCATCTTCCACACTGTCTCAGACCTTCTTGTCTTCCACACTGTCTCAGACCTCATCTTCCACACTGTCTCAGACCTCATCTTCCACACTGTCTCAGACCTCATCTTCCACACTGTCTCAGACCTCATCTTCCACACTGTCTCAGACCTCATCTTCCACACTGTCTCAGACCTCATCTTCCACACTGTCTCAGACCTCATCTTCCACACTGTCTCAGACCTCATCTTCCACACTGTCTCAGACCTCATCTTCCACACTGTCTCAGACCTCATCTTCCACACTGTCTCAGACCTCATCCTCCACACTGTCTCAGAGCTCATCTTCCACACTGTCTCAGACCTCATCTTCCACACTGTCTCAGACCTCATCTTCCACACTGTCTCAGACCTCATCTTCCACACTGTCTTAGACCTCATCTTCCACACTGTCTCAGACCTCATCTTCCACACTGTCTCAGACCTCATCTCCCACACTGTCTCAGACCTCATCTTCCACACTGTCTCAGACCTCATCTTCCACACTGTCTCAGACCTCATCTTCCACATTGTCTCAGACCTCATCCTCCACACTGTCTCAGACCTCATCTTCCACACTGTCTCAGACCTCATCTTCCACACTGTCTCAGACCTCATCCTCCACACTGTCTCAGACCTCATCCTCCACACTGTCTCAGACCTCATCCTCCACACTGTCTCAGACCTCATCTTCCACACTGTCTCAGACCTCATCTTCCACACTGTCTCAGACCTCATCTTCCACACTGTCTCAGACCTCATCTTCCACACTGTCTCAGATCTCATCCTCCACACTGTCTCAGACCTCATCCTCCACACTGTCTCAGACCTCATCTTCCACACTGTCTCAGACCTCATCTTCCACACTGTCTCAGACCTCATCTTCCACACTGTCTCAGACCTCATCTTCCACACTGTCTTAGACCTCATCTTCCACACTGTCTCAGACCTCATCCTCCACACTGTCTCAGACCTCATCTTCCACACTGTCTCAGACCTCATCTTCCACACTGTCTCAGACCTCATCTTCCACACTGTCTCAGACCTCATCTTCCACACTGTCTCAGACCTCATCTTCCACACTGTCTCAGACCTCATCTTCCACACTGTCTCAGACCTCATCTTCCACACTGTCTCAGACCCTCATCGTCCACACTGTCTCAGACCTCATCTTCCACACTGTCTCAGACCTCATCTTCCACACTGTCTCAGACCTCATCTTCCACACTGTCTCAGACCTCATCTTCCACACTGTCTCAGACCCTCCCCTCTCCACCACCGTGCACCTTTATGTCCCTAAACGTGCCATGTGTAATTATTTACAAAAATTTACAATCTCACTCCTTCCTATAATAACATTATCGATTCTTCCCGGTGAGCCGGGAGGAGATTCTCGAAGACACTCTGATGTCACGAGACCGCCGCCATCTTGGTATAGGGGGACCATACGGATTTCTACCATCAAATCCATGCATTGAGCTCCGTTTTTATTACATGTTTTATCACATTCTTGTTCATTTCATAACATTTTCATACGATTTGTTTTGAAAATATTGAGGCATGGCATTTCACTATAGATATGAGTCAAAGAAACTCCCCCTGATTACCACGACCACAACATCAGAGCGAGTTAGCCGAACGTTAGCCACCAGCCACTTTTTCCTCTGTGATGGTATAAAACTTGCGATTTGGATTTCTGTTTTTGTCATTAGTATAACGCGTAACACAGCAGCTCTTTGGCATTGTGAAGGACTGAAGAAAAGTCTGCTTGATTGTCTTTAATTTGCCGCTTTAACTATCCGTTTCTCCACTAAATAGTGTACACAATGTACCAGGCGGGGCAGTTTCCCCCCACGCTGCAGTTGCGTAGCAATAACAGACAGGAAGTTGACTTCGAGAATAGGAGAGAGGTCCTTGTACTGGACTCTGACGGCCACGGCGCGTCCCCTTATCAAACGGGGGGGACTCTCATACGTTTGCGTGGAACGTGGACATGGCGCGCTCCTCCTCCTCCTCCTCCTCCTCCTCCTTGTCTCAACTTTCTCTCCCCGCTCCCCGGATGTTTACTATGAATGCACAGACGTGTACCGCGAGGCGCGGTGCGTCCCGTGAGAGGAGCACCAGATGCGCGGGGCACCGTGACAGCAGTCGGGAGGGAGGCTCCTCGTCAGGCAGAGGAACACAGGACGAGACGGTGGGCACACACACATACAGTACAGGCAACGATACAGTCGGCAGGTGCTGTAAGTGGGAAGTATATTTTTGTCAGAATAGGTTTTAAATAGCTCTACATTCCGACAGACATCACTGAGTGTTTGGTCAGTAACATGGGTCTCCCAGTCCCTCCTGCTCTGCAGTAAACAGAATATTTTCTGGTATACCGTTTCCACATTTTGCTGGCAGATTGTTTTACTTGTTCCAAGGACATATTTTCAAGGTTTTTCCATTTCTTATTTTTGTCAGACCATGTTTGCAGTGTGGTGGAGGTCTCTCTCTTGATTGGATGAAGTGGGAATGGGATACCGGGAAAATGTATTTTGTGTTTACTGCAGAGCGGAGGGACTGGGAGACCCTTGTTACTGAACAAACACTTTGTTATTTTAACAAAACAATACCACTCACAGCACCTTTAATGGAAGTTATTATAACACAACACTTTTAAAAGTAACATCGCAAACAAAATATTCCAATGGTATATATATATATATATATATATATATATATATATATATATACAGGCTGAAGCATAATGCTTATAAATGGCTGAGCGGTCAGGTGGCGTAGCGGAGATTGCATTCGTCACCAACGCCGGAGACGCTGGATTCGCCTGTTCGAATCCAGCTCCCGGCGTTGTCACCAGCTTGGCTGGTCGTTCACACTATACTAATACAATTGGCAGTATTAGAGGGTGGGAGAAGCTGGCGGGGTGGGTCCGGGTCGTTGTAAACAGCGACTCCTACAGTTCGGTCGGGGCGCCTGCTCAGCGCGGATAGGAGCTAACGGGGGTAGTGTGATCCTTCCACACGTTACACCCTCTCAGTGAGAGTCCGCCTTGCCAGGTGAAAAAGAAGCGGTTGATTGGCTAGACGTGTGTCGGAGGAAGCACGTGATAGCCTCCACTCTCCCAGACCGACTGTGGGGGGTAAGTGCGCAGCGACCAGGAAGGGGATTGGGAATTGGCATAACGACCAAGAAATATAAGATTATGTTAGTATCTGGGTGATGCGATCTCAATCACACGCGTGGCTCCAGGTCGCTGGCACTGAGACATTACAGAACATGCTAATGTCTTTTGCATCTAATTGTGCCGTTATTTACTTCAGATTCACCATATTTATTGGTAAATAAAGCTTCAGGATACACAAAAGGTTCACAATTAGCAAATATAGCTTAGATACCGTATGCATTGTTTGGAAAATGGCTCATTTGTGCCCCTGGGAAATGTCACTGTGTTTCATAGGAGAATAAAGACGTTTCCATCGTTATGATAATGGAGGTCAAATGAGCTCTTTGTATAAATCACATCAACTCGTATGGTAATGAATGTCAAAGTAACTCTTTTACTCAAAGATGTTTGAAGTGCCAAACGTTGAGTCACGCTCACCGTCCTTGAGATTCCACAGACAGAGACTAGGTCCCGATAAGTACTCAAGTCTTGTTTTTCTCCACAGGTCAGAGCGGTGCATTCATTATTATGACCGACTCGCTCACGTGCCTCTTGAACGCCACCGCTCTCCAAAGCAAATGTACGTTTCCCTCGTCGGGTTGAGCGCTTTGATAGGGGGGGGGCGGGGTAATAGAAGCGTTGCTGCGGTTACCCGTCTGTAGTGTGGTAGTGAAAGGGTTAACATTCTGTAGTGTGGCGGTGAAAGGGTTAACCCTTTGTCGTGTGGCAGTGAAAGGGTTAACCTTCTGTATTGTCGCAGTGAAAGGGTTAACCATTTGGTAGTGTGGTAGTGAAAGGGTTAAAGTGCTTGATTAAAAAAAGAAGGAAAAACATTTCGAGATCTGTAATTCCTTGAAAACATCAAATGTTTTAACAAGGTGCTTAAAAAGTCACTGAAATTCAAATCAACCATTCGCATTGAATGTTTTGTTCATCCACGATCAAATTGTTCTGAATCAAGAAATAGTTAATCTTTTCGTTCTGTTTTAATAAAAATCTGATGAGTCGCTGTCTCGTCCGCTCCAACTGATTTTCCTCATCTCTTCGTGTGTGTTTCTCTAGCTTGCTCTAGCTGGCAAGCAGGCCAAGAAGATGCTTAAAAAAAACAGCATTTAAAAGTGAATTGTATCCTTCAAGTGACATTCTTGAAAATAAAAAAAATTGTGCTTGGAAAAGTACTTAAAAGTCATTGAATTTTCATTCAGCAATAATGTCTGCCTCGGGGAGCGCGACGGCTCCACCTGTTTGTAAATGCGGAGGCTCACGTCCCCTGGGTTCCCCCCGGCTCCTAGTCCCGTAAGGCCCACACTGGGAAGCTACGGCCATGCCTTGAAGCATTAACAAGATGGCAGCACACACACACACACACACTGACAACGCCGCCCACATAACAAGATGAGATATTCCTTTATTGATCCCCTTGGGGAAATTCGAGCCTCACGGCAGCGTGGGGGGGGGGGAGGTAGAGGCGCCCGCAGGGTAATAGTAGAAAGACATACATGTAGGCAATATAATTAGGTCTGAATATACAAATAAGAGAAAAATAAACAGTGTAAACAAACAATATAATTAACTCTGAATATAAACATGTGAGAAAAAGAAACAGTGTAAACAAAGGTGCAGATGAGGATCTGTATTCCCTATCGGTTATATTATACGTTACAATAAATATATAGGCAATAAAGAATTTGAATCTGAATATATGTAACGGTTGTGACATCTTAACTTCGATGCCCCGAGGGAGTTTTCAACCCGGGTCTCCCACGCCACGTGCAACAGTGCAGACCGGCGCAGATACCAAGAAGTGCATGATGCACTACTTTGCAACATGTCTATCTGTGTTTTTAGGATGAGAGTGAGTTTCTTTAACCCATAGCACCGCTACTCACCCCAGCCCTTCGTGACTGCACTTCATGGTACCATCCGTTACATATATACTATGAGTGAGAGTACAGGTAAACAGTATACACAAGGTGCAGTATACACAAGCTGCCCGAACTGGCATGATATACGTCATACTCTGTAGTCCGTGCAGGATTTTGTGGTTAAGAGTCGGACGCACTTAGTGGTCAGACGTTCCTAACAGTACTCGAGTTCTGCAGCCGTTAGTTCTCTGGCTTGATGGACTTGGGTCCATTTAGACTCGATGTTTATGTTGTCCACCAGGGGGCATGACAACACCAGTGTTACCAGTGACACCAGCCATTTTAGGATATGACGCTCAATATAGCTGTGGAGCGCTTACTTTGATCTGTAACGTTATACGGTTACGTTGATCCGCCGTGTTTTTTCCGTCTACGTCTGTTTTAAATTTAAATGTAATTTTAACAAGTATCCAGTTGGTTAACACACTCCCGGCCAACCACGGACATGTCCGTGTTTCGGATCCAACGGTTGAGGGCCAACCACGGATATGTCCGTGGCAAGGTTGTTTTGGCTTTTATTCCATTTTAATAACCTACTCAATGTCACCGAGCGGCACTGCAGAATTACCCTACTCTTGGAATTCGGAAAAGTGCATTACCGGCCAGATCCTCGTAGGGGCGCTGTCTCGATAATGCAGTGTTCCCTGTGGCAGAACGGTGTTTTATTTTTTTTTATCTTGAATGGACTTTCCTGTTAACCTGAAGCTATGTGTGTAGCCTGTAGCATTGAATACGTTTTTGGACGCTGAATTCAGTATGCAGTAAAGGAATATATCATCAGCCAATGGACATATCGATCTACCAGATGGCGATCGATAACTGGGAAATCCTTTTTGCAGTCCAACCGGCCCATGGTAAGAGCTTTTTCACATAAATTACAGCCCGATCGGGCCTTGTTATCATACTCAACCAGCCGATCAGCGAATACGGCTACTGAGGCTAATGCCCCCCCCCCCCCTTTCATGCATTCATGGTGGACCATGATACCGACAATATGCATCTAGATTTTTTGCTCTAGCTTCTGTAGGGCCGAAACGCCATTCGATTTAACGTTATTAGCTATTAGCCCTGTATCTCGTTTTGCAGGAAATAATACCAGACCAATCCCATATAACGCTTATATTCACGAGGCTATAAAATGGGAACATATTGATGGACATTTTTTTTATTTAAGCCATTTTGAAGTGACGGTTTATAGTGTCAATTGACAATGAGAATGGACAGATAGCAATAATATAAAGTATAGATTTAGCTCAGCCTCACGCACAATGAAACCTTATTATGATAAGCTGGCCTTATAGAGTGGGTCCGTCGAATACCTGTGGCCGTCAATGTGTTAAGTGTCTTGCTCAAGGACACTTCGACACACTGGCCTGGGGAGGAGCGGGAATCTAACCGGGAACCTCCGGATTACCAGACGACTGCTCTACCTCCCGAGCGAGCCACTGTCGCCCCTATAGAAGCCAGCCACTAGAACGGGTTCCAATACGTTCCAAGATTCCATTCCAATAACGACGTAGCGACAGTGACTCGCTAGGTAGAGCAGTCGTCTGGTTATCCCGAGGTTCCTGGTTCGATTCCCTGCTCCTTGAGTAAGGACACTTAACCCCTAATTGCTCCCCGGTGAGCTGATTGGCACCTTGCATGGTCGCCGCCTCCGCCGTCGGTGAGTGAACGGGTAAAATGTGAGGAACAAATTGCAAAGCACTTTGGATAAAAGCGCTATATAAACGCAGCCGTTTACCATTTAGCTTACCAACAAGTGCCTCATCTAGGCCCCTCATTAGTAGATCAGCCTCTAATTGATGAAAACAAGGTGTCAGAGAGAGAGACCGCAGGCTTCACCGCCCCACCCGACGACATCACAACATCCAGCCGCCAGCCTCATGAATAAGCAGAGGGCTACAGAATAAACAGAACGCTGCTGCGAAGAGAGAAAACGTGAAGCGCTCAGATCATCAACATCAAAGGCAGCTGAAGTCGGGAGCGGTGCAAAGCGGCTCCTATAGCCGCCGGTGGCTCTCACCACCGCGGCGCGAGACAGATGCGTAACACCGGTCCCCATGGTTACATTATTCTTCTCGACCGCTTCGTGTTTACCAGCCCAGGAGCGTCGCCGTCGACGTATGTGGGAATATATATAACCATATACATTATTCATTTAATATGGATCCGTGACTGCAGCGCTGGCGGTCTTCTCTCTCGTATAGCGGGGGCCTTACGGATGTGACCACAGCGGTGCGACTCGCCCCTTTCGGGACGAGAACACACGGGGGGGGGGAGGGGTGTGGGGGGGGGTGATGGGTGGGAAGGGGCGGTCGTGGAACTCACAGCCGCAGAGTGGAGAGAAGGTTACTGACTGTAGAGAGCGGGAACAGCAGCATGCAAACCAGTCGACTGTTATTATGGTCTTTATTTTTGTGATCAGATTATTATTATATATATTTGTTTGGAATAAACACGTACAAAAACAATAATATTCACTTTTTAGAGAAGGAAAAGGAAATGTTAAAAACA
>NC_140166.1:136531809-136551809 GCF_963971535.1 Notolepis coatsorum | reverse complement strand
CTGGGGAGGGTGTAGACTATCACATGCTGCCCTACTGTCGGTCTGGGGAGGGTGTAGACTATCACATGCTGCCCTACTGTCGGTCTGGGGAGGGTGTGTAGACTATACCACATGCTGCCCTACTGTCAGTCTGGGGAGGGTGTGTAGACTATACCACATGCTGCCCTACTGTCGGTCTGGGGAGGGTGTAGACTATCACATGCTGCCCTACTGTCGGTCTGGGGAGGGTGTAGACTATCACATGCTGCCCTACTGTCAGTCTGGGGAGGGTGTAGACTACCACATGCTGCCCTACTGTCAGTCTGGGGAGGGTGTAGACTATACCACATGCTGCCCTACTGTCAGTCTGGGGAGGGTGTGTAGACTATACCACATGCTGCCCTACTGTCGGTCTGGGGAGGGTGTAGACTATCACATGCTGCCCTACTGTCGGTCTGGGGAGGGTGTAGACTACCACATGCTGCCCTACTGTCGGTCTGGGGAGGATGTAGACTATACCACATGCTGCCCTACTGTCGGTCTGGGGAGGGTGTAGACTATACCACATGCTGCCCTACTGTCGGTCTGGGGAGGATGTAGACTATACCACATGCTGCCCTACTGTCAGTCTGGGGAGGGTGTAGACTATACCACATGCTGCCCTACTGTCGGTCTGGGGAGGGTGTAGACTACCACATGTTTCCCTACTGTCGGTCTGGGGAGGGTGTGTAGACTATACCACATGCTGCCCTACTGTCGGTCTGGGGAGGGTGTGTAGACTATACCACATGCTGCCCTACTGTCGGTCTGGGGAGGGTGTAGATTACCACATGTTGCCCCACTGTTGGTCTGGGGAGGGTCTGGTTGGCAGTGGCACCTTGCGTGATCGCCTCCGCCATCGGTGCGGGAATGTGTGAGTGAATGGGTGAATGAGAGGCATAAATTGTAAAGCGCTTTGGATAAAAGCTATTTTATAAATATAGACCATTTACCATTACTGAACGGTATGAATTACCATTTTCATAGCCGAGAATGAGCCAAAATGGCTGTCTCTTTGTCTTATGCCTCGGTCTGCTTAGTATGCTGCTCTTCTCTTTTAACGAGGCTGCTGATAATTAGCTTCTCAGGCTCCACCAAACTTTATTATTCCCCATTAATACATAAGATGGGTCTGGTCCCGTTTAAATTAGGGCTTCAGAAACAACGGACAGCAGACTACAAAACAAAGAGAAAAATACAGATCAAAGCGGATGTAATTAGTCATTGACTCTATACACTATATATACAATACATTTTAACTTGAACTTGACTAAATGTTCTGCAGGTTGTAAAAACAGCAGGTTGTAATAACAGCAGGTTGTAATAACAGCAAGTTTGAATAAACATATCAAGTTGTAAAAACAGCAGGTTGTAATAGTAACCCTATTAGAAATATCACTGCCATGGTAAGTCATGAATTGAGTTCCAGTGGGTTGAGAGCGCATTAGGAACCAAGGTGTCCAACTAGGTTGTTGGTGACCTAGTCCTAGGGGACTTAAAACAAATGCTGGACTCTCTCCAAAAAGAAACACAGTTGAATAATGTTTGGGAGCCGGTGTGCATTAGATTAGTTCGGCTAGTAGTGGGCTTCGCTCAACCATAGACTTAATAAATAAACACTGTTAGGACTATCTGACGCTTAATAATAAACACTGTTAGGACTGTCTGACTCTTAATAATAAACACTGTTAGGACTCTGGTGTAGTGTGTTACTACGGTTTGGCCAGTATGACTTACTACCATAGTGTCTTTATACCTGTATCACTGTACATAATACTACAACTCTGTACATACATCTGATTAGCACTACACTCAATAGTACAAATTTGTATAATTTGTACCCAGTTTAATCACCTGTACATTGTATATTAATATTGCACTTTGCTCTGGTTGAGTGCCAAACGTGATACAACGTCTTTTCGTTGTACTCTGTACTTGTGCTGGATAATGACAATACGTTTGAATCTAATCTAATCTAATACGAAAACAATTATAATTCTGTCGATTACTGTCGACATATAATGAGAAGTCTAAAATGTTGCCAGAAATCACCAGCAGCCTATTGATCCTTTAAGCAGATAGTGTGTGCGTGTGTGTGTGCGTCTGTGTGTGTGTGGGGGGGGGGGTATTCAGACCTCCATTTAGGTCAAAGCTCCATAATTAATCTTCATTGCTTGGCTCTATCATCATTGTTTCTCCTGGGGGAAGCGTGACTGGGCTGAAGGGGTGGAACCATGTGTCCCAAACATTACTTTTAATTACTCCCCTTATAAACACTGAACTGCTTCGTTAGCTCTCTCACGACGTTTTTCCACAGAGGAAATTAAACGTTTCTCTCATGCATCTCTCATCCACCGCAGTTTGGAATTTCAAGTGGACACCTCCTATAGTCACTAATGCCATAGTGCTCCCAACCTGTGCATGACGTAATTAAGGGCTCCCAACCTGAGCGCGATGTAAGGGTGCGCAGCCTGAGCATTACATACGTGATCCCAACCTGAGCATGCCATAAGGGCTCCCAACCTGAGCACTGCATAATGGCTCTCAACCTGAGCATGACATAATGGCTTCCAACCTGAGCCGCTGTGTGAATACGGTCAATTCAGCGTTGTGAGGCAGCACCTCTTCGACTTGATTGATTAAAGTTCCTTTTAATTATCTCCGCCAAGCGATATATACCGATATATATTGATATATTGATATAGCTATGCATTAAAAAACATCTATTCCCCAGCACATTTCTTAGTTACATCAATATTGTGCTGTCGGAATGATTCCTACAGTGTATTCCTGTCATGCTGATACAAGTGAGTTGTATTGAGCAAGAAATGCCAGGACCTGTTGCTAAGACCTTGTGTCACTGATTGCTGACAGCAGCAAACACTCTGGCTGAGCTTCGCAAAAAAAGATGGAGTACAGCAAAATGCAAAACCTGTAGGAAGATAATTTCATGCAAGCAAGAAAGCAGCTCCAATATGACAAAGCTTTGCCTCAATGATCTGTGCACCATTTTCTAAGGGCTGGGCAAAACTCACAAAATTGCTATTCAATAGTCACTGGGAACTATTTGACTACTGATAGGGCATCATTCCGAATGTTGCATCACTGGTGGTTGAAATGTGTGAACTTGGCAAATGTACAAAACGTTGCTGCCAACATCTCCGGTCTCTCTTTCTTCATCTTTCTTTTCTGTTCTCCCAGCTGTTAACAGACTGTTGTTATGCTACCTGGCTGTACCCAGCATGCCATTCAGCGGTGTAACAGTTAATAGGGTCCCCTCTCAATACACTACACAGTGTAGGTGCCGGTAAAAACAAGGGACAATATATTTTTTGAGACTAAATGATATTCGCATAAACTATTAATAAGAATATATATATATATTCAAATATTCTGAACCCGGTGCCCATCTCTACCGTTTTCGATGTGTTGCAGTCTCCTAGTCATATTATCCCCAGGTAACATTACAGTTACCGGTAGTAACTGTAACTCTTCCTTCTCTAATTATCTCCTGTGGTGGCACAGCGATAACATAGCGTGGAGAGAGGTCTGGCTATGCAAGAGTGTAACATTTCATAGCATCCCGTTTGTTTTCGTTAGCTTATCTCCATTAGCTTGTTTCCGTTACCTTGTTTCCGTTAGCTTATCTCTGTTAGCTTGTGTCCGTTAGCTTGTTTCCGTTAGCTTGTTTTCGTTGGCTTGTTTCCGTTAGCTTGTTTCGTTAGCTTGTTTCCGTTAGCTTGTTTTTGTTGGCTTGTTTCCTTTAGCTTGTTTCCGTTAGCTTGTTTCTGTTAGCTTGTTTTCGTTAGCTTGTTTTCGTTAGCTTGTTTTTGTTAGCTTGTTTCCAGGTATAATAGTATGAGACCATTCACTATTTTCCCGTGGCAACTAGTGGACGCAACACATAGACCCGATTCCATTTGGTTCCATTGTCAACAGCGGTAGTAAAACTGTATTTCACTATGCTTAATTCAGCAATTGATCCGTGGTTCACATTTGTGCTGAACCACCAAAACAGAAACCGAATCATTATCCACATCCCTCTGTATTTGTAGCCTCTGCCTAAACCCCTACTGTTCCCTGTTCTTTGTGAAGAGGAGGCGTCAAATTGAGCACAGTGTTTTTCTTTCCCTTTGTTTTTTGGGGTATTTCTATCTTTTATCCCGTCCCCCAATTTAGTTGTTGTGCCAATTCCCTTCCTGGTCGTTTGCGCTGCCACACTGTCAGTCTGGGGAGGGTATATGTAGACCATCACACGCCTCCTCCGATACATGTGGAGTCGGGAACCAGGACTCAACAACATCACACTGAACCCTGCTCTCGATTCATACCATAAAAACCTATATATACACACACAGCTAATAGGGATGGAGAACAACCTATGAATGATGTTTGACATAAATGTCCTTCCTCTCAAAAACCAAACAAACGGACGAGCTCAGGATTTCCCCAATGGCGCAATAATTGGTACCTCTTCCACTGCATTCCGAAAGCGTATCCCCTAAGAAGTGGCCGTGCACTCTCTCCCCCCTCCCCCCCTCCCAGCAGCCGTACAGAACAGGCGGTGACTGGAGGGGTAGGATGGGAAGCGCGCTGCAACATGTGGTCGTCTTTGAGTGGAAGACAATAATGGGTCTGAGGAGATTACATGTGGGAGGAACAAAGGGCCCTCGCTAACTCAGGAGATTACACACAGAGACACAACGTTATTTTTGGCTCCGGCTCCGTGAATATCACGCGGGGGGGACGTGGAGATGAGTAAGATGAGCAAGGAAGACGGCTCCGTGAATATCACCACGCTGGGGGACGTGGAAGATGAGGAAGAGGAGTCGCTGAGTGCCGAGAGACGTTCCTCTTCCGCGTGTGATTTTTATGGTATCTGTGCGGTGATCATTATGCTGGATTCTTCTTTCAAGTTTCAAGTTTCTTTAATAGTTGTCATACAGAAGTACAGAATATTTTTATACAAAATGCTTCTTACTGTTACGCTCCAGAGACTGTGCTAGACAAGATAAGTATGAAATAAAATAGTATAGCATGTAAAATAGAAGTAAAAATAGAGGTCACAGTGTTCAGTATAGACATATGTACAATGTTCGATGCAGAATAGAAGTAACTGAGTTACCATACAATATACAATATACTATGCAATGTACTAATATACAATACTATATAGTGCAAAGCAGAAATGGGATGAGGTACAATTTAGGTACAATTTACAGTAAGGTGTACGAGTTGTAGTGCAAATCCTTTACCAATAAATATAAAGTGTAAAGTGTGTTTAGGTGATCTAAAGTGTGGAGAGTGGGTGCTGCAGTGTGTTGTTTGTTTAAGTGAGTGTGTGCGTTTGGGTGTGTGTGCTGTGTGCATTTGATGGTTGTTGCATAGTGTTTATTGTTCGTTGAGCAGCCTGATGGCCTGGGGATAGAAGCTTCTTCTGAGTCTTTCTGTGCTCGCCTTAAGACTCCGGTATCGCTTGCCTGACCGCAGCAGTTCAAAGAGGCAGTTGTTCGGGTGGCTGGAGTCCTTGATGATTCTCTTAGCCTTACCCCTGCACCGCTTGTTGTAAATGTTCTGGAGGGTGGGAAGCCCCCCTCCAATTGTGCGTTTGGCTGAACGTGTCACTCTTTGTAGTCTGCTACGGTCTTGTGCAGTGCTATTCCCAAACCAGGAGGTGGTGTTGCCAGGTCAGGATGCTCTCTATTGTACATGAGTAGAAGTTCTTAAGGATCTTCTGACTGACTTGGAACTTCCTTAGGCGCCTGAGGAAGTAGAGGCGTTGTTGTGCCTTCTTCACAACACTGTCAATGTGTGTGGTCCATGTCAAGTCCTCGGATATGTGGACTCCGAGGTACTTAAAGCTGTTGACTCTCTCAACCGGTGCCCCGTCGATGCTGAGGGGGCTGTAGTCCTTGACCCCGACCTCCTGAAGTCCACAATCATCTCTTTTGTTTTGCTGACGTTCAGGGAGAGGCAGTTCTCCTGACACCACTGTGACAGATTCTCTACCTCTTCCAGGTAGGCCCTCTCGTCGTTGGCAGAGATCAGGCCCACCACTACTGTGTCATCAGCAAATTTGATGATTGTGTTGTTGTTCCGCTGTGCCACGCAGTCATGTGTGTACAGGGAGTAGAGGAGGGGGCTCAGAACACAGCCCTGGGGGGCCCCTATGTTGAGCGTGATGGATGAGGAGGTGCAGTTGCCTGCTCTTACCACCTGGGGTCTGCCCGTCAGGAAGTCCAAGACCCACTGGCAGAGGTCATAGTTCAAGCCCAGGTCCCTGAGCTTGGCTATGAGTTTGGAGGGGACTATGGTATTGAATGCCGAGCTGTAGTCGATGAACAGCATTCTCACATAGTTCCCCTGCCTCTTGTCCAGGTGTGATGCTGCTATGTGCAGCACATGGGCTATGGCGTCCTCCTTTGATGGTTAGGACGATTGCTGCTCTTATTACTTCCATCTCCTCCTCCTCCGCGCCTCCCACTCGGAAACCAAATAAATAATAAAAATGTTACACTTCAATTACTGGGAGTGAATAACCCGAGAACGACGCCTCCCCTTTTTGTTTTGATCGTGATCAAGAAAGTTGACAGAATGTTACTGCGGTAGCCGCGTCTTGACAACGATGACACCAGCGACAACCACAACAACAACAACAACAACAAACACTTTTAATCCAAAGCAATTTACAGATTGGGAACAACAAGTCAGTGGGGGGGGGGGGGGGGGGGGGGTCCATCTCTGGCAGCTAAGGGTCAGTGGTGTTGTTCTTCAAATAGATATGTTAGCATGATAGGTAGTAGCATAAGTATAGTAGCATGCTAGTATAGACATATTAGCATGATAGGTAGTAGTATAAGTATAGTAGCATAGTAGTATACATTTTACATTTACATTTAGTCATTTAGCTGACGCTTTTATCCAAAGCGACTTACAAGTTCTGTACGACAAGCCATCAGGAAGGGCACAACTCTATCAGCTGAGTAACAATGTTCGTCAAAGTGTTGAGTGCTACAGTGTAGGTTAGTTTATTAGGACAAGTGCATGACAGTATGGTTAGTTAGGGTTAGATAATTTTTTTTTAAATTTTTTTTTTAATTTAGATAATGGTTGAAGAAGTGCGTCTTTAGTCGACGGCGAAAGATTGGACGTGTTTCGGCTGTCCTAACTGGGGTGGGTAGTTCATTCCACCATTGTGGGGCAAGGACTGAGAATAGGCGACTTCTCTTTGATGACCCTCCCGGAGCTTGGATAGGAGTAGGTCTGAGGCGGCCAGAAGAAGCAGAGCGTAGGGGTCTTGAGGGTGTGTAGTTAGAGACCATTGACCGGAGGTAGGCGGGAGCAGTTCCCTTTGCCGCACGGTATGCTAGGTCGAGGGCCTTGAAGCGGATTCGTGCAGCAATGGGGAGCCAGTGCAGGTCCCTAAGAAGTGGGGTGACATGGGCCGACTTCGGTAGGTTTGAGATCAGGCGGGCCGCTGCGTTCTGAATGAGTTGAAGAGGCTTAGTGGCAGTGGCCGGGAGGCCAGCGAGCAGTGCGTTGCAGTAGTCGAGGCGGGAGATGACTGTTGATTGGACGAGGAGTTGGGTGGATTCTTTTGTCAGGAAGGGGCGGATCCTTCTGACGTTGCTCAGGAGGAATCGGCAGGTTCTGGTTGTCGCTGCGATGTGAGCAGAGAAGTTCAACTGGTCGTCGAGGACAACACCAAGGTTCTTGGCGGTCGGGGACGCGGTCACAGCTGCATTCTCGACTGTGATGGAAAGGTCGGTCAGGGGGGAGGATTTGGCCGGCAGGTGGAGCAATTCTGTTTTGCTTAGGTTCAGTTTGAGGTGGTTGGTCGTCATCCAGGCGGAGATGTCGGACAGACAGGCCGAGATCCGCTCAGAGACGTGGATATCTGAGGGAGGGAAGGAGAGGAAGAGTTGAGTATCGTCGGCATAACAGTGGTAGGAGAAGCCATGAGACGTGATAATGTTACCCAGTGATTTAGTGTAGAGGGAGAAGAGAAGGGGTCCTAAAACCGAGCCCTGGGGGACACCCGTCCGCAGGGGGCGGGTGGCCGACAGGGTCCCTCTCCATGACACTTGGTAGGAGCGGTCATTGAGGTATGATGACAACCATGTCAGCGCAGAGCCAGCCACTCCCATTGCTGCGAGGGCCGCGAGGAGGATCTGGTGGTTGACTGTGTCGAAGGCTGCAGATAGATCTAGGAGAATCAGGACAGAGGAGAGGCCTTTCGCTTTTGCTAAGTGAAGTGCCTCTGTGACCGCAATGAGGGCTGTCTCTGTGGAGTGACCAGTTCTGAAGCCTGACTGATTAGGGTCTAGGAGGTCATTCTGTAAGAGATAAGCAGTAAGTTGGTTGGATACAGCACGTTCAAGTGTTTTAGAAAGGAAGGAGAGAAGAGAGACAGGACGGTAGTTGCCTATGACGGTAGGGTTCAGGGATGGTTTTTGTTATGAGGGGCGTGACTCTGGCTTGTTTTAGGGAGGTGGGGACCACCCCAGAGTTGAGTGAGGAGTTGATGGTTGCAGTTAGGAATAGGAGGATGTCTGGTGCTATGGTCTGGAGGAGTGGGGAAGGTAGCCGGTCCAGCTGGCATGTAGTCGGACGGTTCGACGTTACCAGTGTCAGGGTCTCGGCTTCTGTAATGGGAGAGAAAGATGACAGAGTGAAGGATGAGGTTCTCGATTCAGCATTTGGAATGGGTTGGGAGAAGGAGCTGCGGATGTTCTCCACTTTTTCCTCAAAGAAGATCGCAAAGTCTTCGGCAGAGAAAGATGATGGAGGGGGGGGTGGGGGGGGAGTGAGGAGGGAGGACATGGTAGCATGCAGTTTGCGAAGATTCTTGGCAGAGGCCTCGATCCTATGGTGAAAGAAAGAAGCTTTGGCATTAGTAATGGTTTTGGAGAATGTTAACAAGAGGTTGTGATATGTGTCGATGTCAGCAGTGAGGCGTGACTTTCTATACTTCCTTTCAGCTGCTCTCAGGACCTGTCTTTGTTCTCTCACTGGATCTGTCAGCCATGGACTGGGTGGGGAACAGCGGGCAGGTTTCTCAACGAGGGGACAGAGCTTGTCGAAGGAGGTTGCAAGGGCTGAGAGGAGGGTGGAGGTTGCCATCTCTGTGGAGAGAGCAGAGAAGGTGTCACTCAAAGGTAGAGTGGACAGTATGTCAGAGGAGAGGGTGGAGGGGGATAGGGAGGCCAGGTTGCGTCTGAGTGAGACGGTTTGAGTTGGGGTGAAGACCTTTCGGTTAAGCATGAGAGTTAGTGAGAAGGATATGAAGGAATGGTCAGATACATGTAGGGGAGTTACCGTGGTGTTAATGATGCTGGAGTTACGGGAAAATATGAGATCCAAGGAGTTGCCTGCTTTGTGGGTGGGAGGCATGGCAGTGGGAGTCAGGTCAAATGATTGTAGGAGGGAGACTACTATGACTGACTGAGATGAGTCAGGCAGGTTGAAGTCGCCCAATAGAAGGAGAGGGGTACCATCTTCCGGTAAGGAGCTTAGAAGCATGTCCAGCTCATCTGTGAAGTGATCGAGCGGACCTGGAGGGCGGTAGAGTTTAACAATGGTGAGATTGAAAGGATTAGAGACAGATACTGCATGATATTCAAAAGAGGAGAGTGACAGTGCTGGGAGGGGTGTTAAGTTTGTAGTCCATGAAGGAGATGTCATGAGGCCAGTGCCTCCACCCCGTCTGGAAGGTCGAGGTGTGTGAGTGAAGTTATAGTTTGTAGATAATGCTGCAGGTGTTGATGAGTTATTGGGGGTTATCCAGGTCTCAGTTAGAGCCAGGAGCTGCAGATTTTGACTATGGGCGTAGGCAGTAATGAAGTCAGCTTTCTTGACTGCTGATTGACAATTCCATAAGCCTCCCCGTACTGTGACAGGTGTATTAGTGGCTGTAGGAGGGTAGGAGAGATTAGCCGGGTTGCTAGCAAACTGCCATGGGTGGGTTGAATCTGTTCTGGAAGAGCAGATTGTGGATATGAGACACATTGTGGTGTCAAGAGTGGCAGGGAGGAAGTAGAGGAATAGCAGAGTGGAGTGAAAGATAGGACTAGGGTGTACTTAGCGCTAGGTGGATCGGTGGATCCCTTGCGGATAACTCCAGGAAAACTCCTCTTTGTCCCTCTTCGTTTCTCGACGCTTCGCTGACGCTAGGCCTGCAGGCCTTTAAATCCCTATCACTAATTAGTGCTGTCTAACACCTGGCCCTTAATGTGTCACTTAAGAAAACAAAATGGCCGCTTTAAACACGCCCCTTAATCAAGTCAGCTGGTCAGGTCAGCAATCAAGTCTCAGTTTAAAGATATTACTAAATTACTTAAAATGTCTTACCCTGATGCAGTGTAAGTCTCTCAGTGAATGAGCTGTCCTTCCACAACAGAATGTAGTGGAGTATAGACATATTAGCATGCTAGGTAGTAGTATAAGTATAGTATCATAGTAGTATAGACATATTAGAATTGATAGGTAGTAGTATAAGTATAGTAGCATAGTAGTATAGACATATTAGCATGATAGGTAGTAGTATAAGTATAGTAGCATAGACATATTAGCATGATAGGTAGTCGTATAAGTATAGTAGCATAGACATATTAGCATGATAGTTATTAGTATAAGTATAGTAGTATAGACATATTAGCATGATAAGTAGTAGTATAAGTATAGTAGCATAGACATATTAGCATGATAGTTATTAGTATAAGTATAGTAGTATAGACATATTCGCATGATAGGTAGTAGTATAAGTATAGTAGTATAGACATATTAGCATGATAAATAGTAGTATAAGTATAGTAGCTTAGACATTTCGTTTATGGTCGGATTTAATTTAAATGTCATTTATTAAATGAGTAAAGGACTACGGAGCCAAGGCCCTCCCGACACGCTTGTAGACATACAGCCAAGACGACGCATACGTCACACGCCGCCAACAGTCATGACAGACTCAGCGGAATTAAATCTAGGTGACCTAATGAAGGCTATTAAAGACGGGACTGATGTCTCTAACAAAATCGCCAAACAAGTGGATCAAATCCAATCTGCATTGACAGCCATGGATGGAAAGCTGACAGGTTTGACAACAAGAGTCGATACTATGGAACAGCGCGTCAGCGACGTGGAGGACCACACCCAACAAGCTGACAGCCGACTCCTCAAATTAGAAAAAGAAATATCATACCTGACGGAGAGGAATATCGACCTGGAAAATCGCAGCAGACGGTTTAACCTTAAAATCCACGGCCTTCCCGAGGGGAGAGAAGGTCCCGACCCAACCGCATTTTTCGAGACGTTCTTCTCGAACCTGTTCGGCCCTGACGCGTTCCCGAGGCGCATCGAGCTACAAACAGCGCACCGGGCCCCGAACACACGTCCACCTGCAGGCCGCCCGCCTCGTAATGTTTGGGTTCGCTTTCTCCGTCTCCAAGAGAAGAATAAAATTCAACAACTGGCTAGGGAAAAGCGGTCCCTCACATTTGAAGGTGCCAAAATCCAAATCTTTCAGGACATCCCACCGGCCATTCAAAAGATGAGAAAGGAGATGTTTCTCGAGGCCAAAATAGCCCTACAAGACAATGGCATTGTCTATAGAATGCGTTGGCCCACATCATTACAGATCGACTTCAAAGGGAAGCAGGTGATGTGTCATTCAAAAGAGGACGCTGATGTGTTTCTCAAGCAGAACAATCTTCATCAGAAAACTAATAAAAGCGGCCCAGCAACTGTTGAACACTAAGATGACAACCAACGGATCAAGATAAGTGACTGTTCTATGAACATTTGAACTTCTATCTCTTTACTTAATTTTTTTTCCACCCATAGACATTTGCCCATAGCCATATTTATATCTAATTAATGATCTACGGTGTTGAATTAGAGCAGTCAATTGGTTATGTATCTCTGAACATTTGAACTGTCTTTTCTATTTACTTCATTATTATTTCACCAATGCTATGCCTACTATTATTGGAGGATAATCGATCACTAAAGAACTGCATAGGAGCCTACTGAATATTTATATTAATATATTTAATTAATGATCTACTGTGTTGAATTAGTGCAGTCAATTTGGTTATGCTGTACAGTAGCTTGTTGATTAACACAGTGCAGCTGTATTGGTTTAGTTTCGCTCGTCAAGCCTCTTGCCATACTTTAATATAGCAGGTTTTGTTTAGTGTTATTATTGTCATTATTATTATTTCCATTATCATGATCATCTTCACTACTGTCTTTTTTTTTCTTCTTTTATTATTATTATTGCAGCTTGTTATTCGCTTTTTTTCGAGACACTTAATCAAAGTATGCAAACTCTTTCAAGTGAGTCACGCAACATACTTTAATGTAACGTGTTTTGCTTAGTGTTATTATTATTGTCATTATTATTATCACGACCATCTTCACTACTGTATATTATTATTATTATTATTATTATTGCAGCTTGTTCGCTTTTTTTTTTTTTTTCGTTAGCTCTCCAAGAACATGAATTTTTGACAATTAGTGTGGTACTATAGGCTTGTTTGCATGCACATGGCTATATGAATGTGTGTGAGTACACATACATTCCTGGACAGGCATGTGTGTGTGTGTATGTGCGAACACACAGTACGTATGCATTTATTATTATTTCTCCTAAAAAGCCTACTTACTGCACAGATAGGTGCAGCACATATACGCATGCATTTAATATGATCTCGCTTAAAGCCCATTCACTGCGTTGGTATGAATACTACATTTACTATTTCATCTAAAGCTTTTTTTTTTTTTTTCATTATGCATGGGCAGCAGGTGCACGCACACACTTATTATTTTCACTCAAAGCCCATTTCAGGTGTGTAAGTGCAGCATTAACGCAGGCACACGTGCAATACGTATATGCACTTTATTGCAGTTATTAGTTCATATAAAGTCCATCTGCTAAATGTGAGACATTTACTTGTGGCCATATCTGATGCCATAGCTTCAGTTTATAGGTTTAGTTCAAAAAGTTGTAAAAATCTCTCTGCTGGACAGAGACCACGAAACTCGGGAGAGGGCAGGAGCTCCGGGCACCACACCACACGCGTATCTCAGCGGGAGATGCTTCGGCGTGAGGGGGGAGGGGGGAGGGGGGAGGAGGGAGGGGAGAGGGGGGAGGAGGGAGGGGGGAGGAGGGAAGGGGGAGTAATGTTGTCTGTATCAGTTCTTTTTTATTTTTGTGTACTTGGCTTGGTCGCCCTATTGCAGTTTTATTTTATTGTTTTCAGTGTTTCTCATTTGTGGTGTACCCAGCACATCTATTCATTATCTTGCCGGTATTATGACCCAACCTAGATCAGCACAGCGGTCGGGAGGTGTACTTAGGTTTTGCAGCTGGAATTGCAGAGGCCTAAATCAACCGATCAAATGTAGTAAGGTGATACATCATCTTCAACATCTTGGCGCTAACATTGCTTTCCTTCAAGAGACCCACTTAAAGGGAACGGATCATATCAAATTAAAGAGGAGATGGGTGGGTCAGGTTTATCATTCGTCATTTCAAGGGAAATCCAGAGGGGTAGCCATTCTAATCCATAAATCTGTCAACTTTGTTTACTCCGATATTATCTCGGATCCTGGCGGGAGATTTGTGATAGTTATAGGACGGCTGTATGATGTACCGTACCAGTAATTCTGGCTAATGTATACGGCCCCAATTGGGACAATGAGAACTTTTTTCAAACACTGTTTGCCAGGATACCTGATATGTCAACACATTATCTGATTCAGGGTGGAGACCACAATGTCTGGATTAATCCTAGATTAGATCGCTCATCACCCAGGAATAGTGTACCTTCAAGATCTGCCAAAATCATTCATGCCTTTATGAATGAATTCAAGGTCTCTGACCCCTGGCGATTTTTAAACCCACAAGGAAGACAATATTCTTTCTTTTCACATGTTCATCAAACTTATTCTCGTATTGACTTTTTTCTGATTGATAATCGACTCATCCCATCACTACACTCCTGCTCTTATGAAGCGATCGTATTGTCGGATCATGCTCCAGTGCTTCTGGAGTTGTGCTTCCAGGAATATAACAACTCGCCACCTCCCTGGCGCCTAAATTGCCGTTTATTGTCAAATGAGAATTTCGTTAATTTCATACACAACCAAATCGATTTTTTTATATCGACCAATAAGACCCCTGAGATTTCAGCATCTTTACTATGGGAGACATTGAAGGCATATCTGAGGGGTGAGATAATCTCATATAGCGCCTATGAAAGGAAGGATAGAAAAAGACAGATGAGTGACTTGACTAAGCAGATTAGTCAATTAGATAACATACATGCTACTCAACCATCCCCGGATGTCTATAAAGAACGTCTCTCCCTCCAAGCTAAATTTGATGTCCTCTCCTCTGCTTACGTGGAGGATCTAATGATTAAATCCAGACAGACGTACTATGAGCATGGAGACAAGTCTAATAAATTATTGGCCCATAAGTTACGACAGGCCTCTGCCTCACATCAGATCCCTCAAATCCAGACAACCAATGGTTTAACTACGGATCCCAAGCTAATTAATGAAGAATTTAAAAACTTTTATTCCTCCTTATATACATCTGAACAAACCTCTGACCCTTCTGCCTATGATAATTTTTTTAATTCATTGGATATACCACAGATAAACCCGGAGGCTGCCACAGGGCTGGAGGGACCAGTCACGATAGATGAGCTCAGAGAGGCCGCCTACTCTATGCAAACAGGGAAGTGTCCGGGGCTAGATGGTTACCCTATAGAGTTCTACAGGAAATTCTTTGATAAACTGGCACCCATTTTAATTGACATGTATGCAGATTCATTTAGGTCACTTAAGTTACCCCCATCCCTTACTCAAGCCTCGATTTCTCTGTTGCTAAAAAAAGATAAAGACCCCCTATCCTGTGGAAGTTATCGTCCTGTCAGTCAGTTGACGGTAGATTTAAAGCTTCTATCAAAGCTCTTAGCTATGCGCTTAGAACCTGTCCTTCCCACTATCATATCTCCAGACCAAACAGGTTTTATCCAGAATAGATATTCATTTTCCAACATTAGACGTCTCTTTAATGTCATATATAGCCCTTCCTCCACAACTAGCCCGGAGGCTGTCATCTCACTAGATGCGGCCAAAGCTTTTGACCGTGTGGAGTGGGGATATCTTTTCGACACATTGAAAAAGTTTGGACTGGGGGATAACTTTGTAGCTTGGGTGAAATTACTTTACACCTCTCCCACTGCCTCAGTAAGGACTAACAACACACGTTCAGCACAGTTCCATCTACACCGCTCCACGAGACAGGGTTGCAATTTGAGCCCACTCCTGTTCGATGTTGCCATTGAACCGTTGGCCATCGCACTTCGATCAGACCTTCGTATAAAAGGTATAATCAGAGGGGGTGTTGAACAGAGGACCTCCCTATATGCAGATGACCTGCTTCTATACGTGTCTGACATCTCCACATCTATTCCAGCTGCACTTGACATATTCACCCGATTTGGCCGTATTTCAGGGTATAAACTAAATTTAGACAAAAGTGAACTTCTTCCATTGAATGCAGAAGCTCGAAGTTATCCACTGCATAACTTCCCATTGAAAATTTCCCCCCATGGCTTCAAATATCTCGGTATCCAAATTAGGGATACATTTGGGGACCTATTCAAATTTAATTTTGGCTCTCTACTGACTCGATTTCAGGAAGATTTTGAACGTTGGTCATTATTACCTCTCTCTCTTGCTGCACGTATCAATTGCGTTAAGATGAACTCTCTCCCAAGGTTTTCTTATCTTGTCCAGTGCCTGCCTATCTTTCTTCCCCACTCATTCTTTCAAAAAATTGACAGCCTAGTGTCCAAATTTATTTGGAATAACAAAGTTCCCAGAATTAGTAAAGCTCTATTACAAAGGAGTAGATCTCTGGGTGGCATGGCTCTACCTAACTTCAGAGCCTACTATTGGGCAGCCAATCTCAGAATCATACAGCAATGGCTACAGTCAGACAAACCTCTGGTGTGCCCTATGTGGGTTGACATCGAAGCCTCATCTGTCAAACCTGCTTCACTAACCGGTCTTATACATGCCCCCATTAGTTCTCCATTGGCCCCCTACTTCAAAAATATAATCGTTAAAACTACATTCAGAATTTGGAATCAATTCAGACGCCACTTTGGGTTTAAAACTCTATCCCACTTGGCCCCGATAGCAGCTAACCCTTTATTTCACCCCTCATTGATGGATGGAGCATTCTCCTTATGGGCCTCACTCGGTATTAAAACACTAGGTGACCTATATATAGATAATGTTTTTGCCTCCTTTCAGCAATTATCAGAGAAATATTCAATCCATAGCCGACATTTCTTTCGGTATCTACAGATTCGTAGCTATGTCTGTAGCATTAACCCTATATTTCCCAACCTTCCAGAGGTAACACCCATCGACTCCTTTTTAACCCCGATGTCTTCCATCAAGGGCATGATATCGACTATGTACAATCTCATTCTCTCCTTATGTCCAACCACAATACACAATATTAAAAGTAAATGGGAGGAGGATTTAGAGGAGGAGATCTCGGATGACATTTGGGTTGACATTCTACGTCTTGTTCATTCTTCTTCTATTTGTGCAAGACACGGGCTGATACAATGCAAAATTGTTCATCGAGTACACCTGACGAAAGTCAGATTAGCCAAAATGTATGAAGATATCGATCCTATATGTGATAGATGTCATTCGGCCCCAGCCACATATACTCACATGTTTTGGACATGCCCCTCCTTGCACAGGTATTGGACAAATATTTTTGAAACCATCTCGGGAAGTATTGAGACAAATCTTGAACCAAATGTATTGACAGCGCTTTTTGGATACTCCCCACCTATGTTATCACTTTCAAAGCACAAAGCACACATTGTGGCATTTACCACTCTACTGGCCAGGCGGCTGATTCTGTTTAAATGGAAGTCCGCTGCTCCCCCCACTCACCTTCACTGGATTAGAGACATACTATACTTTATCAAACTTGAAAAGATAAGATGCACTCTGAGAGGTTCTTCATCTATGTTCAAGAAAACGTGGGGTTCATTCCTTGTACTTGTGGATGATGTACAGTTCCATACTATTCCAGAATAACAATTTGTATGCTGCTTGTTGGTATTCATCTGTGTGAACGTTAATTCAACGTGAGTTATTTGATATACCGGATATACATTGGAGAAGCATATTTGGGTACCTAAACATGTGCTATATATTTGATATACTATGTATATACGTTTGAGACGACTGTCGAGCGACCAAGTCAGTGTTTGTTTGTATTATTATTTACTTTTGAACTATGTTTTATTTTTTCTTGTTTTTTATTTTTTTATTTTATTTTCTTCTGTTTAATGTTGTTATCTGTTCTATGTGGACAATGACAATACAACAATGTATATATACAGACATATACTTATAATGTCTATGTCCTCAAAAAAGTATAATAAACAAAAAAGTGAAAAAAAAAAAAAGTATAGTAGCATAGATATATTAGCATGATAGGTAGTAGTATAAGTATAGTAGTATAGACATATTAGCATGATAGGTAGTAGTATAAGTATAGTAGTATAGACATATTAGCATGATAGGTAGTAGTATAAGGGCTTGTGTCCATAGCCGACGTTTTATGAGTTGTCAGCTCCTTTCTGTCATTCATTTCTATGCTGGAGAAGCGACAGGCGCGCTCCTCTTCCCAGCGACACGCCTCGCGTTTTATGAGCTCTGGGCGGCAGCGTTTTTGGCGGAGCGCTCCCAGCTCATAAAGTTGAAACTAGTTCAACTTTTGGAAAAGGTGCGCGCTCATCAATGTAACTCATCGAGGAAGGGGCGGAGCCGCGGCTGGCGCGAGCCTCAGAAAAAACGCTCTGAGCTTCTTTTTTTTTAAAGCGGTCCGCCTTGAAAAAAAGGCTTTGAGTGAACACATAGCCTAAGTATAGTAGCATAGTAGTATAAACATATTAGCATGATAGGTAGTAGTATAAGTATAGTAGCATAGTAGTATAGATTAGCATGATAGGTAGTAGTATAAGTATAGTAGTATAGACATATTAGCATGATAGGTAGTAGTATAAGTATAGTAGTATAGACATATTAGCATGATAGGTAGTAGTATAAGTATAGTAGTATAGACATATTAGCATGATAGGTAGTAGTATAAGTATAGTAGTATAGACATATTAGCATGATAGGTAGTAGAAGTAAGAGCATAGTAGTATAAACATTGCCGCACTGCAGCCGTCACAAAGACAACACGGGCGCGTTAATGAACTCCCCTCCGTTCCCCGACCAGGGAGCGATAGAAAAATAGCCATAATCGTAACTTCAGGGGGGGGAAAACTCATATTATTTTTTATTCTCCCTGCTTGTAATGTTCTTTTATCGCCGTGGAAATGGGGAGTTGCGGAAATTCTACTTGTGGGACACGAGATGTTGGAAGACTCTTCTCATGAACACGAAGGTTGGGGGGGGGGGGGGGGGATATGGAGAGAAAGAAATATCACAATATGCAGAAGGACTTTTCAAAATATATACATACATACAGAGAGATAGTTGAGTTGAGTGGAGGTGAGGTTGGAGTTGTTGCATTGAGAGATTGTTGTGTACGGAGTTTTGTGAGGTGAGAGGTAGTGAGAGGAGAGGTGAAGGCGAGAAGGTGTTCGTTGTGTACTGGACCCTGGACTGGCTGAGAAACCCCCTTGTGTTCTGACCCTGGACCGGACGACTACTCTGAGTATGGAACAATCCCTTTTTTGTACGAGAGACTGTTTTTGTGTTTTGACCATCGGACTGTATTACGACCATTCTATTTGCCCATCAAACTATATTCTGCCTGTAATCAATAAATATTCTTATTGATTGATATTGCACTTGTGTGGACATGAATTTGTTTGTTTTTTTAACCGTGACGAGTCTGAACACCACCAGGCTCGATCAATATATTCAGAGTTAATTATATTGTTACACTGCTTATATTATTTTTTTCTTTTCTACTCTACTATAATTGTATTGCCTATATTTATGTCTTCTTCTATTACCCTGCCCATACTTGTACCTCCCCCATGCTGCTATGACGCCTGCATTTCCCCAAAGGATCAATAAAGGAATATCTTATCTTATATATATATATATCATGCTTAGGTATGGAAAATCACACAATGGATAATCCAATCAATATTCATGGTGATGAGAGATGTGATACAGCATCAAACTGACATTCTCCATTTAGTCAGATATCCGACTTCAGACAACACATCGGCGGGTTGTCATGACTCGCGAGATAAAGTAATAATAATATGATAACACGGATGATATAATGTTAAACATCAGTACGTCGCTCCTCCCTACTATGATGTCCCCGAATTTCCCCAGAGGGGATCAATAATGAGTATCTTATCTCATCTCATCTTATCTTAGCTCTCCTCCCTCGTCTTGTGTTCTCTTTGAGGGGGGGGGGCAGTGTGTGGTCCGCCTCTGGATGTTCCTCATGCGCGTCTGGGAGGAGAGAGAGAGAGAGAGAGAGAGAGAGAGAGAGAGAGAGAGAGAGAGAGAGAGAGAGAGAGAGAGAGAGAGAGAGAGAGAGAGAGAGAGGAGAGAGAGAGAGAGAGAGAGAGAGAGAGAGAGAGAGAGAGAGAGAGAGAGAGAGAGAGAGAGAGAGACCAGAGGGAGACAGACACAGAGAGAGAGAGAGAGAGAGAGAGAGAGAGAGAGAGAGGGACACAGAGGGAGACAGACACAGAGAGAGAGAGAGAGGAGAGAGAGAGAGAGAGAGAGAGAGAGAGAGAGAGAGGAGAGAGAGAGAGAGAGAGAGAGAGAGCGGCTCACAGAGAGAGAGAGAGAGAGCGGCTCACAGAGAGAGAGAGAGAGAGAGAGAGAGAGAGAGAGAGGGGAGAGAGAGAGAGAGAGAGAGAGAGAGAGAGAGAGGCTCACAGCTGCTGGCG
>NC_140166.1:136521809-136526809 GCF_963971535.1 Notolepis coatsorum | reverse complement strand
ATGGCAACAAATAAAATAATAATAATAAAATGAATAAATAAAATATTAAATAAATAAATAGGCTATACGTCTCTCTTTTTTTTCTCTCGCCGATATGAACATAGGCCTCTCTTTACTTAGTTAAAAAAAGGAAACATCTCTCTAAACACTATCTCTCAACCAAAGCAATGCAACAGAACAATTTTGATTGACAGTCGATTCTGCCAATTACGTCACACCGCTTGCACCCGCCTCTGCTGTTCTTACCACCAATCGGCAAGCGCCTTTTCTTTTTTTTTACTAGTGCCGGGATGTCCGCCATTGATTTTCACGAGATCAACAACAAAGCTAATAACGTTAGCTCCCCGCCGGCGACGAGTGGACTACCAGCGCTCCGCAGGAGTACTAAACGAGGCGTAATGATTTTACTGCAACGAATGTTATAATAAAAGCTATGCTGTAATGGGAAATATTAAAGGACAAAACGATGAGCCGTTTACATTAATCATTCTGAGTCATTATTAATAATAGAAACGTTTATTTCACCGTGGCCACAATGAAAGGACAGTTTACAGTCAGAGACCACATGTTCACACAGTAGCTCTGGCCATAAAATGACCAAGAGCTCTGGTCAGATATAGGTAATTCGATTATTGATACTTTATCAATGTTCAGCCTTGTTCCCATTACTAAGTCTAGGATGTCAGCATGTTGGTGAGTGGGTTCATTTACATGTTGTATTAGCTCAACGCTGCTCAGTAGGTTGGTAAGCTCAATAGCCTTGGGGTCGTTCTTCTTATTTATATGAATATTCAGATCTCCACATATGATTAATCTTCCATATCGAATGATACCAACTGAGATTAGCTTCTGAGAACTCCTACAGAAATATTGATGAGTATTTTGGTGGCTGGTACAATGTGATGATGAGCAAAGACAATTCAGCTTTGAGTTCAATAGCAAGAATATTCAAATTATGTAAATTCACCCATGTCAATGTCATTAGTGGCATTTCCAACCCTTGAATATGTTTCTACAGCTAAATCAGACATCCGTCCTTCAATATTGTGGGTATAGGGCCAATACAGGAAGTGGAGGAGTTACATTCCATGAACAGAAAGCCTCAGCTCAGATGTTATCACATTGTATTGTCCTTGAAAAGTCTATTCTAATGATCTCTCCTTTAACTCCGCTCGGGGATCCTCGCGGCCTGGTGGTTATTCCAGAAGCCCGTCGTCGTGGTCGTGTCACGTCAGTCTCCCCCCCCCCCCCCCCCCCCTCGAGGGGAGGGGAAGGGGGAATCGCTTCCAAGTATCTGATGGTTCCTCTCTCCTCTGTGGGATTAGTTTCTCAGTCGTTCTTAGTCTCAGTCTGCCTTACGCGGCAGAAAATAGTTTCCTCTAAACACTCTAAAGCTCTATGGTAGCGCACAGCTATACATTTGTCTGATTGAAAACTTTATTAACAGATTGCAGAATGGGTACAATTCAGTACGGGCTCTCTGAGCAAAGGAAGCAACTGAGATATGAATGAGTAATGCTTGCTATGTTCGGGTAAATATGCTGATGTTATTGAACGTGTAACTATATAACGTTAATGCCACAAAACGAATGCCTTTGTTAACTTTGATGCAGTAGCGTGTGTGTGTGGGGGCGGCGCTGTGCAGGTCGCTTGACTGAAACTTTTTTCAAAGTTTGAACGTGTGGGCCAGATTGACACGACACAAATGTATGGATATTTATCGGCTACTGCCATCGGCACATTTGAGCTTATCGGCCGACAGGCTGATGGCAGTCAACAAGGCACTTATCGGCCGATACCCGACTGATATATCGGTGGTAGTGAAAGGGTTCACCTTCTGTAGTGTGGTAGTGAAAGGGTTCATGTATATGTGACCGAGCCTAGTAGTTCATGGCACAAGTCTCCCTCTGTAATTTTTCAGATGTTTACAGATTATGAAAGCACAGAATGTAAGCTTTCAAATGATGTGTCATACAGTACATTGGACATCATTGAGGAAGATGTGCTTATTTTAATCTAGTTAAACCTCAAGTTTCGGAGCAGAGAAAACGAAGAAAATCCAAGCTAAAGTTTGGCAGCATTTTTTTATTATTTTTTTAAGATAAATTTTTTAACGTTTATCGCTTTTTGCTACTGGGCAGTCCAGTAGAGAGAGAGAGAGAGAGAGAGAGAGAGAGAGAGAGAGGAGAGAGAGAGAGAGAGAGAGAGAGAGAGAGAGAGAGAGAGAGAGAGAGGTACTATAGGTGTCACAAACTGCCTTTTTTTTAAACAAAAGTTTTTACTATTTTAGAGATACTATAACTGTTAGCTGTTACAGTAAATTATGTTCTTAAACATTCAAACTGTGATAATTATGGAAAGGCGATCTGACTTCCAACCCGGTCACATTTAAGCATGTACGGGTGTAGTGTAACTGTGTAAGTGTCTGTAGTTTTGCGTGTGTGTGTGTGTTTATTTGTACGTGTTTGTGTGTGTGTGTGTGTGTGTGTGTGGGGTGGGGGGGGGGGGGGGGGGGGGTGCGCAAACTGCGCATGTATATGTGTATTATGTATCTGTGTGTGTGGGGGTGGGGGTGGGGGGTGCATGTATATGTGTATTCATTATGTATCTCTGTGTGTGTATGTGTGTGTGTGTGTGTGTGGACACAGAGACTAGTCTGTTTACAGTAGCCTGGGTGCAGCTGGTGAATCTGCTCCCTGGTGTCTTCAGCGCGAGAGGGCTTTAACAGACTCACCAGTTCAAAGGCTCGCGCCGGGTGCCCGCATGCCACACGCGGCGGGGGCGGGCCCCTCCTGGGTCTCTCTGTGCTTTAGCCTGTGGAGACTCGATGGGCGGGGGGGGGGGGGGGGGGTGTCCCTGGGGAGGCCGGGCGGATCCCAGCCAGCGTCACACTGGGTGTGCAATCTGCTCCCTTTTTCTCTCCCCAGAGCGCTCGTCCTCCGGATTGCGGTCTCATTGGACCTCCAACGTTAAAAAAAGAAAAAACGCGATTCTCCTAGCAGATGGCTGGGACTCTTTGTGTTTTGTTTTATTAGTAAAAGTCTCCTAATTAGCGACTCGGTTCTGTTCTTGATCACAGCGTGGAGCGATGGAACCGGATATAAAGGGGATATATAAGATGAATGGGTGTTATTTCGGCGGAGCTATATGGAGCCGCTGCCGCGATGGGAGGAGGCAATACCGCGGCTGAACCCTGCTGCATATGGAGCGAGCAGATGGAGACTACTGAGAAATTAGTCTTAGTTTATCCGCTGTCATCATGTTAGCGTTTTTCTATACCCGGATCCAAGAGGAAGTCGGCGAGCAAAAATCCTAGGCGGCGTTCATTAAGAGCAGGCGAGAAACAAACCGTGGTAGTACTCCGTGGTGATATATATCCATGATGCAGTGCGTGTGTGTATTTGTTTGTGTGTGCGCTCAGAGGCCGCCCCAGAGATGCTTGTTTGAGCGCGCTCATGTTAAGCCTAGCGGCATAGCGGGGAGAGTGGAGTCAACCGGGGGTTTGTTAGGTTGCTTTCACACACACACACCACACACACACACACACACGCACGCACGCACGCACGCACGCACGCACGCACGCACGCTTTCTCCCATCACTGTAATTGAGCAGTCTTTTGCTGTTCTTTTGTGCGTAATTGGACTTTTGGAATTTAACAGTAATTAAACCGTGATTTTACTTTTACTCAAGTATGTTTGATGCATTGCTGGAGAGCTAACGGCTTGTGTAACTGTTAGGACAAAGCCGAACATCGACAAAGCTACGAAGCTATTCAAATTCTACTTAAGTAAAAGTAGAGAGGTATTTTCGATTGAGTATCTAAAGTAAAAGCAACAGCAATCTTCAAGAACAACCAGGAAGGCTGTGTGTATTTCTCTGTGTGGAGTTACCTTGTGGAATGATCTGGAGGAGGAGATCAAATCCAGTCAATCTATAAATATATTAAAGAGGAAGGTCAAAAAGATGGTGTTCACAAATTATACCAGGGAGGAAGCCCAACGTATTGTATGAGAATGATTTGAAGGGTGACATGAGAGTATAGTGCAGTGTTTCTCAACTGGTGGGTCGCAACCCAAAAGTGGGTCGCGTGGCCATTTTGAGTGGGATGTGTGTAAAAAAAAAGAAAAAAAAATGCCTAATGCTGCTCTGATTAAAGGTTGTGTTAAAGTGGTATGTGGTCCAGTTATGCTGCTCTGGTTAAAGGTCATGTTGAAGTGGTATGTGGTCCAATTGTGCTGCTCTGATTAAAGGTCATGTTAAAGTGGTATGTGGTCCAGTTATGCTGCTCTGATTAAAGGTCATGTTGAAGTGGTATGTGGTCCAGTTATGCTGCTCTGATTAAAGGTCATGTTGAAGTGGTATGTGGTCCAGTTATGCTGCTCTGATTAAAGGTGATGTTAAAGTGGTATGTGGTCCAGTTATGTTGCTCTGATTAAAGGTTATGTTAAAGTGGTATGTGGTCCAGTTATGCTGCTCTGATTAAAGGTTATGTTAAAGTGGTATGTGGTCCAGTTATGCTGCTCTGATTAAAGGTTATGTTAAAGTGGTATGTGGTCCAGTTATGTTGCTCTGATTAAAGGTCATGTTGAAGTGGTATGTGGTCCAGTTATGCTGCTCTGATTAAAGGCTGTTAAAGTGGTATGTGGTCCAGTTATGTTGCTCTGATTAAAGGTTGTGTTAAAGTGGTATGTGGTCCAGTTATGCTGCTCTGATTAAAGGTTGTGTTAAAGTGGTATGTGGTCCAGTTATGCTGCTCTGATTAAAGGCTGTTAAAGTGGTATGTGGTCCAGTTATGCTGCTCTGATTAAAGGTCATGTTAAAGTGGTATGTGGTCCAGTTATGCTGCTCTGATTAAAGGCTGTTAAAGTGGTATGTGGTCCAGTTATGCTGCTCTGATTAAAGGCTGTTAAAGTGGTATGTGGTCCAGTTATGCTGCTCTGATTAAAGGCTGTTAAAGTGGTATGTGGTCCAGTTATGCTGCTCTGATTAAAGGCTGTTA
>NC_140166.1:136487187-136521609 GCF_963971535.1 Notolepis coatsorum | reverse complement strand
TGTTGATGTTTTGTTTATGTTTTTGTTGTGCTCATTATGCAAATCTAATTCCCCCCGGAGGGCAATAAAGGTTTCAGTCATTCATTCATTCCATATTATCTCACTGTAGCCTTGCGGGATCAGTCACACGTAAATATATTATATCGGACCATCATTCTGTCATGACGATGATCTGATTTAAATCATCTTTCGGTCATGTTGGGAGTGATTGGGGAGCGGCGGTAATTAAGTAGAGCTTATATTCAGTCTCTAGCCGACTGACAAATCAATATTAAGAGATTAGATAACCTTCGGGTAGTTATGATGCAGTAACAAACGTCATCCTCCGACTGTCCTTGAAATCGGTACCTAGCGTTAATTCTGCAAAATGAGTGCGTGCGTCTCTCTCCTCACGCTCTAAATGGTAATAATAATAATAATAAATCAAATGGATATAGTGCCTTTCAAGAAACCCAAGGCCGCTTCACAAGTCAAGAGGGCTAGGGAAAAGGGGCAATAGGGGAAATGGGGGTGATGAGGGGGCCTAGGGAAAAGGGGCAATAGGGGAAATGGGGGTGATGAGGGGGCAGGTAGAGGGATAATGAAACCTACTGTAGGCTAAATCTAATCTAAACGTACTAGTGGGGACAGCCTTGGTGAAAAGGTGCGTCTTGAGAGCTGTTTGAAAGTGTCCAGGGTTGGGGCGTTGCGGAGTTCGGTGGGAGACAGTTCCAGAGGGTCAGGGGACGCATCGAAAGTCCGCAACCTGGTGCATGGTAAATGGTGCATTTATATAGCAGCTTTTATCCAAAGCGCTTTAAATGTAGTTCCTCACATTTCACTCACACATTCACACACCGACGGCGGAGGCGACCATGCAAGGTGCCGACTTGCTCATCGGAGTAGTTAAGGGGTTAAGTGTCTCGCTCAAGGACACTTCGACGCGCTGCCCGGGAGGAGGCGGAATCGAACCGGGAACCTGCGGATGACCAGATGACCGCTCTACCTCCTGAGCCACTGTCTAGAATAGAATAGAATAGAAGTACTTTAATCATCCAGAGGGAAATTTGACACTACAAATCGCTCACATTAAACATTTAGACATTTAGACAGAACAAAGTCACGAATAAGAATAACAAAACAAATTGCCTAAGATAGAATAAATATCCAGTAAAAAATATCCAGTAAAAATATCAGAAGTCTATGGGGGCACCGGGGTGGCGCACCACGTAACGCACTGTAGTGCAACACGGCCGCCCCGGGTTCGACTCCCGGACCCGGCGACCTTGCCGTATCTCCTCTCTCCATCCTTCTCTCTGCCGGACTTGTATCCGAAATAAAGCAATAAATGCTTTAAACAAAAACAAATAATAAAAAAAGAAAAAGAAGTCTACAGTAAGTATAATATTGAACAGTGTTGTTTAAAAGTAAAGAGAGGCCAAGAAGACATACCAAAGGCATGAGTAGGGATGGGTACCGAATTCGGTACTTTTGAGGTACCGACCGAAACACGTCGGTACTACCGAGTATCGAATCAAGTGAGAAACCGAAAAGAAAAAAAACTTTAAAAAAAGTTTAATTTCTTTATTTTTTTACTTATTTTTGTTTTTTTTTACTTTTTTCTTTTCATGTCAACGTTCACACGCACAATATATGCTTACCTAGATTTGACTTGATTCAACAACAAAGCAGTCGGAGCAATGACAAGCCGAAAACTGTCGAAGTTGTAGTTATTTGAAGTTTGGATTTTTTTTTTTACGACTGAGGTAGGTAAATTAAATTTCTTGGGACTAAAGTACCAAAAAAAGGTACCGTTGGGTACCGGTATCGATTCACAGGTACCGGTACCAGTACCGGTATTGGTTCAAATGTGAAAGGTACCCATCCCTAGGCACAAGTATGCGTCAAACTCCAAAACCTTTATTTTTCTTCTCAAAACTATGCGAAGAACAGCTCCTACTACACCAACGTTATATTTCTGAACACCACCACCTCCGGGCTCCTTCACAGAGCCAGCTGGGAGCGCGGGCGGCGCCGGTCTCCGTCCATCTGCTCCCCCAGAGTTGTTGATTGCAGGCGGGCGGCGGCGTGCGGCTGAGGAGCGCAGCCCGGTTTGGACGCGGCAGGAGTGAGTGAGTGAGGGCCCTGAGCGCCCCGGGCAGCTCCCCCAGGCTGAGGCTTGCAGGGCTTTTCAGAGCCACTCGCTTGCTCTCTCGCAAACCCTCTGAAAGAGAGCAAAGCCACTCTCCCCCGGCTGCCTAATGGCCACGCTGCAGCTCTTCAGGGTTGGCAGTTGACAGCTTCTGATCCTTTTAAGCAAGAGGCTGCTGCGGATAAAGAAGCCATGACAGACAAAGAGCGAGACAGAGAGAGAGGGAGAGGGAGGGAGATGAGGAGCAAGAGGAGCAAGGGTTGTCCTCGGAGAATCAAAAAGTAGGGGAGCTGAAAGAAGAAAAGTTTTGTTTCAACGTTTGTTGAAACTGGTTCCTTGGCGATGTAAGTCTGACGCAACTTTACACAAATTCAAATTTTTTATTGCCTATATTTATTGTGACGTGTTATGTAACCGATGGGGCATACTACAGACCCTCATCTGCACCTTTGTCTACACTGTTTACTTTTCTCATATGTTAATTATATTGTTTATATTCTTTTTTTTCTTCATATATTCAGATATATTCTTTGGGCCTATATTTATGTATTTCTACTATTGCCCATACCTGTATCTCCCCCTCCCCTCCCCCATGCTGCTTTGATGCCCGGATTTCCCCCAAGGGGATCAATAAAGGAATATCTTATCTTATCAAATAATATTGGTATAAAAAAAGAACAGAGACACAAGATGGGTTATACATACTTTCGCAATCGCCCCAGATTATACAATTACATGTTTACGGTATGTTCACTTTGCTAGGTCCAGTATAAAACAGAAGCCCATCTTTCTAATTAAATGTCCCTCCGGTGTGGCAGACTCAAGGTTGTGTTTTCCATACAGTACACCGCCTTAAGTCTTTGAGTCCATTGGTCCAAGGTAGGTGGGTGAGCTTTAAGGCAGATCATTGTAATCATTGTAAGGGCCATTAACAAAAGAGCTCTGAGTTCATTTAATACCATACTGTGCCTGAGTGTCCTTCCTTGAGGCAAACGACCTTGACCTTTCTCTGCCCACTTAATGGTACATGGAATATGAAACTAGAGAGATTGCCTTTTGGAACATAGTAAGACATACAAAGCGGTAAAACATGCTGGAGGAGTTGTGGCTCATTGGAGAGCTCTGAATCCACCAACGAAACATTTGTCAAATGTACCATGTGTCCAGAATTGATATGATCTGTACATCAGGGCAGGGTCTTCACAGAATCAAAGAGTGCACTATAGAACCCATCTGACTATGGCCCAGTAAGAACCACATTTAATCCGGCTTTTGAAAGGCCTTTTAAATGGTAAATGGTGTAAAGCGTTTTGGATAAAAGCTGCTATATAAATGAGCAGCTTTTATCCAAAACGCTTTAAAAATTTTCTTCCTCACATCCACCCGTTCACTCACACATTCACACACCGACGACCATGCAAGGTGCCGACCTGCTCATCGGGAGCAGTTAGGGGGTTAAGTGTCTTGCTCAAGGACAATTCGACATGCTGCCCGCGGGGAGCGGGAATCCAATTGGTCCAATTTCCCGCTTTTGCCTAAAAACACACTGCTTCAATCAATATCTGAAATGAAGGAATCTACCTTGCCTATATTACTACCTACTATGCTAATATGTCTATAGTACTAACTATGCACTCAAGACTGTAGCACTCAAGTTCGACACTGTTGGACGAACAATGTTACTGACCCTTAGCTGCCAGAGTTGTACCCTTCCTTCCTGCTGACTTGTTGTACACAACTTGTAAGTCACTTTGGTTAAAAGCGTTCAGCTAAATGACTAAATGTAAATGTACTGGGACAGTTATAGAAGGGGAGCAAACGAGAACAAGCAACCGTGGCCGTGCATTCATCCTGATATTGTCCTACTAAAGACAGGAAGCATCTCCCATCTTTCCAAATCCTTTTCGACCTGATAAAAAACGTCTTAATTGGCTGTGCATAATTAAAAAGAGTTATTAGTCAAAGTGACCCCTAAGTATCTAAAGCCTCCCTCTGACCATCTGAATTGCACCTCTCTGTCTAACGGTTTGGGCCAACCTCCTGTGGTCATCAGCACTTCAGATTGCACTGACCTTATATACCCAGAAACTTCTCTACACAGTTGCTCAGACTTTGCACGAGAGCAGGTGTAGACGATAATAGATTTCTTATAAACAAAAGAATGTCATCCGCAAACAATTATATTATCTACTATCCCTGCAATTTGATAATTCCCTCTTAATCAGTTCAGCCAGTGTTTCCATACATAAAGCGGAATCAGAATAGGCGAGGCTGGATTCCCTTGACGGACACCTTTTTGTTAAGGTTGAACAGTAGAGCCATTCATCTCTAGAGATAGGATCTTTGTTTAAAGTATTAATCCAGCTAATTAAGCTTGAACTGAATCCCATTAGGGCCATAGTGTCATTTAAATATACCGTCAAACGCTTTATCAGCATCTAGGCGAAGACGCATTGATTGATTGTACATTCAACTCATCTTCTAATATTATTTGCTCCTTGACCTCCTGGTCTGGTCAGGGTCGATTCATTTCCCTATATATCTCTGCACCCTATCTGTTAGTATGGAGCTAGAAATCTTTACATCATTAAAGAGCAGCTGATTGGTCTATAGGATCCCCATCCTCCTTGTGAATTACTGATATTGTAGCCTCTGACCAGCTATGGGGGGGGGAGGGGGGGGGGCGTTTTCATTTGATCTTTTATTTTATTTAACCTTTATTTAGCCAGGCAGGTCAATTAAGAACAAATTCTTATTTACCATGATGGCCTGGCGAGAGGACAAAAGGGCCTCTCGAATGGTGACGGGGGGAAAAAATTGATAAATAAAATAGAAAAGAGACAGACGATAAATACAGAGGTATGGGAAATAGTTAAAACACACATGAAACAAACACAATGACATGGTATGTAATACATGAAGCAGAACAGACAAAGTACAGTTGAAATACTGTAGTTGAAGACTTACTGTAGTTTAGGTGTTAAGCTCCATCACAAAGGACTTGTCAAATCCTCATCTTTCCCCCATAGATAAATAAAATAGAAAAGAGACATACGATACATACATCACAGAGGCACGGTAAATAATTAAAACACACATTAAACAAACAACCAAATACAATTACAAGGTATGTAATACATGAAGCAGAAGAGACAAAGTACGGGCACCCAAGTGTCTCCCATTCTTCCTCTCTCTCTCTCCTCTCTCTCTCTCTCTCTCTCTCTCTCTCTCTCTCTCTCTCTCTCTCTCTCTCTCTCTCTCTCTCTCTCTCTCTCTCTCTCTCTCTCTTCTCTCTCTCTCTCTCTCTCTCTACCAGACTGCCCGGTAGTAGAAACAAAAACAAATCGACCAAAAACATAAAAAAAAAAGAAAGAAGAGACAAAGTACAGTCGAAAGGCTGTAGTTGAAAGACTTATTGTAGTTTAGGTGTTAAGCTCCAAATTTCCTTCTTTCCCAGTGGGACTTTTCAAAGTTGTGTTTAAGTTGTTTTTCCAAGGATTTCATGGTTTCTTTTATTTCTTGAAATCGAGCCCGTTAACCGCTCCGCCACTCTGCCCGAGTGCTCGGCTTTGATCAAATGAAGATCTTTTAAAAAATCCCTTTCATTGTCGCCCCACATGGGGCCTCATGTGGTGCCTCATGAAGGTTCCCATCACAGGGTCTGAAATGCCCACTTCTTCTGGATGAGATCAGCCTAAGATGTGGGGCATCTTAAAATACTAGACAATTTGACTGTTCTCGTCCTCCTTTGAAAGGCTAGACAACTTGCTCGAACATGTTGGACCGGTGTGTCCGTCTCGTCATCCCTGGTGGTTTTATGCTTTGTGTTCTAGTCTTTTTTATATCACTTTTCAATTCTTTCTGGTTTTTCGAATCATCAGCTATTTAATTGAATAGCTGTTTCAATAGGTTTTACCCCTCAGCGCGGCCTTTGCTCCGTGGAGGGAGACCGATCCACTATAATTTATTACATTTACAAAGTAGTAAACATTTGTTTTAATCGTTGTTGAATAACCAGGTCCATCAAAATTAAAACATTTCATCTCCAGTATTTAAAAGTGGCTCAGGAGGTAGAACGGTATGTATGTGCATGTGCATATGTATGTGCGTGTACCTATTTGTATATATACCTATGTATTTCTGTATGCACTGATATCATTGTCCATCCGATCTCTCTCTCTCTCTCTTCCCCCCCCCCCCCCCCCCCCCCTCATCTATATTCAAATTTTTTGGCTAGGGAGTTGTGGTTATCGTTAGGCTACTCACCCAAAGCCCTTGAACCTATAGGGTTAAGGTTAAACAGGCTGGGTGGTTCTGTGTTGGTGGTTGTTTTGATATTGTCTGTCTGTGTCTTGTCTGTTCGTCTTGTCTTGTCTTGTCCTATCTGGTTATGTCTTGTCTTGTTATGGCTTGTCTTGTCTTGTCCTATCTGGTTATGTCTTGTCTTGTTATGTCTTGTCTTGTTATGTCCTGCCATGTTCAGTATAATTGATGTTACTCCTGAGATGTGGTTTATGTTGTCTTGTTCATATATTATTAATATGGGTTCTATTTTCAAGCATAGCACATTTTCTCTGTGGAACGGTGATTGTTGTTGGATTAATGATGGAACAGATTTAAACACTAAATATCAATCTGGATAGCGCAAAAGGAATTAAAATCATACATTTGAATATTAGGAGCCTTGTACATAAAATTGACCTACTTAGGGTATGGGTTGAACTGCACACACCTCATGTAATTACTCTATCAGAAACCTGGCTTACCAACAATATATCCAATAATGAAATAAAATTAACTAACTATACTCTATACAGAGCTGACAGGGGCACAAGGGCTGGTGGTGTTGCCCTATATGTCATATCCAATCTTGTCTCTGAGATAACGGTGCCTACAGTTGAACCTTTACATTTTGAGAGCATTTTCATTAAGATAATTTTCCATAAAAACAAGTCCTTAACCATTGGAAACATTTATAGACCTCCTTCATCTCCTGCTGAATCATTCAACTGCATTATTTCCACCATAAATTCTATCAAAGAAAAACATGAACTTATAATACTTGGTGATTTCAATAAGAATTGGTTGGACAAATCCTGTAATAATGTTAAAAACACAATCCGAAATGTGAACCTAACTCAGCTAATTGACGAGCCTACTCGGGTCACTCCCACATGTCAAACACTACTTGACTGGATATTGGTCTCACATCCAAATAGGTTTTCTAATTCAGGGACCATGTCAGACTGCTTTAGTGACCACCACATTGTATTTTGCATCTGGAAAATTAAACTACCCAAACTTCCACCCAAATTTATAAAAATTAGGCAATACAAGAAAATGAATACTGATCAATGTATTAATGACCTGCTTTTAGTCAATTGGGACCGGTACCAAATCATTTCAAAACCTCAAGACGCCTGGAATTTCTTGCACTCAGAACTTACAAAAATTATCGATAACCATGCACCTTTCAAAACCATGAAGGTTAAGGGCATTCATCTTCCTTGGGTCACATCTGATTTAATTCATATATTCAAGCAGAGAGATAAGGCCTCGGCCTCATTTCGCAGGACAAAAGATCCCGAGGAATGGGGAAAATATAGATTGTTGAGAAATTAAAGTAAAACTATGACTAGAAATGCCAAATCTAATTACTATAAAGATTCTCTCACTAAGGATTTAAAAAATCCTAAACAATTTTGGAAAAATATAAAAAAAAAATTCAAATGCACCAGATAAAACTCTTCGTAACAATCAGCTAAAAGTAATACTACACAAACCTTTAAATCGGCTGGTAAAAAATCTTTTATGTTTAAAGCTCCATCCGACTGGAACAATCTACCTGTCCACATCCGTTCAACATCATCTTCTAAATTGTTTAAAAATATGTTGTCCTCTCACGGTGAGACTATCTGCCTATGCTTTGGACCTCAATAGAATAATATTAGATAGATTAAACATTGCTGGTGTTGCAGCTCATGTTCTTGTCGTTGTGTTGTTGTTGTTGACATACTGTTGTATGCTTTTTATCTTTGGATTACTTTATTTTCTTGGCTGGCGTTGCTTACTCTGTTGTTTTGTTGCTTTTGTTTCTGTTTTGTTTTGTCTAGTTTTTTTTTGTTTGTTATTTGTTGTTTGTTGTTTTTGTTATATATTATTGTCAAATAACTCCGTATTGTCTTTGCGGACCCCCTTGAAAACGAGATGGTTTCATCTCAAGGGGTTATTTCCAATAAAGAAATTTCTATTTCAAACGGTCGTCTGGTGATTGGAAGGTTCCCCGTTCGATTCCTTGCCTCTCCCGGGCAGTGTGTCGAAGTGTCCTTCAGCGAGACACTTAAACCCCTAATTGCTTTGAAATTGCAATTGATAAAAGCTGCTATATAAATGCACCATTTACCACTTAAAAGAGGGGCACCCTTCTTGCGGGGCGACAGTGGCTCGGGAGGTAGAGTAGGCGTCTGGCAATCCGGAGGTTCCCGGTTCGATTCCCGCTCCTCCAGGGGCAGCGTGTCGATGTGTCCTTGAGCAAGACCCTTAACCCCTAATTGCTCCCCGATGAGCAGGTTGGCACCTCGCACGGTCGCCTCCGCCGTCGGTGTGTGAATGTGTGAGTGAACGGGTCAAATGTGAGGAACAAATTGTAAAGCGTTTTGGATAAAAGCGCTATATAAAAAAGCAGCCATTTACCAAAAGACCTTTCAAAACCCCCGATTTAAATGTGGTTCTTACTGGGCCGTGGTCAGATGGGTTCTATAGTGCACTCTTTGATTCTGTGAAGACCCTGCCCTGATGTACAGACAGGGGTGCAGTCGTAATATCAGAACTGCCTGTACGCTGTTTAAATGACGCCACGTGCACGCTCGCTCCCGCGCATACATGTTCCCTCGCGTGCGCACAGAACAGATGATTATTATGCATAAATAGTAGGAAACATGTTTGTATAGGAAATTACTAGTTTTTGTTTAGTTTTTGTAAATATTGCCTTGAAATAGAGAAGCTGAAAAAGGTAGCAGGATGTAGCCTTCAATATAATAAAGAAATTATATTGTCAACAGATATGGTTGAAAAACAAACAATGTTTTAAATGTAATTGTAGATACAATATTGTAGTTACAATTTCTTTAATTGAATTAACTTAAACTAGAAAAGTAAATACAAACTAAATTAACAATGTAACTTACAGTTTACAGTTTCCTTCTGAAGCACAACGAAATGTCTCATCCTTCCAGTCGGGAGCATTTGGTTCCACACAGCTCAAGCAAACCCCCACCAATTGGTACAGGGCTTGTATTTCGGTTTTGCACTTCTCTTTCCTTGTTATGCTATTGGTATCCTATTGTTATGCAAAGACTAGGTGATAGATAAGTGCCGGGTACTTGGCGCACGGCGCGAAGAGTCGGGGTGAAAGTTGTGAACGCATTTTTGTGTGAGCGCGCGCGCGTGCACATCCGTACTTCTGCTCAGAAAACTGCTGGGTCGGCGTGGTACCGCGTGGGACCACCACTGCACCACTGTGTACAGATTAGGGCTGGGCGATATGGAAAAAAATCATATCGCGATAACGATATGATAATTTTATTTTATTTCTCGATATCGATAATTATCGAATTGTTATAAGTATAATTTTTTTTTTTTTTTTTTTTTTTTTTAACAACATATGTATGTTTATTTTGCAGCAATTCTTTGTCATTGCCGCCATCTTTAGTGTTACATCCCCTCACACTCCAGTTCTCAGGCTGCAGCTGGTTTGAAAGCTAAAGTAAACCGGCTTCTCTGCTGGCTGTGGCTCCAGAGGAGTTGAACAGTTCTGGCTCTGTTAGTTTATTTTCGATCTTTTGGCGCTTTTTTGGTGGACAAACCACCGCACATGTGCACCGTGACTCGTGACTGGAGACTAGCTCTGCTAGCACACATAGCCTACTGTGTACAGACGGTTTCAAAATGTATTTTAAATTAGAAAGCAAACAAAATAAATGGACAAGAGAAAAATAAATCTGAATTTGGTCAGTATTGTCATTTGGACAAGCAAAGCCATTACTTTAAAGGGGAACTATCTTATAAATGGCCTTTTTGAGTGTTTAGCATTGTTTCGTAGCTATGTGAACTTATATTAATATGATCTATGTCTCAAAATTCTCATATTGGCGCATTCTTCCAATTCTCCTCTCACAATATTCACCCTCACTGAACTGAGTCATTTGAAAATGTGATGATTTGTGATGTCAGAAAGACACCGCTGCATGATAATGGAGAGGTGCAGGATGAGCTGCACACAGTGGCTGGACCTGGACCTGGAGCCCAGGCTCAAAACAGCTTAAGATCTTGAGGTAGAAAAATGCTGTTTTTGAGGACTTGATTAGAAATACAAAACAATGAATAAAAAAAATATATATATTACAGAGGTGTTCCATAGACTCACAGGAATTGTGTAAAAGTGCCCAAATAGTGAAATAAATAGTAAAATAGTTCCCCTTTAAGTTGCAGGCAAGAAAGACAAGTCTGTCCACTGTCTCTGGTTTTAAAACTGCCCTGTTGCAGGTATAAAAAACAAAAAACAAAAAAAAAATTGATTTTTTCTTTTTAATTTCGATATTCGATATCGATTATTAAAATATATCGCGATATTTATCGTTATCGTTATATCGCCCAGCCCTAGTACAGATCATATACATTCTGGAACAAGACACATGTACATTTGACAAATGTTTTGTTGGTGGATTCAGAGCTCTCCAACAAGCCACAACTCCTCCAGCATGTGTTTTACTGCTTTGTATGTCTTACTATGTTCTGAAAGGCAATCTGTCTAGTTTCATAATTGGTGGAGGTGACAGTGGCTCAGGAGGTAGTGCCGTCGTCTGGTGATCGGAAAAAGGGTTCCCGGTTCGATTCCTGCTCCTCCCGGGCAGTGTGTCGAAGTGTCCTTGAGCGAGACACTTAACCCCTAATTGCTTTGGATAAAAGCTGCTATATATAAATGCACCATTCACCATTCACCATGTATATTTAAGCTACAGTTAATGTCTCCCCCCTAGAATGATGGAACCTTTAGCTTCCCTTGCCAATACGGAGGCCATGTCCTTAAAATAAAGTGGCATCATCCTCATTAGGATAGATATTCATTATGGTCAGATCAGCCCGCTGTCCCTATGACGGCTAGATACAGTAATCTGTCCCGTTTGTCCTTCGTGTCCTTCTGTAGCGCAAAACTGATGGACCGATTAATTAAAACTCCTCTCTTTCTGCTGTTTGGACAAAGTGCATAGAACACCTGCTCAACCCGATTCTCTTCTTAATTTGTCATGTTCAGCATCGCTGTAATAATGCTATCAGGCAATTATATGTCTTCAACTGACCTAGGATCAGTTTTTTCTTTTTCTGGGATGCGGGATTCCTTTAAAAGAACACGCAGACACTTTGGGAAATTAGCTTACCGTCTTCTCCAGAGAGAGACAAGAAGATGGATACCAGTTTCCTCTCTGTGCGTGCGTTCAGTAGAAAGCTATCTTAACACAAAAGCTAGCTTAGCACAATGAATGGAAGCGGACATGGCTGGTTAGCCTAGGCATTGTCCAACTAACACATCTCCCGAAGGCTAACCGGAGATGTTGTTCCCCTTCTATCTTCTTCATCCCCCAGCCTCCTTTCCCTGGTTGTTATAATTAACCGCCGGTTTAGATTCACAACACACCAGAGTGTCGACCCGAACAGACATGTCAAGGATATAAGAATTCGAAAAAAAATTTAAGATCAGAACAAAATGAACACGTTTGATTCCCCCAACAACCCAGCCGGTTGCAGAATTATAATGAAACGAATGAATAAAGTAGGTATTGTTCCCAGAGAGTAGTGACCTCTATCTCACTCTGGGGAGTATGCGCTAAGTGCCATCACAAACCAGAGAGAAAGAAACAATCCTTTTGCCGAGATTGTAGCCCTATCTTGGGTCTCATAAAAAGGAGGGGAAAAATATAAACCTGGTGTAATTCACTCCCTCGACTCATGATTATGCATTTGGTAGCGTCTGTGTGTGTGTGTGTGTGTGTGTGTGTGTGTGTGTGTGTGTGTGTGTGTGTGTGTGTGTGCGTGTGCGTATGCGTGTGCGTGCTGCCCCACAATGGTGGAATGAACTGCGCACCCCAGTTAGGACAGCCGAAACACGTCCAATCTTTCGCCGTCGACTAAAGACGCACTTCTTCAACCATTATTTGAAATGTAAAATAAAATAAAATAAAGGAATCCAGTTTATTTAACCAGAATAATTACATCGATATGTATTGTCCACCTCTGCAACTTGAAGGTTCAAGGAGGCAGCATACGCAAAATGTTCACATATAGATCGACATGAAACACAAATAAAAACAAGATAGTGAGATCACACAACTATTAGAAATCACAAGACGACATAAAACGCACATTATATGTACATGACGCCATCTGTCCTTCGTTTATCGGGGCGAACTATTTATGACCCACTATAGCACGAGGACATATGTGCTCCAATGACCGCCCAATTATAGTTATTTTTCACAGCAACCGTGATTCAGCACAATTAGCCGTTCCAAGTACACCTCGTAAAGGAATAAGTATTGCACATTAACACTGAGAAAAGCAGCACTAAATTCCAATACGCCGTTATGAGCTGACGGGTACATTAACCGTCCTCTTAGTCCTGCATGAGGGCCTCACATCTGACAGAGACCCGCCTCCTCCCCCCTTCCTGTTCCTCTCCTGCCGTCAATCAAGAGAGTCATAAGGAATAAGAGTCATAAAGGAATAAGAGTCATACGGAATAAGAGTCATAAGGAATAAGAGTCATAAGGAATAAGAGTCATAAAGGAATAAGAGTCATAAAGGAATAAGAGTCATAAGGAATAAGAGTCATAAGGAATAAGAGTCATAAAGGAATAAGAGTCATAAAGGAATAAGAGTCATAAGGAATAAGAGTCATAAAGGAATAAGAGTCATAAAGGAATAAGAGTCATAAGGAATACGAGTCATAAAGGAATACGAGTCATAAGGAATAAGAGTCATAAGGAATAAGAGTCATAAAGGAATAAGAGTCATAAAGGAATAAGAGTCATAAAGGAATAAGAGTCATAAGGAATAAGAGTCATAAAGGAATAAGAGTCATAAGGAATAAGAGTCATAAGGAATAAGAGTCATACGGAATAAGAGTCATAAGGAATAAGAGTCATAAAGGAATAAGAGTCATAAGGAATAAGAGTCATAAAGGAATAAGAGTCATAAGGAATACGAGTCATAATGAATAAGAGTCATAAAGGAATAAGAGTCATAAGGAATAAGAGTCATAAAGGAATAAGAGTCATAAAGGAATACGAGTCATAAGGAATACGAGTCATAAGGAATAAGTCATAAGGAATACGAGTCATAAGGAATAAGAGTCATAAAGGAATAAGAGTCATAAGGAATACGAGTCATAAGGAATAAGAGTCATAGGGAATAAGAGTCATAATTATAAAGAGAGTCATACGGAATAAGAGTCATAAGGAATAAGAGTCATAAGGAATAAGAGTCATAAGGAATAAGAGTCATAAAGAATAAGAGTCATAAAGTAATACGAGTCATAAGGAATAAGAGTCATAAAGAATACGAGAGTCATAATGAATACGAGTCATAAGGAATAAGAGAGTCATAAGGAATAAGAGAGTCATAAGGAATACGAGAGTCATAAGGAATAAGAGAGTCATAAAGGAATATGAGTCATAAGGAATAAGAGTCATAAGGAATAAGAGTCATAAGGAATAAGAGAGTTTTAAGGAATACAAGTCATAAGGAATAAGAGAGTCATAAGGAATATTGCGCGAATACCAGCGCTACCATGTGTTGATGTTTTTTTATAAATAATAATATATATACAGTACTGTATATATGTGACGGTTGTGACAACCTCACCTCAAACTTCGATGTCCCGAGGGAGATTCGAACACGGGTCTGCCACGCCGCGTGCAACAACACAGACCGCTATACCAAGAGGTGAATTCACTCCTTTGTAACGTGTCTATGTGTCTTTTTAGGATGAGAGTGAGTTTAACCCACAGCACCGCTACTCACCCCAGCCCTTCGTGACTGCACTTCACGATACCATCCGTTACATATATATATTTTCTTTTATTATATTTTTTCACGTGTCCCCTCCGGTACACGAGGAGGCAGCTGTTGCATCTTTTCACTAGACAGCTCGATTTCTCAGTGGCGAGGAGTAACGCGTGGGAGGCTCACGCTGCCGCCGATGCTTCCTGATTCTGCTGTACAGGCGCACCAACCGACCTGTAGGAGTCGCTGTCCACAACGTCAAATCCCCACCCACTGGCTTTCCCACCCTCTAACACTGCCAATTGTGTTAGTATGACGGCCGGCCAAGCCGGTGGCAACGCCGAGAGCTGGGCTCGATACCAGCATCTCCTGCATTAGTGGCGAGCGCCTTGCCCACTGCGCCACCCAGCAAATGTCTTTCTTTATTTCACATGTCTTCGCCTCCCGGGTGGGGGTGGCCACAGCCCCCCCTATGGACCACCTGCGACTCTGCACCGTCTTGTTTGAAAATCCTTTTAGCCCCCGATGATCTGTAGCGACTCACACAATATACACATCTCCACGTGTACCTTCTCCTGCGGGAGGATCTGTAGCGACTCACAGAATATACACATCTCCACGTGTACCTTCTCCTGCGGGAGGATCTGTAGCGACTCACAGAATATACACATCTCCACGTGTACCTTCTCCTGCGGGAGGATCTGTAGCGACTCACAGAATATACACATCTCCACGTGTACCTTCTCCTGCGGGAGGATCTGTAGCGACTCACAGAATATACACATCTCCACGTGTACCTTCTCCTGCGGGAGGATCTGTAGCGACTCACAGAATATACACATCTCCACGTGTACCTTCTCCTGCGGGAGGATCTGTAGCGACTCACAGAATATACACATCTCCACGTGTACCTTCTCCTGCGGGAGGATCTGTAGCGACTCACAGAATATACACATCTCCACGTGTACCTTCTCCTGCGGGAGCCGCACTGTTGTTGGTTTTAATGAGTTGTTTGACAAACCTCTGCCATGTTGTTCTCCGGGTTCTTGATGATTAGCGCGGCGCATGCAGTCCTGTAGGTCAGGGGTTCCCAAAGTGAGCCGCCGTGGGGGTGGGGTCGCCAGATGATTTCCCCCCCCAAAAATTAAAAATTAAAAATGATTTCCAAAAAATATATATATATATATTTTTTTTATGCAGTCATGTCATCACAAACACTGGCATTTAAAGGGTACAAATAAAACAATTCCTGCACCAGAATGCAGGAAATGAAGTCTTTGTAACACAAAATGTCCTGGTGGGAGACCCCCTGCTTAAAAAGTGGCCTGACTGGGGCTATATTTTGCACTATATTTCCTGGCCTGAATGATTTCCCCAGTCCGGCCCTGGTTAAAAGCCTCCAATGCTTATTAGTGTGTGTGCGTTTGAACGTTTGCATGTTTCAACCATACATTTCCATTTATACATTTCTTTTTCAATATATATTTTTTTGTTTTTAATTTTAATTTTTAATTTTCTTTTATACCTCCTATAATAGTGGGGGTCGCGGCTCTCTGACACTGTTATTTCGGGGGTCGCGGCCTGAACACTTTGGGACCCCCTGCTGTAGGTCATCATCGCCTCACCGGGGACCGGAGCCCTCTCTCTCTCTCTCTCTCTCTCTCTCTCTCGCCGGGCGATATTTTCAGATGCACCGATTGTTTTCCTCTTCTTTTTTCTTTCTGTATTTTTCTTGCCAATTCCCTTCCTGGTCGTCGCGCCCATTGCCCCACTGTCGGCCTTAGGGAGGGTGTAGAACTACCACACGCCTCCTCCGATACATGTGGAGTCGCCAGCCGCTTCTTTTCACCTGACAGCGAGGAGTTTCACTGGAGGAACGTAACGCGCGGTTCACGCTATCTACCCCAGATCCCCTCCCTGCTGAACAGGCGCCCCGACCGACCAGTAGGAGTCGTAGTTTACAACGACCAGGACACATAACCCGCCGGCTTCCATCCCACCCCCGCTAACACTGCCAATTGTGTTAGTAGGGACGACTGACCAAGCCGGAGGTACCGCTGACAGATGCACCAATTCTTGATTCGGCTTCTCCAGTTCTCTGCTCACAGTTTCCCCATCCGTTGTTTGAGGTCTTGTTACAGACACTGCTAGTCTGGAGAACGAGGCCTATCTGAAATGGAAAAAAACATCCTACTAGAGGTGGGGGAAAATATCGATACGTAGTAGTATCACGATACTTTGCGTGGCAATACTGTATCGATACAGGGACGCCAAGTATCGATATTTAATTATTTATAAAAAAAAATATTATTATTATTATTATTATTATTTTTTTGTATAAGGAAGTTGCATTGTTCATTTCAATACCTGTAATAGTACAGTAGTCCACACATACATGTGCATTCAGTTAAGTTGGAATATGACTGTAATACAAACAGTTCAGTTTGTCAGGTACATGCAACACAGATTACAGTGTTGACATCTGTCTGCTTGAGAAAATACCATGTTCTGCAATAAAAATTATTGAAGGCGAGATGAACAGACTGAACTTTATTTTATTAGATAAAACATGTTGACAAAGTTTTACTTTGCAGTTGAAAAAAGGTAATAAATCACAATATATCGCAATATTAATATCGCAATATTAATATCGCAATATTAATATCGCAATACTCAGCATATCTCAATATATTTAGTATCGCAATACTATCGTATCGTGACTCAAGTATCGTGATAGTATCATATCGTGAGGCCTCTGGTGATTCCCACCCCTACATCCTACGTTCTTCTACTATTATGCACTTTGCTACTTGCTAAGTAATCTATGTGGCTATATTACTACCTACTATGCTAATAGGATACAGTAGAACCTCTGTACACACTATTACCATAGGATACACCATCTCTGCACTAAACGACTTTGGATTCCCATTCATTGGAAAACAGCAGAGTTTGGTGCACTGCCTCAAACCCTCACAGAATCAAGTGGAATCATTAACCGTTCAAGTATATACTGTATAAAAAAAAAGAGGAATAAAGGACACATTTCTGGTTCTAAAAAGAACCTTCTGAACCAAAGCACCGGTTCTGAAATTAAAAGAAAAACGATTAACCTTCATACTGTCTTTTACTATTATGCACTTTGCTGCAAAAGTATCTACCTTGCTTATATTACTACCTACTATGCTTTCGAGATTAAATAAAGATTGAATTAATGAATGAATAATATGTCTCTACCACTATGCACTCAAGACTGTAACACTCAAGTTTGATGGACACTCTTAGCTGCCAGAGTTGTACCCTTCCTTCCTGCTGACTTGTTGTACAGAACTTGTAAATCGCTTTGGATGAAAGCGTTCAGCTAAATGACTAAATGTGAATCTGGTGTTGGTGAACGACACTGTCATTGATTTTCTTTCTTTTATTTTGGACTTAATTCTCTCAACTCTCTGAGAATCTCAGCGGCGTCCATTTTGGCCCTTGTTTACACTACAGCCTCGAACCTCTGTTTGAATCTTTTTATTTGTATTTATTTTTTGTTGCCTTCCTGTGTTCTTTGTAGCTCTAGATGTGTTCATATTTCCTTCTAGCACTTTGCTTGTTCTTGTCGCACATAAAATATATACTTTATATATATATATATATATATATATATATATATATATATATATATATATATATATATATATATATATATATATATATATATATATATTATAAACGGCTAACAACAATTGAATTCCGAGCGAGCTAACACCCGATGCATGTGTCTCAAAGCGTGTCGCCACCGGAAGTTCCATATTTGTTTTGCGTTTACTGTGGTTTATCGATTATGTTCGAGCGAGCTGTCTGTATAATGTGGTTCCTCTTAAAGACACATTGGAGATGTTTGAGCGTTGACATAAATAAAATAAAAAATCCCCCCACGGTTTGTTGACAGGTGAATTATTCAGAGAACACAGGCGACACCTAAGACAACGTCTGCGCTCAGGAAGTTGCCGTTTCTCTCGGCTCTCTGTGGCATTTTCACAAGGCACTGTTGTCAAAATGCAGATTAAGCGAATAACTGTTTCACCATGCAGCGTGGGATTGGCGCGGCTTAGCGGGCTTCCTTTTCTACCCTGTTCCGCATCAGCTGCTGTGTCAGCAGGGATGGCTGCACCACTGCCGCCCTGTCAGAGGACTTACATTCCAACACTGGACCCTGCCTAGTCCCTTCATCTGGAACCAGCTCTAATTAATTCCCACAAGGCAATGCACACGAGAGAGAGAGAGAGATCGGGAGGGAAGGGTGGTGTAGAAATAGGAAAAAAGGGGAAAGCAACAGTTCGGGCAAGAAAAGGAGGAGAAAAAGAGAGTCATAAGGAATAAGAGTCATAAAGGAATATGAGAGTCATAAAGGAATATGAGAGTCCTAAAGATATAAGAGTCATAAGGAATAAGAGAGTCATAAGGAATAAGAGTCATAATGAATAAGAGAGTCATAAGGAATAATAGAGTCCTAAAGAATAAGAGTCATAATGACTAAGAGATTCATAAGGAATAAGATAGTCATAAAGAATAGGAGAGTCATAACTAATACGAGTCATAATGACTAAGTCATAAGGAATAAGAGTCATACGGAATAAGAGAGTAATAAACTAATAAGAAAGTCATAAGGAATAAGATAGTCTTAAGGAATAAGAGTCATACGGAATAAGAGAGTCATGAATGAATATGAGTCATAAGGAATACGAGAGTCATAAAGGAATAAGAGTCATAAGGAATAAGATAGTCATAAAGGAATAAGAGTCATAAGGAATAATATAGTCATAAAGGAATACGAGTCATAAGGAATAATATAGTCATAATGAATAAGAGTCATAAAGAATAATATAGTCATAAAGGAATAAGAGTCATAAGGAATAAGATAGTCATAAGGAATACGATAGTCATAAACTAATAAGAGTCATACGGAATAAGAGAGTCATAAGGAATAAGAGTCATACGGAATAAGATAGTCATAATAATAATAATTGTTAGACTAGAAGTCTTTATTTGTCATGCAGTTTTAACATACACACACGAGATGGGCGACCCACAGGAACACACACACACTGAGTCGCCGATGAAATGTATCTCTGCACTTTTCCCATCCAGTTGTCCTTTCTCCCATGGGCAGCCGGGAGCAGATAGGGCATCAACGTGAGCCGCGCCCCGGGGACCAATCCAAGTACTCCTGTCCGTCTTCGTCAAGGACACCACAGCGTTAGCGATCTGTTGTGCATGTTTTTCCATTGGGTTTATCTTATCGGGGGGGGGGGGGAACCCTTGCGAGCATGGGGAGAACATGCAAACTCCACACAGAAAGGCCTGGTAGATACCCCACCTGAGTACCTGGCATCATGGAAACCTGGTCCCCAAGTGGGAATCGAACCCTGGACCTTCTTGGTGTGAGGCGACAATGTTAACCACTACACCACCATGCCGCTCATAAGGAATAAGAGTCATATGGAATAAGAGTCATAAGGATAAAGATAGTCATAAAGGAATACGAGAGTCATAAGGAATAAGAGTCATACGGATAAAGATAGTCATAAAGGAATAAGAGTCATAAGGAATAAGAGTCATAAGGAATAAGAGTCATAAGGATAAATATAGTCATAAAGGAATAAGAGAGTCATAAGTAATAAGAGTCATAAGGAATAAGAGAGTCATAAGGAATAAGAGAGTCATAAGTAATAAGAGTCATAAGGACTAAGATAATCATAAGGAATAAGAGAGTCATAAGTAATAAGAGTTATAAGGACTAAGGCTGCGGTTACACTATTGGCCAGTTTTCGTTTCGTTTTCAGGGTCAGTTTCGCTTTTCAGAACGCAACGTAATGGCAGGCAAGTTAGACATGGTTTTTGCCTCCTGAGCACAGTGATGTATATACATGTAGTACAATGCCAAAGCAGTAGGTGGCAGTAGGTGGCGATGTAGTTCAAACATGAAGGGCATCTTCAACCAATCAGAAAAGTTGAATGTGCCAATACACTTCCTGCTAAAAATCAACAATCCACCATCTTTAAATGCCTCGCGTGAGCCATTTAGCCAACGTAGCATTTATTTTTCAGCAAAGTGCAATAAAAGTGCAATAAACAAAACTGATACATTCACTGTGTGTTCTGCCTCTCATTTGTTGATGAAACAAAACTAACATCAACACAATTGACCACCAAGAGCGGAGTTTAGTCTCACAAAATGATCGTCGCCGATTTTGTTAGCTTATGTGCTAACGTGATTGGGATATGCCAGTATAACAATATAGCATTGTGGCTAGCAGCGAAGTTTGTTAGCTTACGTGCTAACGTGATTGGTATATGCCATTATAACAGTATAGCATTGTGGCTAGCAGCTTGGTAACGTTAATGCTAGCAGAATGAATGGATGTAAACTTTATTTAACAGATTGCAGAATGGGTACAATACAATACGGCACAATACAAACAATTGTTAAGGGAATGCAGACTGTTGTAGCTTGGACTGGGCTCCTTATAACAATAACTTGACAACACATGGTAGCCGCAGCTACTTGGGACAGCTCTGCTGTAAACACTGGAAATAACCGTGCAGGTCTCTACTGCGCATTGGGCGTTGAGCAACAACGGCTCCGTATCCGGCTCACGCAGATTACATGGCACCATTGTCTGTGAGTTTTGGCGAGTATCCAAAACGGAAACACCTTTTCAGCGTTGCCAGTAGGACAACGCGTTTTCCTGCCAAAACGGCGTTTCTTTTTAACTTGGACAGCAAACGTAATCATTCAGCAACAAAAACGTTGCTGTATTCACCAGTGTAACCATGGCCTAAGAGAGTCATAAAGGAATATTGGAGTGTTGACTCGCTGGCTGGCTGGCTGACCGGTTGATTGGCTGACTGTCTGCCTACCTGACTGGTTGATTGGCTGACTGTCTGGCTACCTGACTGGTTGATTGGCTGACTGGCTGGCTACCTGACTGGTTGATTGGCTGACTGGCTGGCTACCTGACTGGTTGATTGGCTGACTGGCTGGCTACCTGACTGGTTGATTGGCTGACTGGCTGGCTACCTGACTGGTTGATTGGCTGACTGTCTGGCTACCTGATTGTCTGGGTTGCTGCTGAAGGGGGTTGGTTGCTGGCTCCTGCCCCCCCCCCCCCCTCCCCCGCCGCCTCCCAGCACCAGGACAAGGGTGTCCCACCTGACAGAAGAAGAGCCACAGAAGAGAGGTCCGGAAATAATTCACTCGGCTCACATCCGTCAGAGCTGGCGATCGATAGGAGGTAAAAAAAAAAAAAAAAAAAAGGCTGAAAAACAGTGTTTCTGCCGAGTATGGGAAAACAGAAACCCTTTCATGCTGAAAAAGTGTTCTTCAAAGTGTTCCTCGACCTGTGCAGCGTTTCACCGGAGGAGGATGTGTTTTGTTCCCCCACCGTAGAGGGAAGTGATTGCCCGGCACGGCGGCCATTTAAGGCTTAAGTGTCTGCAGATGAATCGGTGTATATATCGTCGCTATATTGGTCTAAAATACAGTGGAGTCTCACGTTGCTTCAGGGGCGCACTGTGCTAAACGTAGAACCTTCAAGTTCAAGTTTGTTTTTATTTGTCACATATATAACGTACATGTACTCTACAGTGAAATGCTTGGTTCTGTATGAGCCCCTGAGAGTGTGCTTCATACAGTAAAAAAGTAGTAAAAGAGGAATAACACTACAATATACAATATACAATACTATATACAAGCTTAAGTACAATCTAAGTACAGTGAGTCAAGATGCAGACAATGAGGTACAAATGCAGACAATGAGGTACAAAAACTTTAAGCGCAAGGTGCAAATGCAAATAAGGTATGAATGTAGGGCAAACCTCTTTAATAAATAGATAGATATAATGTAGTGTTAAAGTGTCTAAAGTGAGTGTTAAGGTGAGCGTTTGTTTAAAGTGAGTGTGTGCATGTGGATGTGTGTGCAATGAGTGTAGATGGATGGGTTGATGGTGTCACATAGGGGGTCCTGACCTTGTTTTCATGGGTAATGCTGTTTCGCCCAGCGACACTATTCATAGTACTTGATAATGTTGCCATGAGACTAGTGTCCTGTGGTGTTTGTTAGCAAACAGTAAAGGTGTTTGTAATCGAATAACGCACCGCTGCCAGTGAGTGCTGTTGATAGCACCATGCTATATTTACATTTAATCATTTAGCTGACACTTTTATCCAAAGCGAAGTTGTGTACAACAAGTCAGCAGGAAGGAAGGACGGAAGGGTACAACTCTGGCAGCTAAGGGTCAGTACGATTGTTCGTCAAACAGTGTTGAACTTGAGTGCTACACTTGAGTGAATAGTAGAATAGACATATTAGCACAGTAGGTAGTAATATAGGTAGATTACATAGTAGCAGAGTGCATAATAGCAAAAGACAGTATGAAGGTTAGTCATTTTTATTTATTTAATTTCAGATATTAATTGAAGAGGTGTGTTTATAGCCGATGGCGGAAAATGGGTCGTGTTTCGGCTGTCCTGACTGTGGTCGTGGGAAGTTCGTTCCGCCATCGCGGAGCGAGGACAGAGAATAGCCTGCTTCGCTTTGATGACCTCCGCTTTGGGGGGCGACAGTGGCTCAGGAGGTAGAGCAGTCATCTGGTAGTCGGAAGGTCCCTGATTCGATTCCCGCTCCTCCCAGGCAGCATGTCGAAGTGTCCTTGAGCAAGTCACTTAACCCCCTAATTGCTCCTGATGAGCAGGTCGGCACCTTACATGGTCGCCTCCGCCATCATCGTGTGAATGTGTGAGTGAATGGGTGAATGTGCACTTTGGATAAAAGCTGCTATATAAATGCAACATTTACCATTTCTGACCTATCTCAAACCCCGCCCTCCTTTCTTGATCCACCAATCGCAACTGTCGCACCCCTCGGACAAACAGATTTGCAAGAGACGCAAGAATGACATGAGTACAGCCATCCTGGCTACCCTTTACCGCCTATTATACCTCTCGACAGTGTTGTAGTACTCGAATCTACTCTGGCTTTTCTTTGGTGACTCGGACTTGGACTCGATCACCAGGGACTCGAGACTCGATTACAACACCGCCTCTGGACTCCTTGTCGATAGCCGTCCGAGTAGATCGGACTCGACCTGGATAACTCGGGACTAGGGTAACGGGGACTCGAGTCCGACTCGACTCTGGCTCTTCTTTGGCGACTCATATTTGGACTTGACCACTCGAGACTCGACTCGGACTCAAGACTTAGCGACTCGACTACACCACCGCCTCTGGACTCCTCGTCGATAAGACATCCGAGTGGAGTGGACTCGACCTCGATGACTTAAGATAAGATAAGATATTCCTTTATTGATCCCCTTGGGGAAAATTCGGTATCATAGCAGCATGGGGGAGGAGGGGGGAGTGGAGGTAGTAGAAGACATACAGGTACAGGTCACAGAATTATAGTACAGTGGCAAAGTACAAATTAAAATAGAATAAAAAGGCAGTGTAAACAAATATAACAATATAATTAACTCTGGACTCTGCATGGGCAACAAGGTGTGAGATGAGGGTATGTATGCCTCCTCAGTTATATTTGCCCTACAATAAATAGTACAGTGGAGAAGTAAAAATTAAAATAGAATAAAAAGGCAGTGACTTGGAACTAGGGTAACGGGGACTCGACTCGGGGGGCTCTTCTTTTGGCGACTCAGACTCGACAGCCTGCCCCCCGCTTGCCCGTGTCCCCCTATCCCTCCTCAGCCGGCCGCGTGGGCAGTCCGGCCGCGTCGTGTCCAAGGTCAGGGCTCCAGTAGCCGCCGCCGTCACGGTGATGAGTGGCTCTAATTGAGATGGAGCACCGGCGCGGCGGACGGAGGGATTGACAGTTAATCACGGACACATTACACCTCTGCGCTGTGGGGGGGGGGGAGAAGCGGCAGCCTCCTCCTCCTCCTACCTTTTGGCTCCAGACCTGCCCGTCACTGTGATGACTCTGCGCCCTATTATTGATGTCCCGCCTCAGATTGATGTTGTGCAGGGGTGGGGGGGGTGGGGGTGGCGGGGGGGTGGTGCCGTGGCCTCGTCCCGGGCCGGGCTTCTTGGCACCTCGTCCCATTCATCAGCCTCTGAAATCCTCCTGTGATGCAGCGGGGGGGGGTGGTAGAGGCCCTGTTCCACGCACACACATGAACACACACACACACACACACACACACACACACACACACACACACACACCTCACCACCGCAAAGGTTGTGACACAGTCCTACCAGGTAATGCACATTTTCATTGATTTGAACTTCGTCCAAATTGAAGCGAGCAGGCAACTTGCAACTTGTTTCAGTGGAACGGCCTGTTATGCTGATTTATCACTATTGATTCTAATATCCCAGGATATCTGGCCTAAAGCCGTGCAATTAAACCGCCCCGCAACGCTGAGTTTGAACGAACCCTAAGAGACTACAAATATCTTTAAAGTGCACGTCGTAGAGTAATGACAATTATGTATTTTTTTATATATATATATTTTTCATATATATAAATAATTCTCAGTAAGTACTTTAAAATCACCTTAACGCTTTCACTACCACACTACCAAAATTGGTTAACCCTTTCACTGTGACAATACAGAAGGTTAACCCTTTCATTGCCACACAGCAACGTGTTAACCCTTTCACTACCACACTACAGAATAATAATAAATAATAATAAATGTATTTTGTATAGCGCTTTTCAATGACCCAAAGTCGCTGACAATAGGCACAAAAAAACAAAGGAAATATAGAACCACAGGGAAACGGAGAACAGTATGAATACACAAGAACATAAAACCACGAGTGACGGATAACAAATACAGGAGTCAGTCGGGGAGAGAGTCGGGAAGTGAGTAAGGGAAACCGAGGGGGGTGGGGGGAGGGGGGGGGTGGGGCAGGAGAGGAGAGAACATAGGGCAGGGGAAAAGGGGGTGGTAGGTTGGAGGAGGGTGGTTATGGGTAAGGGAGGTTGAATGCTAGGGAGAACAGGTGGGTTTTGAGTCTGGATTTGAAGGTGGAGAGTGAGGGAGAGTCTCTGATGGTCTGAAGGAGGGAGTTCCAGAGTCGGGGTGCAGCTCGTGAGAAAGCCCGGTCACCAAAACTTTTAAGTTTGGATCACGGGACAGTGAGGGAAAAAGAGGAAGAGGACCGGAGGGAACGGGTGCCGCGGTAGGGGAGAAGGAGGTCAGTCAGGTAGGGGGGGGGGGGGGCAGGCTATGGAGGGCTTTGAAGGTGAGGATTAGTGTTTTGAAGTTGATGCGTTCCTTGATCGGGAGCCAGTGGAGGGAGTGGAGGACAGGAGAGATGTGTTCACGGGACCGGGTGTTAGTGAGGAGGCGGGCGGCTGAGTTCTGGACCATCTGCAGTTTATGGAGGGAGCGGGAGGTGATGCCAGTGAGGAGGGAGTTACAGTAGTCCAGGCGGGAGGAGATGAAGGCGTGTATGAGGGATTCAGCAGCAGGGGGGGAGAGGCAGTGATGGATATTGGCAATGTTGCAGAGGTGAAAAATGATGTTTTTACAATGGAGCGGACATGGGGGTCAAATGAGAGGGTGGGGTCGAGGATGACACAGAGGTTGCGGACTAGGGGGGAGGGGGTGATGGTGGCATCATTGATGGTGAGTGTGATGGGTCCGGATCTGGTGAGGGTGGTGTTGGTGCCGATGATGAAAAGTTCCGTCTTGTCGCTGTTTAATTTGAGGAGGACACTACAGAAGGTTAACCCTTTCACTACCACGCTACAGCAGGTTAACCCTTTCAGTACCACACTACATAATGTTAACTCTTTCACTACCACACTACAGCCAGTTAACCCTTTCACTACTGCACTACAGACAAAGTTAACCCTTTCACTACCACGCTACAGCAGGTTAACCCTTTCAGTACCACACTACAGAAGGTTAACCATTTCAGTACCACACCACATACGGTTAATCCTTTCACTACCACACTAAATATGGTTAACCCTTTCACTGCCACACTACAGACGGTTAACCCTTTCACTACCACACTACATACGGTTAACCCTTGCACTACCATACTACAGAATGTTAACCCTTTCACTACCACACTACATAAGGTTAACCCTTTCACTGCCACACAACAAAGTGTTAACCCTTTCACTACCACACTACAGCCGGTTAACACTTTCACTACCACACTACAGAAAAGGTTAACCCTTTCACTACCACACTACAGAAGGTTATCCCTTGCAGTACCACACCACATACGGTTAACCCTTTCACTACCACACTACAGAAAAGGTTAACCCTTTCACTACCATACTACATATGGTTAACCCTTTCACTACCACACTACATACCGTTAACCATTTCACTACCACACTACATAAGGTTAACCCTTTCACTACCACACTACATAAGGTTAACCATTTCACTGCCACACGACAACGTGCTAACCCTTTCACTACCACACTGCAGAAGGTTACCCCTTTCACTACCACACTGCAGAAGGTTACCCCTTTCACTACCACACTACAACCGTCTGTAGGGTGGTAGTGAAAAGGGTTAACAGGCAGGGGGGGGGGGGGGGGGGGGGGTGTCAGTGTCTCCCAGCTGTCGTTTGTTCCCTCCGGCGCCGGCGGCTCATTAGCCAAACGGCATGAGAGATGACCAGCCCCTCTCTCTCTCTCTCTCTCTCTCTCTCTCTCTCTCTCTCTCTCTCTCTCTCTCTCTCTCTCTCCCTGTTCTCCGGTGACCTCAGCCCCGTCGACACTGTTAATGAGATCAGTCGTCGATAACGAGGAGCTTAATGAAAAGAGCATCATCACACAACCGGCGGTGGATCTCGCCTCGTCATGTTCTGCATAATGCAGATACGGCCAGGCCCCGTTTCTTGCCATATGTGCGGACTATGCGGTTGGTTGCATGGTAGAGGGCATAAATGCATCAATCTGGTACACTTTTTAAAGGGTTTGGAATCCCCCCCAACCATAGTTTCACAAAATAGGGGCCCCGAAACAACATTTCGCATAGGGCCCCCAAAAAGCTAGAAACTGCCCTGGATACGGCGCTCCACCCCCCTGCGGCGCTCCGTCACGTACGCCAGCGCACCTGACGCGTGGGGTTCTGCGCGCCTGTACGTTAATGCCAAGCAAGCAGTGCAAAAATGCTTCCGCATTCGTCACCGCGCGGTAAAGCGCCCTTCTTTTCAGACAAATGCTACCGTGCGTGCACCGGCGGCGGCGTGCTCGCTCAGGTGCGTGCGTGCGCCGGCGTGCTCGCGCGAGGTGCCCGCGCATGCGCATGAGATCCCGCCTTGAGCGGAGCTCAATATATATAAGTCACCGCCCCTTATTCAGTATCTACCAATAGCTCAATTGGCAAGGACACATGGCTGTGGATCCTATGGCTTGTTTGCTGGCGAGTTCGAATCCCATCGAAAATATTTTTTAACGTGATTTTTTTTTAACGTGTATTATTTCGCCGGTTAAGGTTATTTCGCCGGTTAAGGTTAGGCATGGTTAAGGTTAAGGTTAAGGTTAGGCATTGTTTCGGAGTTGGTTAAGGTTAGAACGGTTAAGGTATGTCATAAATGTATAGATGTAGCAGTACTGTCTATCTGTATGTCATGTATGTCATATATGTTACGATGAATTGGAAATGGGGGACCCTGGTGGAAACAAGACGAAAGTCTTTCTCTGGTCTGCATCCCCTTAACAATTGTATGTATTGAGCTGTACTGCACTGTACCCATTCTGCAATCTGTTAATAAAGTTTTCATTCATTCATTCATTCAAGTTTAGGCGCTGTTAAGGAGCTGGTTAAGGTTAGAGTTTGTCAAAGAGAATGGCAATATAATTTCTATGGTTAAGGTTAGGCATGGTTTCGGAGTTGGTTAAGGTTAGAACGGTTAAGTTTAGGCGTTGTTAAGGAGCTGGTTAAGGTTAGAGTTTGTCAAAGAGAATGGCAATAGACAGCCTATTTCCGCGCGACCTGGGCGCTGGGCGGCGGAAAATGAAAGGCGCATTACTGCATGCCACTAAGGTAAATTTTTGCACTGCTTGCTTGGCATAAAGCTACACGCGTTCTGCGCGGCGTGCTTGGCAGGATGCTGCGGTGACCGGCGGGCAGTGGTGGACAGTAACTTAGTCCCTAAAAAGTACTTACTCAAGTACTTTACTTAAGTACACTTTCGAGCTACTTGTACTTTATGTGAGCGTTTTGATTTTTTAGGGAACTTTATACTTTTACTCCACTACATTTCAAAGGAAATATTGTACTTTTTTACTCCACTACATTTATCTGAACCCATCAGTTAGTAGTTACTTTGAAGAAGAACAAATTTGCTTAGAAAACATGGCAAGATGAAGATTATCTACTTTCACATTTGATCACACTAACATATTGTTTTTGGAGTCAAAGACATTGAAGTTAAATGATCTTGTGGAATTTAAAACGGCACAATTAATGTATGAAGCAAAAAGTCATGCACTTCCAAGAAACATTCAAGAATTGTTCTTTGATAGGGAGGGGGGTTATAATCTGAGGGGAGAACACAATTTAAAGGTGCTAAACGTACGCACTACCATGAGAAAACACTGCATCTCAATATGTGGAGTGAAACTGTGGAACAGTCTTAATGTGGTGCTAAAGCAATGTCCAAACATGAGACAATTCAAACTGATGTATAAGGAAATTATGTTCACAAGGTACAGGGATGAGGAAGGGACTTGATATTCACGGGTGTTTACATTTTTATTTTATTTCTTTCATGTTTTACATATATAGTTTTTGTTTTTTGTTTTGCATATATATATTATATATATATATATATTTTTTTATGTTTTAAAATAGTACACTCATTTGAGTAGTGGAAAAGGGGTAGGATTAAATAAGTGTATACTTCTTCCTAGTCCTTTTCGAACATGTAGATTGAGTTGTGTTTTGCTTTTGTTATTGTTTGTTTGTATTCATTGCATGTTCGAAATAAAGATTTCAAATCAAATCAAGCCTGTCAATTTCAAGAGAACGTTTTGTAATCAGAGCAGCATAACTGGACCTCATACCACTTTAACATAACCTCTGTTACCTATAGAGGTCAATGGATCAAGGATTGAATGCTCCCAAGCACTGGAATACACAAATATTATGTAGAATGCATACTTTTACTTTATATACTTAAGTACATTCAATAGAAAATACTTCTCTACCTTTACTTAAGTAGAATTTGAATGGAGGACTTTTACTTTTACCAGAGTATTCATTTATCTGGGTATTTCTACTTTTAGTAAAGGAACTGTGTACTTCTTCCACCACTGCTGGCGGGAAGGTTTAGCGCTACGCTGTGTTAAAGTCGACTTAGTTTGACTTTTCTGGGATTGACAATTCGCTTATTTCTTTTATAATTATACATTTATTTCTTCTTTCAATAAGAAATGGAAAAAAAAACACCTAACCTTATTACTGTCTTTTACTATCATGCACTCTTCCACTAAATACTCTTCCCTGTCTATTTTACTACCTATTATGCTAATATGTCTCTTCTACTACTGTGCACTCAACACTGCAGCACCCAAGTTTCAACACTGTCTGGTGAACATTGTTACTCAGTTGAAAGAGTTGTACCCTTCCTGCTGACTAAATAATAAATATATATAATAATAAATAATAATAAAAAATATACAGTATAATAAAGACATACATATACATACAATAGAAGAAACGGGTCTACCACCACCCCTCTACCCCCCCCCCCGTCTATCACAGCTATCTCGACTCACAACAATTTCAACTGTACCTTATTTATTTTAGATTATTCCACACGGTAATTCTCGCCTCCTCCGCTCCATGTACTCAAGCTGTTCCAAAGCTCTAAATACACAACGTCCAAACACATCAAAGTCCCTGATGATCTGAGAGCAAGTCAGTAAGGGGGTTTCCAGAACATAGCTACCAGCTTCTTAGCTGCTGTCAGCCCAGTGAGAGGAGTTTGTGTTTCCAGCACATAGCTACCAGCTTCTTAGCTGCTGTCAGCCCAGTGAGAAGAGTTTGTGTTTCCAGCACATAGCTACCAGCTTCTTAGCTGCTGTCAGCCCAGTGAGAAGAGTTTGTGTTTCCAGCACATAGCTACCAGCTTCTTAGCTGCTGTCAGCCCAGGGAGAAGAGTTTGTGTTGAAGTGACACAACGCCACATTAGAAAAGTCATTCAGAATCAACACATCGGGCAAGAGAGGGACATTCATCTATAACAGTGGTTCAAAGTGGGGTCGTGGGTAGGTGACAGTGGCAAGTAAAAAAAATAAAAATAATAATAAAAATCTAAATTAACATTAAAATGTTTTAACACATTCCCTGCCACGCAATTTGAGCATCTTATACCACTCTCTGCAGCACTGTAAGCCTATGGAGATGTTCACCTTCTTTGCAGGGCTATAACTTTTTTAATTGTATTGCTAAATTGACATTACTATGGCCCATTCAACATCGATTATCTATCGTTCAGGATGTAGGAACGTTTTACTTTTTCATTCATAGATTTATACGAAAATACCGTCTAGAATATAAATATGTTTTTATCGTTTTCTGCAGTAATTCCTAGAACGTGAGATATAGGCATAAACGCATAGATTATCAAATGCCGTTTGTTGGCGATACACGCTATATTAAACATTTCAACTGTACATGATCCTAAACGTTATGACTGATCATGCGCGGATGAACAGGGGGGGGGGGGATCGTTTATAATTCCGTGATCGTCAGTAAATGCTTTATGTAGTATGGGTGATATATTGATCAGAGCAGTTTGCATGGATAATAATAAACAAACGCGCTGAAAATGACGTCAGTGTCCTCTTACCGTTCGACAATGAGACTGGAGGAAAAAGATCCCACTTATTTGATGGCGATCTCCTAAATCCATTTCCGGTTTGTATAATCATAATAAACGGCCAAATCGTATCGATTATTGCGTTATGGCAGCGATCGCTACACACGGACGTGTGTATACAGTCCCGCAACAATATGCGAGTGCCGGACGCATTTCCCAGACGCACCGAGATCGACTCGTCCATTTCCGGTTTGGCAACTCGTCGATCATCCACCAGGCGGCAGTATTGAAGCGTTGCAGAGTTGTGCATGCTCCCACTGCATCAGACGAGGCTCCGTGAGGGAATTATGAATAACATGGCGAAAAAATTAAATATGATCTCAATAACGTCGTACGCCGTGGATTGGCAGAATTCGCATGAACTTGAAACACGTCGTAAGCCGTTTCCGGCGTGGGATGTGTTAATGTTCTGGCAACATATTTTGGCTAAATATGCCTCATTTTATAGATGTGTATTGATAACATAGTGCTGTAATAAAAATGTATAATAAATATGCATGATCAAGTTCAACAATGTGTGCTTTTATTTAGCTATTCCTTAATTCCACGTTGAAATTACGCGATACACTATTAAGTGTGGGGTTGCCAAAAGAAATCCTAAATAAAATGAGGTTGTTGTATTAAAAAAAAAAGTTTGAGAACCCCTGATCTATAACAATTCAGAAGGTTTTGCAGCAACCGACTGCAAAAATATATAAAAAAGATATATGCAATTATATACAAAATATATCTCCTAGATCTTAGTGTGCAGTGAAAGAATCTCAAGGTATCACCGGTGTCTTTTGTTGATGGGTATTATACTTTGCTCACAACTTTGTAGGACGACATGTTAAATATCTATGGCAGAGGAGGAGTAGAGGGGGGTGATGAGCTCATCCACTGCCCCCCCCCCCCCCTCGAGGGTCGAGGATGAAGGCCAGAGTGAGCTTTATTAACCCAGCTGGTGGCAGGGCATTGAGAATCGGGACACACGCACACACACACACACACACACACACACACACACACACACACACACACACACACACACACACACACACACACACACACACACACAGACACAGATACACACACACAGAGACACACACAGACACACACACGCAGATACACACACATACACAGAGACACACACACACACACACAGATACACAGACACACACACAGATACACACAGACACAGATACACACACACACACATACACACAGACAAACACACAAACACACACATGAGGAAATACAAAAATCCCATCCTCTTATTTACTGTATGCAGTCACACTTTTTTAGAGAGGAGGATGTGAATCCTTCAGACAGCTGTCGACCCCATGAAGACATCTTGGCTGTGGAGAGGAGGGAGGGAGGGAGGGAGGGAGAGAGAGAGAGAGAGAGAGAGAGAGAGAGAGAGGAGAGAGAGAGAGAGAGAGAGAGAGAGAGAGAGAGAGAGAGAGAGACCAGCGCGGCCGCAGCGGTACAGTACATGCATAGTTTTCAGCCGTCGACGGTCAGGGTTTAACAAAGTGTTGCTTTTCATAAGGGTTCAGTCTTGTCCGACTGCAGCGTACGGTAGAGAGTTTGAGACTCTTCGCTCATTTCTACTCCCTTATAGTCTACCCATATAACTCTGTATGATAGCATGTACAATAGTGCTGTATATACCGTATATTAGGGCTGACCCCTATTAATCGATTAGTCGACTAATCGGTCGAAAGGAGCCGTAGTCGACTGGCCAACCTCTTAGTCTAATATAATAAAAAAAATAAAAAAATATATAATTTTTTCCAAAAGAAAAGAGGCCTAGAAGCGTGGCTAACGCTAATGGAACGCATACCAGAGGCTAACTGCCTACGAAAACAGGCACAGAGGCACTGAAAGAGGATTTCACCATCTAATGAACACACTAGACTAGACAAATATCAAGATGTATCCATCAGTGGACCAATTGCATGCTTTTGCAGAGGACAAGAAGCCTTCAGTCGACTCCTTCAGACATTAAGCACCCCCCACAGCCCAAATGGAATGATAAAAAAAAAAAAAAAAAAAATTATATATATATAATATATATTTTTTTAAGTCGACCAATAGTCGACTAACGGCTAATTTTGGCCAATCCTAGTCGACCATCTAAATCCTTAGTCGGGGACAGCCCTACCACATATATATGGTATATATATAATACATTTTAACATTTTGTCCAAAGAGAGTTATGTACAACAGGTCAGCAGGAAGGGTACAATTCTTTCAGCTAAGTAACATTGTTCGTCAAACAGTGTTGAACTTGGGTGCTACAGTCTTGAGTGCATAGTAGTAAAGACATATTAGTATAGTAGGTAGTAATATAGGCAAGGGTGTTACGACGGAGACAGGTAGGTTCCAGTTGTGGAGTAATAAGTAGAGGCTGAGAGGGTTGTTTACTCGTTAACGGTGGTTCTCTTTATTTGTAGAACGGTACACCTAGAGTAATGGCAACAGATAGTAACACTGACGCAGGGCGTCTAGGAGAGAAGATAATAATGATAACAATAATGACAGCAACGTCCAGTGTCTGCAGTACCGCCGTGTACTCTGCAGGAGAATGAGAAGATCCGACAACTGGAAGTAGAGAGACAGGGGTTTAAGTACGACCACATTCCTGACATACCAAGCATTCCAACGTGACAACCAAGCAGGAGACCCAAACAATAAGTGACAAGTGACAGGGAAGCCGAGTGACAGGTGTCAGAATGGTGGGTGGTTCTCAGGCCGGGCCAGAGAACCCAAAGCGTTACACAAGGGTGATTATTTAGTAGCAATGTGCATAATAGTAAAAGACAATACAACGTTTTTTTTCTTTTCTTTTCTTTTTATAATATGTTTTTTATATATTGATATCTGTCTGAATATACCTGCATATAATCCTTCTATATACCTACTTATCCACCTGCATAGATATACCCTAACCCATATTACTCTGTATGATAGCATGTACATTAATGCTGCATATACCGTATACATATATTTATTCTTAGAGTATATCTATCCGTATCTGTCTGTACATACCTTTTACATTCAAACCTTTATTTATTCACGAAAAGGACAATTGAGGTCACCCTCGTTTTCAATGTCGTCGAGGCTTAGACATTTCAATGCATACATTTTTTATAATAATAATAAATATGAATAGCACTTTTCATACATGTAGATACTATTGCTATATACTGTATATTACGCTGCTGGCCAGTATGACTGACAATGTACAGGTGATTAAACTGGGTATAAGATATAGAAAATAGTACTCCTGAGTAATACTACCATAGTGTCTTTATACCTGTATCACTGTACATGTTAATACTACAACTCTGCACTATTACTCAGGAGTACTATT
>NC_140166.1:136435237-136486987 GCF_963971535.1 Notolepis coatsorum | reverse complement strand
CCAACATCGTCTCCCACATTATTATACGTATTTTTTTATGGCATTTACACTTAAAGTAGAAAAACTAAAGTACCGTACTTTTCGCACTATAAGCCGCACCTGACTATAAGCCGCAGCAGCTAAATTGAATGATGTGTACATATATAAGCCGCACTGGACTATAAGACGCAGGTGTTTTAATGTTTAATTACCATATGTAATTAGCATTGGGACACAATACTGTCGGACAAATAACAAGAATTAACTCATTTACAAGTCGTATTAAGTTTAGCAAATAAGGGAACAGATAAATAACATTTCAATGCAGTCAAAAAAGCAATATTTAGATTTTTACATTTTCGGGTTTGGTCACGTCGAGTCACATATAAGCTGCACCGTTATATAAGCCGCAGGATCGAAAAATGGGGGGAAAAGCCGCGGTTTATAGTCCGAAAAGTACGGTAATCTGTAAAATAATACAGTGAATTTCCCGTGAATCTTTATTTATTTTTTTACAGTGTACGGCTTCTCATTTTGCCGGTGGATGCTCCGTCTCTCCTAAATAATTGGGCCGCACTCTCTTAGTCAGTTAGTCGACTAATGACTCATGACTAATATCATGACTAATATCATGACTAATATATTAGTCATAAGTCATTATTGGAAAATGACCAAGTACATAATCTGGTGTTACACCATTATTTTCACCGGTGTTCTTTCGCACTAGATTTGAAATATAACTCTTATCCATCATTGGCTCTGTTTCTCTATCGTATGGCAGCATGCATATTGATTCTGATCAAAATCTCATCAATTGGACCCTGGAAGAGCGTGTCGTGTTTTCCTGGGTGTGATTTCTCTCGTGATTTTCTTGGAACATGATTGAGAGGGATTATGTTTGTATGAGTCTATACATTGTGTTAAGTGATGATTGAGAGGGATTAATGTTTGTATTATGAGTCTACATTGTTTTAAGTGATGATTGAGAGGGATTGATGTTTGTATCTATACATTGAGTCTATACATTTTTTTTTTTTTTTACGATTCTACTCATTATACATTTAAATCAAGTGCAAAAGAATACTGGTGAAAATAGACAAATCTAGACATTCTCAGGGCAAAGTTCTTTTAATAGTGTCTTTCAAATTAATAGTGGGAATGTATTATAAAACAGAATCCAGTTAGGACTCTCTTGGATATAGATATGCTGAAGTCATAATATCACAAATCAAGTCCCAACAAGTCACAATAAAGTCAAGTAAAGCCAAGGCAGAATAATGCAATTTGACAGATTTGTTGATTCAATTGAATATTTAGTTTACATTTAAGCTATAAAAAAAACACTTACTTATAAAGAGCCAATCTCCTAATATTGTCTTTTTATATAAGCGTCACGTTAGTCCAGCATGAACATGGCCGCAGGCTTTTTCGCTCACCAGACAAGGTCAATGTTGAGGATGAACTTCTCTGTTCAGTCGACGTGGCGTTTTTCTACAGTACCTCTGTCTCTGAGTCTCTTCCATTAGGAAAGGAAGCTGCCCATTATTCTCACCAGGTTGTCTTTTACAGAAAACCCCTGAACACACTTTAAACAACTTTACGGTGTATCTATCTATCTATCTATCTATCTATCTATCTATCTATCTATCTATCTATCTATCTATCTATCTATCTATCTATCTATCTATCTATCTATCTATCTATCTATCTATCTATCTATCTATCTATCTATCTATCTATCTATCTATCTATCTATCTATCTATCTATCTTGTCTCCATTAGCTACGGTATGTTCAACTTGGCTGGGGCTAGCCACGGTTTTTAGCATGGTATGGTTGGGTTTGTGTCTCCAATTCGTTTGTTGTATACTATCCGGTTGCTAGGCAACCTTTCAAAATGCGCACCACCAAAATGTGGTACACAAGTTAAACCACAACGATACAGCATTATGCGGAATACAGCGCCATCTAAACACAAAACGATCATGAAATACTTGCTTTCTTAAGGCCAGAAAGACCTTAAGGCCATGTTGTGTCCTTGTTATTTTACATTTCTTTTGCCACAGACTATTGTGGACAGACACAGAGAGAACGCGGGGGCCCTTGCGATAAGAGTCTGGAATCCCAGGTGACCTTCTGAGTAGTGAGTGCAGCTTGCGGGGTAAAACATTATGAAAGGGATACAAAAAAGAGGCGCATCAAGGCCGAGGCGACATGTGAGCTGCCTGGGGGCAGAGGCCGATAGAAACATCCCGGCGCGCGCGGCACCGCAAATGTTTTTTCAGACCCTTCCGGGGCTTAAAGCGCCACCTATCGATTCTACTGGATTCAGAACTCCCTTTCCCTCCTATAGTCTCTTGTTGTTATTTTCTAGAGCGCTTGGGGTCACGGACCTCGACGCCGGAGGGGAAAAAAGCCATGCTGACCTCAAGTCGGAGAGGAAGGGTACGTTTACGTACGCCACGCTGCCCTTTGCCCTCGCTGTTTACCTTCCGTCTCCATTCCTCTCCTCTCTGACTCTCCCCGTCAGTGGTGGACGAAGTACACAGTTCCTTTACTTTAAGTAAAAGTGGAAATACCCAGATAAATGAGTACTCTGGTCAAAGTAAAAGTCCTCCATTCAAATTCTATTTCCTTTGGAATGTAGTGAAGTAAAAGTATACGGTTCCCTAAAATTGAAATACTCACATAAAGTACAAGTAGCTCATAATTGTACTTAAGTACAGTACTTGAGTAAAAATACTTAGTTACTTTCTGCCACTTCTCTCTTCCACTCCCACCTACACTGGGACTTTCCACTGCCACCCCTCTATCTCTCTCTCTCTCTTTCTCCCTCTCTCCACCCCCTCCACCCTCTCTCTCTGCACCCCCCCCCCTCTCTCTTTCTCTCTCTCCCTCTCTCGCTTCACCCCCCTCTCTCTTCACCCCCCCCTCTCTCTATCTCTTCACCCCCTCCTCTCTCTCCCTCTCTCTCTCCATCCCCCTCTCTCTCTCCATCCCCCTCCCTCTCTCTGTCCCTCCATCCATCTCCCCCTCTCTCTTTCTCTCTCTATCTCTCTCTCTCCCTCTCTCCATCTTTCTCTCTCCATCTTTCTCTCTTCCCCTCCCTCCCTCTCTTTCTTTCTCCCTCTCCCCCCCTCCCTCTCCTCTCTCTCTCCCTCTCTCCCCCTCCCTCGCTCTCTTTCTCTCTCCCTCTCTCGCTCGCTCTATCTCTCCTCTATCGCTCTCTCTCTCTCTCTCTCTCTCTCTCTCTCTCTCTCTCTCTCTCTCTCTCTCTCTCTCTCTCTCTCTCTCTCTCTCTCTCTCTCTCTCTCTCTCTCTCTATCTCTCTCCCTCTCTCCCCATCCATCTCTCTCTCTCCCCCCTCCCTCCCTCTCTTTCTCTCTCCCTCTCCCCCCTCCCTCTCTCCTCTCTCTCTCCCTCTCTCCCCCTCCCTCCCTCTCTTTCTCTCTCCCTCTCTCGCTCTCTCTCTCTCTCTCTCTCTATCGCTCCCTCTCTCTCTCTCCCTCCCCCCTTCCGCTATCCATCTCTCTCTCCCTCCCCCCCTCTCTCTATCCCTCTCCCCCCCCTCTCTCTCTCCCTCTCTCCCCCCCCTCTCTCTCCCTATCTCCCCCCCATCTCTCTCTCTCCCTCTCTCCCCCCCCTCTCTCTCTTCCTCCCCCCATCTCTCTCTCCCTCTCTCCCCCCTCCCTCTCTCTCCCTCCCTCCCCCCCTCTCCCCCCTCTCTCCCCCCTCCCTCCCCCCTCTCCCCCCTCTCTCCCCCCTCCCTCTCTCCCCCCCCTCTCTCTCCCCCCCCTCTCTCCCCCCCTCTCTCTCTCCCTCTCTCTCTCCCTCTCTCCCCCCCCTCTCTCTCTCCCTCTCCCCCCCCTCCCCCCCCTCTCTCTCTCCCTCTCCCCCCCTTTCTCTCTCCCTCTCTCCCCCCCCTCTCTCTCTCCCTCCCTCCCTCTCCCTCTCTCCCCCCCCTCTCTCCCCCCCCTCTCTCTCCCTCTCTCCCCCCTCTCTCCCCCCTCCCTCTCTCTCTTGATAAAGGCAGCACCACAGCACTGTGTGACCAGAGGTCCAGTCCGGCTCGAGGCTCCGTATGAATTATTATGTCCTGGATCAGTCTCCTAATCTTGTTATGGATGTTCCCAGCGCCCTTGGGAGGGATGGATGTGGCTTTATCAGATTTCACGGTCCTCTGAAGCATAATTCATGAAAGGTCATATTGCAGCCGTTGTGTGTGTGTATACAGTATGTGAGATGTGTGTAGTAGCGGGGGTTGTGTGTAGTAGCGGGGGTTGTGTTACCAGGACGACACACGGTCCATAAAAACACACGGTCTGCTCTGGCACTTTGAATAAACACGTCAGCAGCCGGCGGTGACAGAGGCCTCATTGTGCTGCAGATCTCTAGATAGCAGGACGGGACGCAGGGACAAGGCGATAGCATCCACATCCATATACAGTGGGCTATAATAGCCCGGCTATCAAAGGATCACAACCCAACACTTCATTCACAGATCTACAGATAACGGCGTGAGCTTCGGTTACGAGTCGACTCCACATGCGTGTGTTTTTCTGTTTATTTTTTTTTGTTTCTTATTAAAATCACCGGTTTTAAATTAGAATCAGAATCAGAAAGGTCTTTATTGCTTTAGTGATTTGGTTGTTTTCGGTGCAACGTTAACGACAGACGATAGCAGAACGGACGGATAACAAAAATAAAAAGGTGGAATAAAATGTTTATGGAAAATATTTAAACTAAATTGAAATAGAAGCAGAATAGAATAGAATTATGAAATAAAAATAGGCCAGGGCTGTACAACTGTAAAGTAAAAAAAAAAGGTGGAAGAAAATAAAATGGAATATAAACAAAATTTTATTTAATTAAATGAAATAGGCCGGTGAGTTGTTCTGGAATAACAAAGGATCACAACCCGACGCTTCCTGCACAGATCTACAGATACTGCGTGAGCTTCAGTCATGAGTCTTTTTGTTATTAAACTCACTCTGTTAAGAGATATGAATACATGTACTCAGAGGAATGTATATTACCAAATGTATGTATATATATGCAGTACTTGTTTATATCACTGGAGGGCGCTGTAGCGTCTTACAGAAAGGACGCACGTAATGACGTCATCACGTCATTCTATATATGACCGCGTCAGCGGAGGTGTGTTCTCTCTTCCTATTATTCTCAGTCTATCGAGGTGTGTGTACACAGGTGCATACCTCCACAAGTTCTATGCCTATCCCACCAATGTGAAATGGTGAAGTTGTGCTTATTCAATAAACAAGCTAAAGGCTAAAGAGATATCTCCTTGGACAACGTGTATTTTCTTCTATATGCAACGCAAGATAAACTGCAACGCTCAACACACTCGTTTTCAGTGGTGGAAAGTAACTAATTATTTTGACTCAAGTACAATTCGAGTTACTTTCACTTTACGTGAGTATTAACATTTTAGGGAACTTTGTACTTTTACTCCACTACATTTCAAAGGAAATATTGTACTTTTTACTCCACTACATTTATCTGAACCCATCTAGTTACTAGTTACGTTGAAGAAAAAGATTTTGCATAGAAAACATGGCAAAAATGTATAAAGATTATGAACTTTCACATTTGAAGCCAGTCAACTTCAAGAGGACGTAATCAGAGCAGCATAACTGGACCACATACCACTTTAACATGAACCTTTAGACATCAGTGGATGGTTTGAACACTCACAAGCACTGGAATACACAAATGTCATGTAGAATGCATACTTTTACTTCACTTAAGTACATTCAATTGCAAATACTTCTCTACTTTTACTTAAGTAAAATTGGAATGGAGGACTTTTATTTTTACCAGAGTACTCATTTATATGGGTATTTCTACTTTTACTTAAGTAAAGGAACTGTGTAATTCAGATCGCTAATAAAAAAATAAAACGCTAATTGTCGTCGTGGGCATTCAGGCATTGGGCTGATAAAAACGTCTTATCACGTTTTGGGCATTGAAAGTGTTAATAAGGGAACGCTGGACTATCATCTGTGACGTCAAGCGTGTCCTCGCTGACGCACGCAGCCGCTCATGGCGACATTTAATTTCTAACCTCAACCTTTTCTAACCTTACGGAAGTAATATCCTGGAGTTATGTTGACTGTAACATAGGTTCCTGTTGGATAACGTTACGATATTGTCCTATAATAAAAACTAAATGCATTTGTCCTAAACATTCAATCGTGATCCACTCATGGGATTCTAATGTACATGTGACTCTGCCCCCAAGAAAAACTGCCTTTTTTTTAACAAAGAATGTTTTGTTGTTTTGACTATTTAGCGATACTATAACTGTTAGCTGTTACAGTAAATCGTGTTCTTAAACATTTAAACTGTGATAATGTGGAAAAAAAACATGAATTCAAAACATTCATATATCATTTCCTTGTGATCTGAATACATGAGGCACACAGTGCTGGATTGGGTCACATATGGATTGCTGATATTGCTGTGGAGGAGGGCAACATACTGTATATGGATACAGTTTGTATATCGATATTTAATATCGTGTCATTGTGTCAACATGAATTCAAACACATCTATCTATTTAGCTTTTATTTTAAATTTGTTGGACCTTATGGTGTTCTTGTTTTGTTCTTGACTTATTGTTATGTTTCTTCTTGACTTGTTTAAAGAAGACGTGTCCGGCCTATGGGGACATTAACGTGTGTTGTAGGGCCTTACAAATACATTTGATTTGATTTGATTTATCTTCACTGGTGCTTTAAATCGAACAACTTCTGACCCTCAGTCAGTATTTTCCAAGTGACAGAAATTACATTCAGCGTACATACAAATTAATGTAATCGCTCGATAAAACAACAAATCGAGTTAATTAGTCGGAATTAGGGATGTCCGATATTATCGGCCGATATCGGCATTAAAATGTGATATCGGAAAATATCGGTATCGGTTTTCAATCGTTTTTCTTTTTTTTTACATTTCTATAACCTTTATTTACCCAGGCAAGCAAGTAAGAACAAATTCTGATTTTATTTATTGTCAAAAGTATGCATAATGTTGTGTTAATTCCACAACAAGAGATATGTAATGTTAATTACCTGAAATTATTCCGTTTTGGGGGGGGGAAACCCTGCATATATCGGTATCGGTTGATATCGGTTGATATTGGTATCGGAAATTAAGAGTTGGACAATATCGGTATATCGGTATCGGTAAAAAAGCCAATATCGGGGCGGTCAGGTGGCGTAGCGGAGATTGCGTTCGTCACCAACCCCGGAGACGCTAGGATTCGCCTGTTCGAATCCAGCTCACAGCTCCGGGGTTGTCACCAGCTTGGCTGGCCGTTCACACTAATACAATTGGCAGTATTAGAGGGTGGGAGAAGCTGGCGGGGTGGGTCCGGGTCGTTGTAAACAGCGACTCCTACAGTTCGGTCGGGGCGCCTGCTAAGCGCGGATAGGATCTAATGCCCCTTTTCCACTGCATGGTACCTACTCGACTCTACTCTACTCTACTCTACTCGCTTTAGGTACCTGTTACTTCGTTCCTTTTCCACTGCAGGTACTAAGTAGTAAGTACTCAGTTTGTCTCCGTGTGGGGAGGCGGGGCCGCTGGTGATCAGCATGAGAGCTCCAGCATAGCTATGTCCGTGAGCTTGATAGCCCCTTTCGTGACTGTGATGCACCGAGTGAATCCACAGTCACTTGCTCCTCAATAGGAAACCAACCTAGATTTACCCTGAAGGACTGGTTCTGGCCGAACCGTTCGTTATACAAGTATCACAGAGACATTTCAAATGTACTCACAGTTGCACGAGGGTTTCGGACAGAGATACGGGATGGTTTGAAAGCTCGGCGTTGCTAATAAACATTTTAAATATTTTTTATAAACTGCTCAAAACGGCATTATTTCCGGCGTTGGGTGCATGATGCGCATGCGCTGTGATCACACCAGGCAGCCAACGCCGGAAATAATGCCGTTTTGAGCAGTTTATAAAAAATATTTAAAATGTTTATTAGCAACGCAGAGCTTTCAAACCATCCCGTATCTCTGTCCGAAACCCTCGTTTGTGACTAAATGCACCTACATCGATGCAATTGATCAACGGCACGTAACTTAAATCTATTAAGTGTAATATGTCAAATCATGCATTTGATCGGAATCATTTGGTTTGAAAAAAACTTCTGATGAATAGGCGACGTCACCTAAAGGTCACAGTGAAGGTTGCAGTGTAACGATGGGATCGATAGTAACAACACATGGTGGTTCAGGCGCAGGCGATTTCTTTTACCACTCTGTGTTTGAAGATAAGGTCACTCTGATCTCGTCTTCACCCTCATCTTCACTTCCCCACGTAATGAGTTGGTGGAAGATAACAGGGCTGCCCACCCGGAGTCTCCTCCTAAAGTCGTTTCTTTTCAGAGTGGCACGGCGCTTGAGTGAAAGGTAAATTGATTTCGCTCAAGGTCACAGTTTAATAGCCTCACTGTACTAAACCCGTGCTGTTGTACCCTCTTCACAATCCAATATGCTCGACCCTCTGACCCCTGACACACAACCACTCCTTTTTTCAGCAATGAAAGAGGTAGGTGGCGATCACACTGGATGCCCTTTTCTCTCGCGCTCAAACGCGAGGCGCTGCGGTTTGGGTGGAGAATCAGAAATGCACAGGGAGCGACGAGCGATACCACTGATTACATTTACATTTGACATTTTGTCAGATTTTGCTGACGCTTTTATCCAAAACGACTTACAAGTTCTGTACGACAAGTCAGCAGGAAGGGTACGACTCTTACAACTGAGTAACATTGTTCATCAAACAGTGCTGAAACGTGGGCGCTGCAGTGATGAGTGCATAGTAGTAAAGACATATTAGTATAGTAGGAAGAGTGCATGATAGTATAAGACAGTAAGAATGTTATTTTTTTTTATTTTTATTTTTTTAACAAATGTTTTTTATTTTCCCTTTTTTTACATAAAACTAGACACACAATACATTAACAGTAGAAATCCACAATAAATCACAGGACTATGACCGACATAATAATAACAATAATGACAGTCCAGTACTTAAATCAAAATAAATGTAGATTAAAAGATATACACATAATAAATACAATACAATACAATACATATGCTCTTGCTTGCTCCCCCCCCCCCCCCCCCCCAGGACCCCCTTTTGGACAATTAATCCATTATTCCGTTTAACACCAGGAATTACAAATTCATATGCTATCCTTTATTGTTATTTACATTTTTATATTTTTTTTCATTTCAGATATTGATTGAAGAAGTGTGTGTTTTAGTCGACAGCGAAAGATTGATCGGGTTTCGGCTGTCCTAACTGTGGTGGGAAGTTCGTTCCACCATTGTGGAGCGAGGACCGAGAATAGGCGGCTTCTCTTTGATGACCCTCCCGGAGCTCGGACAGGAGTGGGTCTGAGGCGGCCAGAGGATGCAGAGTGTAGGGGTCTTGAGGGTGTGTAGTTAGAGACCATTGACTGGAGGTAGGAGGGAGTCGCTCCCTTCGCTGCGCGATATGCCAGGTCGAGGACATTGAAGCGAATTCATGCGGCGATGGGGAGCCAGTGCAGGTCCCTGAGAAGTGGGGTAACCAGGGGAGGAAACTAACTTTGTGGCTTACCAGCCAACTGGCGAGTAGATGATTTTTTTTTACCAGCCAAACAGATTTTTTACCAGCCAAAAAAAAATCTTTTGTGGAAGATCAACAACTCTAACAAAGACTCTTTTTGTATCACAAACAGTACTGTATTTGCAAATCTGGTATGTCATAAATGTATAGATGTAGCAGTACTGTCTATCTGTATGTCGTGTATGTCATATATGTTATGATGAATTGAAAATGGGGGACCCTGATGTAAACAAGACGAAAGTCTTTCTCTGGTCTGCATCCCCTTAACAATTGTGTGTATTGAGCTGTACTGTACTGTACCCATTCTGCAATCTGTTAATAAAGTTTGCAATCAATCAATCAAACCACAGACGGAACTATGGGTTGGGGCTAAGGGTTCTGCACGGACCATGTTGTTTGTTACTTTCCTGTCAGCACACTAGCTCAACGTCAACAGAGTTCAGTTTAACATTAATAAATGTTTAGCGTCATCTTTCGACATCCCGCCTCAGACTCCTATCCTTCTCATGATTATGAATATGTAACGGAACATAGGCCAATCTCGCTAACGTTAGTCGACCGAAATCTTTAGCAACATGATTCACTGATACTACTAGCTAGCTGGCTAACTAGCTCACGTTAACTAGCTCCCATCAAACGAACGGGTTGGTATGGCCATTGCGTTATTTATATTTGACATTAGCTATTTGTGGGTGGAATATTCTGATTCTAGCTCACTAGATCAGTCACATTAAACGTTCTTTGTCTTGCTAGATATGTAGCTAACGTTAGCTAGGCTAGCGAGTAAAATGGTCTAATTTCCTCCCCTGGGGGTAACATAGGCTGACTTTGGTAGGTTGGAGATCAGACGGGCGGCTGCGTTCTGGATGAGTTGAAGGGACTTGGTGGCGGTGGTCGGTAGATTACTGATTGCTGTTGCTACCTCAGCCAACGTTAGATAAATTACATAAATTATTACTGATTGCTGTTGCTACCTCAGCTAACGTTAGATAAGTGATATACATTACTGTTGCTACCTCAGCTAACGTTACATAAGTTACATACATTACTGCTCACAGCCCGGTGTCGGTTGTGGTAAGACCTGGTCATACAAACACAGTTTTGACGGAAACAAAATTAGCTTCTCCTCCATTATCGAATAGTTTGTTTTGCCATCGACTTCTCTTCAGATACCTCAGATTTGTAATCGCTCCCCTCGGTTGATTTGATCGGTCCGTCAACAAGAAGGTGACATTGACGTCCGTCCGGGGCTAACGTTGAAGCGTCTTCAAACTGAGAGCACCTGTAGAGGAGGCGACTGGTAATCTGTTGGTTCCCGGTTCGATTCCCGCTCCTCCCGGGCAGCGTGTCGACGTGTCCTCGAGCGAGACACTAAACCCCCTAATTGCTCCCGATGAGCAGGTCGGCACCTTGCATGGTCGCCTCCGCCGTCGGTGTGTGAATGTGTGAGTGAAGGGGTCAAATGTGAGGAACAAAATCTAAAGCGCTTTGGATAAAAGCTGCTATATAAATGCACCATTTACCATTTCTTTGACCATTTAGAGGCACTTAGTTTGGAGGAGACACACGGCCCGTCACGACCAAACCATAGAATAAAGGCACTGTTACTGTATATTTAATTTCACCCTTCCCCGTCACTCCTGTCCCCCTCGTGGCCCTGCCAGCACCCCGTGGCTTCACTCTCAATCCCACCCCCCCCGCCCCCACCCCCCTCCCCTCCCCCGAAACAGATGGGCATGGTGAAGAATGTTGGGAAGGGCGCCATGGCTGAGAGATCGACTCTCTCTCCCATCCCTCGCACCGCTATCTCCCAGAATATCCCGCTATACTGTCGAGAGCGAAGCGTGCGGATCCAAATCCACCGTAGCATAGCTCCAGACGTCCTCCGGCTCGAATGTAATTATGAGAAGGACTATTATTTTCTTTACGTATCCTACCATAGGCCGTTTGTGGCCATAACCCTTTCACTACCACACTATGGAAGGTTGACCTTATGTAGTGTGGTAGTGAAAGGGTTAACCTTATGTAGTGTGGCAGTGAAATGGTTAACCATCTGTAGTGTGGTAGTGAAAGGGTTAACCTTCTGTAGTGTGGTAGTGACCGGGTTAACCTTCTGTAGTGTGGTAGTGAAAGGGTTAACCTTCTGTAGTGTGGTAGTGAAATGGTTAACATTCTGCAGTGTGGCAGTGAAAGGGTTAACATTATGAAGTGTGGTAGTGGAATGGTTAACCTTATGTAGTGTGGTAGTGAAAGGGTTAACCTTCTGTAGTGTGGTAGTGAACGGGTTAACTTCTGTAGTGGGGTAGTGAATGGGGTTAACCTTCTGTAGTGTGGAAGTGAAAGGGTTAACATTCTGTAGTGTGGTAGTGAAAGGGTTAACCTTCTGTAGTGGGGTATTGAATGGGTTAACATTCTGTAGTGTGGTAGTGAAAGGGTTAACCTTCTGTAGTGGGTTAGTGAAAAGGTTAACCGTCTGTAGTGTGGTAGTGAACGGGTTAACCTTCTGTAGTGTGGTAGTGAAAGGGTTAACCTTCTGTACTGGGGTAGTAAATGGGTTAACCTTCTGTAGTGGGGTAGTGAAAGGGTTAACCTTCTGTAGTGGAGTAGTGAAAGGGTTAACCGTCTGTAGTGTGGTAGTGAAAGAGTTAACCTTCTGTAGTGTGGTAGTGAAAGGGTTAACCTTCTGTAGTGTGGTAGTGAAAGGGTTAACGATAGGTTATGTATATAACCTAGTTATATGAGTACTGGCTAAGCGTCCTGCTCTTACGCCATACCGAGATATACCTCATCTCATGTACCTAGTATACTCCATCAACGAATAAAAAACAAATACACCCAGCACCTGCCAGGCCCCGCCCTAGTGACGTACTATATAGTACTAGGCGTGGTCACCACTCGCTCTTCCTCGGAAAATCGTTTCCAAAGAAAAGTTTCCCCAAGGGAACTCAGGGCACGCTAAGAGCGGGGCGCTTAGCCAGTACTCATATAACTAGGTTATATACATAACCTATCGTTATATACTCGTACTGGCATCGCTCTTACGCCATACCGAGATATGGGGTAGAGCGGAGGCGAGGCCCGACAAATGCACCCCCTGAGGACCCGTAAGCCCACATCAGGGGGGAGGGGAGTCCCGTCACCCCACTCTTCCTAATGAAGAGGGTGCGGCAGTCAACTCCACCCGAGTGCGAACAAGAGGGAACTAGAACCTCTTGAACGCACAGCACAGGCGGAACCACGTGTGACACAACACATTGTGGCCCACACCCACACACTCCTGCTACCCCACCAAAGGATGGGAAGCAGGAGAGGTCACAGACCTCAGAACCGCCTGGGAGACAGAACCCCCGGTCATGTCCATGAGGTAAAACCTTACGAAGGGACCCGGTGAGGACCATGAAGCCGCAGCACAGATGTCCTCCACCGAGGCCCCACCCAGTAGAGCGGCAGAGGCCGCCACCCCACGAGTGGAGTGCGCCCTGACGCCCCCAGGGGGAGCCAGCCCGGCCAACGTGTAGCAAAGGGCAATGCCCTCGCACAACCAATGGGACAGGCGCTGTTTCGACAGTGCCTTACCAGCACGAAAGCCACCGTAACAGACAAAGAGCTGATCGGTAGCCCTGAGACCCTGAGTACGGCTGAGGTAAACCCCCAAAGCCCGGACCGGACATGACAGGTGAAGGCCCGCCTCCAACTCACTAGCGTGAGGAGGCGGATGAAACGCCTGAACCATAATATCCCTGGAGCGGAAAGCACTCCGGATATTTTTAGGCACGAAGGCTGGATTAGGCCGCAGAGTGGCACCGCTATCGGAACGAAAAGACAGGCACTCTGGCCGTACCGAGGAGCACAAAGCTCACCCACGCGTTTAGCGGAGGTGATGGCCAGCAAGAACGCAGTCTTGAACGACAGCTGTTCCAACAGCGCCTGGTCAACAACTGACCAAGGACCAATTGAAGATCCCAGCTCGGAGCCAAAGAGCGTTTCACCGGCTTAAGGCGTCGAACGCCAAGCAGGAAACGCTTCACAAGAGGGTGGCCTTACACCACTATTGGAAAATACGCCACCTACCCGCGTAACCCGCGATAGTGGAGGGAGCATGCGCGTTCCGGATGGTACCAACCACAGAAGGATCCATCCTCTCCAGACTCACCCTCTCACCAGCCAACCCACCAGCAGCTGGCCCAGCACAGGGAACTAACACAGAGACCCGTGCGCTTGAGAGAGGGCCCGCGATGACCAAGGAACAGGCCATGACGGGATACCAAGAGCTGGATCAGGACCGGGAACCACACAGCTGCACCCCGGTCCGGCGCAATAAGGATCAAGGACCTGCGCTCCTCAACGTACCCGCCCCAACAACTGACCTAACAGATGTATGGGGGAAAGAATCCCAGGCGGCACAGCATCGGTCCCAGACCTGCCTGACTATGTCCGGACGTAATCCCCACCCGTCAGGGTGAGGACCGCCCCGCGACATCACACCTGTACCCACATTCACCCTGCCGGGGATGTGGAGAGCCCTCAGGCCGCGCAGATGGAGAACGCCCATAGCCAGCCGCCCGCCGCCCGGTGCAGACGGGGGGAGCGTACTCCTCCCTGTCTGTCGATATATGACGCTGATGTCGTATTGTCCGTCCTGATCAAACACCGTTTGAGGACCAGAAGGACCGCTTTCAATACCAACACATTGAACGTAGCGCAGACCGGGCAGCATGGCTTGCCAGCTGCCCCCTACTGCGTTGGCCCGACGCGTCTCCAGCGAGGGAGGCGTCGGTGAAAAACGTGACATGTGACTGCCCATGGGGACCCCCCTGGTGAGGACCCCAGGCCCTCCCCAGGGGCGAGGTCCCCCAGTACTGACACGGGAACCTTAGCCGCTTCCACTTGCCTCTCACCGGGTCTATTTCCATACTGGAAAAGAACCACCTCCGTAACCTCCTCCTGGGGTGAAGAGGAGGCCAAGAGGGACCACGGAATGAGCAGATGCCCTCATACCGAGCAGGCATATCACGGACAGCACCGTAACCGTCCTAGGACGGAACCTCCCGAGCGTGTCGCAACACGCTCTGAGAGGGAAGCCCATAGCACTCCACCCGTTGACTGGGAAGAGGAGTACTCTACTTCCAGTCTACAGCAACCCCAGGCTGGTAGGAAACCTGCCTGGTATGAGACCTGACGATCCACCTTGACCGCCAAGGACCAGAACGTCGTCAGGGCAGAATACACTTCGTAACCCCTGACAACGCAGAGGCCCCAGTGCGGCCTCCACGCACTTGGTGAAGATGCGGGGAGCCAGAGAAAAGCCGAACGGCAGCCCCTGGTACTCATACGCTAACCCTGCAAAGGAAGCGTAGGTAAGCCCTAGGACGGAAGATCGGGGATGCGAACACGCATCCTACAGGTCTATGGAGGAGAACCAGACCCCCACCTGACAGTGTTCAACAGGTAGGAGACGATCCAAAAAATGCTGAACCTTCCCATGGGACAGGTCCAACATGGGTCTGACACCCCCCCCTCCCGATTTCTCAGGCACCAGAGAACACCGGGAGGAAAACGCCACGACGATGGCTTGCTTCGTCCACAGAGATTGGATCTCGGCGACCAGAGCTGTCACTGCTGGTGACCCTGACAATAGGGTCTGTACCAAACCCGAAAACGGGTGGGGTTGTGTAAATACAAGTCCCCGCCTCAGCGTTCTCTCCATCCACCTCGACATATGGTACTGCTGTAGCCATATGTGATGACACTCCCAACGCACCCGCCGCCATGTGGCGCAGGTCCGCTAGGTCCCACCCACTGTGCGTAGCCAACCCTGGACCCGTGCGAGCAGAGCGTTCCGTGTCGGGACATCTGACCCTGACACTACCCACGAGGCAATCGCACCCAAGGGGGGACCCCGACAGAAAAGGCCGGTTTGATATGGGGGAAGCTGACATCAGTTCTAGGTGACAAAAGCTCCCCCACTGAACACCCCTCCAGAACATGCTGAGGAGTTGTTCTGCAGCCGGACATGCAAAGTGTGAGGCCCCCATGGGTTCCTACACACCGTAGCCCTGCAGTGATATTACTACCACCCAAATCACGGGCGCCTGCGAGACCACTGCCAATCTTTCAGGAGTGGGAGGCACCAACATGATACCCGGCCTGGCGAAGGCGAGGTCGGGGAAGCCCGCACTGTGTGCCTCAAAAAAGGTTTCGAGCCCCCCTGCTGACAACACTTGTAGTTGACAGACGTAACACCAGGCTCAACCAAACACAGCTTATGGTGTGGGAGCCGCTTGACAGCACAACATTCTCACGGACAGACCCAGGCTCAGCCATCAACTGGGTGTCAGCCCCTGTCCCCATGAGAAGCGAAACGTGGGGCCGCATGCGCTTCAACGAAGGCTCGTGGCCCGCAGCTAAAGGAAACAAATCAGAGCCCCTTTTCCGCTGATGTTGGGGGAGGGAGTGATCGGAAAGCGGGCTGCTCGCGGCAGGACGGTGACGGCTTGTATATTCCAAGCCGAGCTCATTCAACATGGCCGATCCCTCGGCCGCCAAGGCTGTCGGCCTTGTGGACACCTGTCGATTCAACGCCCAGGATACCTCTGGCGGGGGAAAACATGGCCGCCTGTCGAGGGCCTCGCCATAGCCGCTGACGAGGTCGTGCTCTCTCTTCTTCTGGCTGCGCGGTGTGAGGCGGTGTGGGGCCTAGGACAAATACCGCCCGCGCTCCAGCGGAAGACCAAAATCCTCTGCGGAGAGGGGAGCCCTGAGCGGTTATAGCTTGCGGCTAGGTCAAAGCTAATAACGTCAACAACCTCGCGCGATGTGTCGATGTCGGCTGGCCTTCAAGGCCGCGCCACCAGACACCATTTTTTGATAGAAAAAACAGCAATTCGAACACAGTTACTAATCGCTGCCAATTCCATACCGTGGCGGTACAGGCTTTAGCAGCCCACCAGCCACTCGCCGGGCCGACCCACCTCATGGCGTCGGCCGGGCGGGGCACTGTTTCAACATGTCAAAAGCAAAGGACTGATGCTAACACGGAGCACCAGTGGTGGTTGCAACCAGCAACCTCCACTGTGGTGTGCACCATGAAGGGGTTAATGAATAAATGAACTAACACCACGAATATACTGTAGAATGGGCAAGCCCATGCACACAACGTTAAGGGGATGCGGACCAGAGAGAACCAGTCCCGCATTCATTCATAATATTCACAACAGCACACCAGCCCTATACCTCAGCCCATTTACCCATGAAAGGTAAACAAAGCCCCCCCCCCGCAATACTCCCCCAGTAGACACCGATTGACTGTCAGCATGAATGGTTGAGAGGAGGGAAGACTGTAGTGTAGACAGACATTCCCGTAGCAGGGAGACAGAACAGAAACAGTAGCCCAATATAGCATAGCGTTAGCCGCGCGCTCCAGGATAACGGGGAAAACAACAACGTTTACCCAGATATCCTGCCGCTTGTGCCAATACACAACTCGGTTGTCTCCCGGGACAACTCGAGCACATCACAAACGCCAGCATTGTCATGCCTAGTGACATCCCACAGCGGGGAACAGTAGAACAGTGACCCAGCATTTATAGCATTTAGTATTAGCAGCGCGCTCCAGGACAGCCTGGGAAACGTCCACCTCAGAGGGACGTTTACCCAAACATACTGCCCCTGGCGCAGATATACAACTCACAACAAGCAGCATTTACTAACACCAGCGATAATGCCTAGTGGCGCAAGTCCTACCTTGTGTGAGGTAGCTCCATAGCTACACCTCACACGCCGTCCCTCTGTCTGCTGTCAACAAGACAAGTAGACTACAGAACTCGACGCTGAGATGCATCGAAATGCATCCCGCTGCAGAGTCGCAGAACCCATACGAGCGCCGCCAGAACATGCCGCGAAGATTTCAGGGGTAGGCAAATCTTCGGTAAGCACTCAACCTAATTTCTCTAAACTTTTCATTGACAACTAGTTGCATAGGGTGCACGCATCCGCTATGATGGAAACGAAAATAGAGGAAGAGCGAGTGGTGACCACGCCTAGTACTATATAGTACGTCACTAGGGCGGGGCCTGGCAGGTGCTGGGTGTATTTGTTTTTTATTCGTTGATGGAGTACACTAGGTACATGAGATGAGGTATATCTCGGTATGGCGTAAGAGCGGGACGCAATGCCAGTACGAGTATATAACCTTCTGTAGTGGGGGTAGTGACCGGGTTAACCTTCTGTAGTGTGCTAGTGAAAGGGTTAAAGGTGAATTCCAGTACACAGATAACACACGGATGATAGACCTCATTATGATACGAGACATGCTTTTACAAAACGCTTCACTCTGTCAAAACAGACTACCACTGTGTTTAACCCAGATTACAAGTAAAACAGAAATTATTCAGAAAGAAATCAGTTTGGGCTTTATATGATGTGATAATATTCTCTAAGGTGATGGCTGACTATAATTGTGGTGCTTAATAAGCATACAATTTTATTCTGGTGAGAGAACTTCCTATATTCCTCTGTTTCATTATTATTATATATCTTTTTAATTAAAATAGTTTGTAAGGAAACGACTAACGGGGATCCTAAATAAACACAAACATAAACAATCAGACGTAGACCCATCACATAAAAAAAATAATAAAAGGTTTCTCGTCAGTCCGGCGATCAATATGTTTACCGTTCCGCAGAGTGACGGAGTCTTGAACGTTCGCCAAAAGTGTACGAAAACGAGAGCTCGCCGCAAAAAAAATCTTGAATTATGTAATTGGATCATCAAATTTCAGGATTACCGGACAGAATTGTGTCCAGGGCTTCCATTTAATTAAGTCACAATGTTTCATTCATGTGCGTTTTCACCCGTCCCCTCCCCCCCTGTAAACCATGCTCGCGCACCGCCACCCTCTGGAGCGCGCCTTCTTCTTCCAGCCGGTTTCAAAAGTCTTAATTGGGGTCAAAGGGCAACAAAGTGAGCAATCCGCATGACCTCGCATTACATTACATAACCTCGCAGAGTTAGCGGAAAGGTGCTAAATATAGTGTGAATAAAACTAAGAGCAGGCGAGAGACCAATGAGGGCCGCGTTGCCGCAGCCCCCCCCCCCCCCCCCCCCCCCTCCTCTCGGCAGCCCCCACACGCTGTTATTTTCACGAGTCCCTGGGGGCCCTGGAAGATCTAATTAAGCAAAGCGCCTTGAGAGTGTGCAGAGATCTCCAGCAGGAGAGCACACAAATCAGGGTCCGTCGACAGGGGGCTGTAGGGCGCCGGGGCTCTGGCAGTAAAGACCTCACTCAAGGCTCTGGGGATAACAACCGCTTGCACCACCCTTTTCCAGCCCTCGCTTTTTAAAGCGGCTTTGCGGTGTTTAGATGCAGTTGTGGATGAATGAATGAACGCAACCTTTATTTAACAGATTGCAGAATGGGTACAATACAGTACGGCTCAATACACACAATTGTTAAGGGGATGCAGACCAGAGAAAGACGTTTGTCTTGTTTCCATCAGGGTCCCCCATTTTCAATTCATAGTGACATTTATGACATACTCAACATACATGACATCATGCCATTTATGAAATACACAACATACATGCCATCATGACATTTATGACATAGGGACATACATGACATACAGGTGTATAGTACTGTTACATTTGTGGATGAAGTACACAGTTCCTTTGCTTAAGTAAAAGTAGAAATACCCAGATGAATGAGTAGCCTATTCTGGTAAAAGTAGAAAAGTATTTGCTATTGAATGTACTTTGAAGTATCTGAAGTAAAAGTACACATTCTACATGACGTTTGTGTGTTCCAGTGCTTGGGAGCGTTCAAGCCTCAATCTATTGACCTCTAAAGGTCATGTTAAAGGGGTATGTGGTCCAGTTATGCTGCTCTGATTTAAAGGTGATGTTAAAGTGGTATGTGGTTTTGATTGAATTGATTGAAAATTGTATTAACAGATTGCAGAATGGGTACAATACAGTACGGCTCAATACACACAATTGTTAAGGGGATGCAGACCAGAGAAAGACTTTCGTCTTGTTTACATCAGGGTCCCCCATTTTCAATTCATAGCAACAGTTATGCTGCTCTGATTAAAGGTTATGTTAAAGTGGTATGTGGTCCAGTTATGCTGCTCTGATTAATATTATACCTGCATATAATCCTTTTACATATCTGTATATACTATATCTATACTGTATCTGTACATATTGTATATCTTACCTACTCTTACTAGTTAGTTACTAGAATTACTGTTGCACTTTACTGTTACATTTTGCACTCTGGTTGGATGCCAAACTTCTCTCCGTTGTACTGTTTGTGCTGTATGACGACAATACATTTTAATCGAGTCGAATCGAATCTAACGAGTTAGGCACTTTTCTCTGGTTTGTGCTTGGAGGAGAAACACTTGTTTTCACACCTCCATGGCTCCTCTGTGGTGGTCTGGGGGCGTATTGATGGAGTCCTGCCCACCCTCCCGTCGGGCAGCCTGTTTAGGACAGCATGCTCCCAGCGTCGGCAGGTCCGCAGGAAGCGCCTGTCTGGACCCCAGGGTTCTGCACTTTATAGCCCACAACGGTTACAGGTCTTTCCTCAGCGTCCTCAAACAGGATGGTGCTGAGTTTCAACTGGTGGGTGGTCCGGAGGGGCGCGGCGGGGGGGCTTATGCAAAAACATGTTGCAATAAAGATAGCCATTTGCTGTCATTTCCTGCAACTTAAGAACATAATTTTAGTGATGCACCGATGTGAAAATTGTGGCCGATACCGATAACCGATATTAATATTGCTGTTCTGGCCGATACCGATATTTACCGATGTCGATATCTCTGTATAGAAAACACTTTTTTATGATAATCAAATAAAGAGCTATTTTCCAAAACGCATAATTTTTTTACTTTTGTAACTTATTTTCAGAAATGACTGATATTTTGAAACTATTTAAGGCCAAAACATGTAAAAAAAAATATATATATATATATATATATATATATATATATATATATATATATATATATATATATATATATATATATCTTTTTAATATCGGCCCTATCTTGATATCGGACCGATACCGATGTGTAAAAAAACGGCCATATCGGCCGATATTATATCGGCGGCCGATATATCGTGCATCACTACATAATTTCAACGAAATAGCTAACGAAATATCCAAATAAGTTTATTATTTAAAAGAATACGCCAACATTTGGGGAATTTAGCTTACCGTCTTCTCCAGAGAGAGACAATAAGATAGATACCAGTTTCCTCTCTGTGCGTTCAGTAGAAAGCTATCTGGCTCCCACGTTAGCCTAGCTTAGCACAATGAATGGAAGCGGACAGTGCCGGTTAGCTTTCGGGAGAGGTGTTAGTTGGACAATGCCTAGGCTGTCCGCTTCCATCTGCACCCCCCATACCATTGTTTAGGGAAAGCCCTGAGTTATGGTGCTCTTGAAACACCGCTTAGGAGATGTTGCCATTTTGACGAGCTCGTTGACAAATCCGTGCCCAATTTGGATCACCGATTCACATCCTGTTAGTCTATTCTATTAGTCCCAGCAGAGAGTAAACAGTCTCATAAATAAAATAGGAGCCAACAACGAGGTCTTTGCATCCAAATGTCGCCTTGAGTCTCGACTACAACCGTGTGAAATCTGATTATTCTTTCTGTTTGCCGTCACCTAGTAGGAATTCAATGCGGCCAAATCGGCGCGAATGTTCTGCTATTTAAAGTAAGTTATTATTTACAATCCTCTCTGAGCTCAGGCGACTTTTTGGATTATAGCGGTGAGTTATTACAGGGAGTTGCTGTAACAACATTATTATTATTATTTTTTTTTTATCCACTTTTTCTCCTCCTGTTTTTCTGTGATTTTCTCCCCATCCCAATTTAGTCGTTATGCCAATTCCCCCCTCCCCTTCCTGGTCGTTGCTCGCATGTTCCCACCACTGGTCGGTCTAGGGAGCCCTGAAGTCTATCAGATGCAGAGACATAGGAGACAGCCAGCAGCATCTTTTCACCTGCCAGCGCGGACTCTCATTGGTGAGGTGTAACGTGTGGGAGGTCACACTACCCTCACCATCTCCCTCCCTCGCTGTGCAGGCGCCCTGACCGACCTGTAGGAGTCGCTGTTTACAACGACCATATTACCACCCATCGACTCTCCTCCTGCTGACTCTGCCAATTGAGCCAGTATGACGGCCGGCCAAGCCGGAGGCAACGCTGACAGCCAGATTCGATACCAGTGTCTCTCGCGTTGGTGACAAGTGCTTAGTCCGCTGCGCCACCCAGCCGCCACAACATTATTTCTTTATTTCACCACTAAAAACACAAAAATCATTTAGATTTGTTTATGTTGTAGACCATCTCAGAGAGGTGGAATATGCCATTCAAATAGATATTGGCTTTACCACCAATTAAAACAAATTTAAATAATAAATAAAACAGAATTAGTATGTATTGGGATTGCCCACCAGTTAAGATATTCTGGAAAGAAGTGGCCCAGCAATTATCAAAATTCTTATTTCTGAACATACCTGTACACCCCTCTGTATTGCTGTTGAATGATGTTTTTCAGTATGCAGCCCCTATACAGCTAAAGAGATTCGTTTTATCTGGTATCACAGCGGCTAAAAAGCTGATAGCATCACGATGGTTTCAAAATTGTCGGAAGGTATGGGTTCTTACATATCTCGATGTGATCTATCTAGAAATATCTACAGCAAGAATTTTAGGTGTCAGTGAAGCCAAAATTGCAACCTGGTTGGAAGTGGTGGAGAGAATAAAAGCTAGCATATGAATTGTAGTGCCTGGTTAGGAACGAATGATAATGGATGGATTATCCAAGTGGGGGTCCGGGGGGGGGGGGGGGTGAGCGAGCGAGAGCATATGTATGTAGGGTATTAGATAGCAAGTATTAGGTGTATATCTCGTATACTACATTTATTTAAATGGTGATTTCATTGGATGTTTACTGTTAATGCTTGTATGTCTAATTTGATCTTATGTTTAAAAAATAATAAAAAAAATAAAAATTAGGAAGGATCCCCCAGCGTTCTTGTGCTGCTCACGTTAGCAGACACCGAGTTGAGGCAGGACAGGTGAAAACTGTAGCTGAGGGTGTAGGTGGGAGAGGCAGGACTTTCTGTAGGACCTCTGTTGCCAAACAGGTTCTCATTTGTTTATCAAGGTGCAGTGATGTGGAATGAGATACAAAATCTAACAGAAACATGTTCCACTTTAAATACATTTAAAAGCAAGCTTAAAAAAGAACTACAGATCCTGCAGTCTGTAGTATCCATGTGTATTTGTGAGTAGTCTTTTTTTCCAACATAGATTTTTCTGTGTGGTTATCCTATATAGATTTAAGAGGGGAGGTCGCTTATTATAAGCCCTTGGGCTTTTTGACCATTCCTGCACATTTGAACTGTTCTTCTTTTACTTATTTTATTCCAGAATGTATGTTTGTAAGTGCAAATAACAATAAATAACAACAAATATATAAAAAGGACTTGAGCAAGGCACTGAACCCCAACATTGCTCCAGGGGTACTGCACTGTGGGCGACCCTGCACTCTGACCTTTAAAACCAACCGAAGTTGCACCAAAGTGCTTCACAGTACAATATAAAATGCACAAGTCAATACAATAAAGTAGAAGAAGAAGAAGATAGAAGAAGCTTCTATCCCCAGGCCATCAGGCTGCTAAACGAACAATAATCACTATGCAACAACCATCAAATGCACACAGCACACACACCCACACGCACACACTCACTCAAACAAACAACACACTGCAGCACCCACTCTCCACACTTTAGATCACACAAACACACTTACACTTTATATTTATTGATAAAGGATTTGCACTACAACTCGTACACCTACTGTGAATTGTACCTAAATTGCACCTCGTCCCATTTCTCCATTTCTGCCTTGCACTATATAGTATTGTATTAGTACACTGCACAGTATTGTATATTATATGGTAACTACGTCTATTCTGCATCGAACATTGTACATATGTCTAAACTGAACACTGTGACCTCATTTTTTTTACTTCTAATTTTACTATGTTATTTTATTTCATACTTATCTTGTCTTGCACAGTCTCTGGAGCGCAACAGTAAGAAGCATTTTGTATAAAAGTATTCTGTACTTCTGTATGACAACTATTAAAGAAACTTGAAACAATACAATAAATACACTAACATTTAATAGTCACAACAGGACCAGGGATGTATGGCTTTTAACAAGCCTCAAAAAGCCAATGAAAACAAATTAGTTTTCCGCCGCCACTTAGAAATCTCTAGTGGTCACGCTTCTCTGTGGCGGTCAAGAGGAAGGTGCAGGCGTCGCAAGGAGAGCTGTACTGAATCAAGAAATTGAATTTATTTTTAATTTTCTGAATTAAGGTATTGCTAATTGTCGGAGATTGGCTTTGAGCCATACATATTGGATCAGATTAAATTTGTATTTTCTCTCTTTATTAATTATTATTATTATTAATTTTTGCTATAGAATCTACTGTAGTGAACTGTATCCTTTTTTATTTTTATTTTTTTTAGAAAGTCCTTGAATTAAATTTTGCAATGTCTGTGGGAACCCTGGAGGGAGGGGGGGGCGAAAATATAAAATGTGCCATTCAATGTGTACTGTATTCAACTGTACCTTTGACGACTAATATATAAATGTTTAAAAAACATAGAGAGCTAGACCCACATACAGACCATTACAATAGAGAGCTGGTCTCTAGACCCACATACAGACCATTACAATAGAGAGCTGGTCTCTAGACCCACACACAGACCATTACAGTAGAGAGCTGGTCTCTAGACCCACACACAGACCATTACAGTAGAGAGCTGGTCTAGACCCACACACAGACCATTACAATAGAGAGCTGGTCTCTAAACCCACACACAGACCATTACAATAGAGAGCTGGTCTCTAGACCCACACACAGACCATTACAGTAGAGAGCTGGTCTCTAGACCCACACACAGACCATTACAATAGAGAGCTGGTCTCTAGACCCACACACAGACCATTACAGTAGAGAGCTGGTCTCTAGACCCACACACAGACCATTACAATAGAGAGCTGGTCTCTAGACCCACACACAGACCATTACAGTAGAGAGCTGGTCTCTAGACCCACACACAGACCATTACAATAGAGAGCTGGTCTCTAGACCCACACACAGACCATTACAGTAGAGAGCTGGTCTAGACCCACACACAGACCATTACAGTAGAGAGCTGGTCTCTAGACCCACACACAGACCATTACAATAGAGAGCTGGTCTCTAGACCCACACACAGACCATTACAGTAGAGAGCTGGTCTAGACCCACACACAGACCATTACAGTAGAGAGCTGGTCTCTAGACCCACACACAGACCATTACAATAGAGAGCTGGTCTCTAGACCCACACACAGACCATTACAATAGAGAGCTGGTCTCTAGACCCACACACAGACCATTACAGTAGAGAGGTGGTCTAGACCCACACACAGACCATTACAATAGAGAGTTGGTCTAAATGGTAAATGGCTGCATTTATATAGCAGCTTTTATCCAAAGCGCTTTACAATTTGTTCCTCACATTTTACCCATTCACTCACACATTCACACACAGATGGCAGAGGCAAGGTGCCAACCTGCTCATCAGGAGCAATTAGGGGTTAAGTGTCTTGCTCAAGGACACTTCGACACACTGGAGCGGTAATCGAACCGGGAACCTCCGGATTACCAGCCGACTGCTCTACCTCCCGAACCACTGTCGTTGCCCCTCTGTGGTCTAGACCCACACACAGACCATTACAATAGAGAGCTGGTCTAGACCCACACACAGACCATTACAATAGAGAGCTGGTCTAGACCCACACACAGACCATTACAATAGTCCAACCTGGATGAAATAAAGAATCTGAAAGACCTAATTAAGCAAAGCGCTTTGAGAGTGTGCAGGCATGGATAACTCTCTCGAGGTCATTGGGAGAGAAGTAAGGGCTTTATTTTACACTGTGTGTATGTGTCTCTAGGAGGGATATGTGAAAAGACAAATTCCAATTGCCTTGTGTGTACATTGACAATAAAAAGTAATCTTCTAATCTTCTAATGGGGTTTTGTTATCCTGATAAGAGGGGATTGTCATCCACAAACTCGGTATCACCTTGCAGACAGATGAAATTTCTACCAGACCCTCTCTCTCTCTCTCTCTCTCTCTCTCTCTCTCTCTCTCTCTCTCTCTCTCTCTCTCTCTCTCTCTCTCTCTCTCTCTCTCTCTCTCTCTCTCTCTCTCTCTCTATCTATCTCTCTCCCTCTCTGTCTTTATCTCTGTCTCTCTCTCGTTTTATCTCTCTCTCTGTCTCTCTCTCTCTCTCTGTCTCTCTCTCTCTCTCCCACCCTCTCTCCATCCCTCCCTCTCTCTCACTCACCCTTCAATCTGCTCCCCACGTCAGCTAGTACCTTGAACAGTCCAGTGCCATAAACAGGGTTTATCGTACTGAGAACATTGCTCAGGCTGTGATCACCCGCCTACACCCCAGTGACTTGCTGGAGAAAACCTTCTCCCTTCCTCTATAACACCTCTGCTGAGAGCGGTCCAAAGGCGATGCATTCCTTTGTGGCTTATTGTTGTCTTCATCCAGTTACTTAGTGGAAACTGTAGACTTGACACGTAGACATAGACACGAAGACACAATAGACAATACATCCCTGGAATCTAACCTCAGGAAAAAGGCGTACAATGTTATTCAAAAGCAGAGCGTCTCAAGCGTCACTCTGGCGTTATACTCTTCTACAAAATGAATACCAGTATTTAAGATGAAGATATTCCTTTATTGATGCAATATTGGCACCTTGCATGGTGGCCTCTGCCGTTGGTGTGTGAATGTGTGAGTGACTGGGTAAAATGTGAGGAACTAAATTGTAAAGCGCTTCATAAATGCAGCCATTATATTGAAATTCGGACATCATAGCAGCATGGGAGAGGGGGGAGGGGAGGTACAGGTATGGGATGGGTAATAGTAGAAAACTAGAAATACATGAATATAGGCAATAAAATGTCATCTGAATATAAAAAATATGAGAAAAGGTAAACAGTGTAAACAATAATTAACTGAATATAAAAATATGAGACAAATAAACAGTGTAAACAAAGGTGCAGATGAGGGTCTGTGTGCCCTATCGGTTATATTATACGTTACAATGAATATAAGCAATTAATTATTTGAATCTGAATGATATACTATGAGTAAGAGTAAAAGTAAACCATATACATGAGTTGCAGTATACACAAGGTGCCCAAACTGTCATGATGTACGTCAGGGATCGGCAATAGGCGGCCCCGCGGGCCGAAATGGGCCCGCCAGCAATAATTTCTGGCCCGTCAGGTTATTTTGAGAATATGATGTTTATTTTACGCGCAGGAAATATTCACTCGTTGTGACGCCAGAGTGTCTTTGTGAAGCTGTATCTATCTATTCATCATATCTATGGCTGTCACTATAGCCAATTGAAATGCTAGAAATGGTCACGTGGACTGGGAGAACCAATGGAATTTCACTTTCACTTCCGCGTTTGGGATGCCGTCATGCGAGCGAACGTTTGCAAAAACAAAAAAAAAGGCTTTGAATAACTTCTTTGCAACGGGGAAATACCAACTGATGAGCCAGAAGAGGAGCCTACGACCTATAAAGCTTCTTTTAATAAACAGGAGTCATACTTAAAATATGGAATATCGCAACAGGTAACTCTCGCAATAAGCAACCGGTGACTCTCGCATGTTGACATGGCAACACGAGGCAATGAAGCAAGCAACTGTGTTCAAGTTGGGTGGACATTGGGTGGGCATTCAACGCGAGTGGACATTTGACATGTTTCAAACAGCATGGATTTTGGAGGACCGAAGCAGAAACAATAATAAGTCCAGGGCAGGGCTGCCTGCATTATGGTCAGTGTTGTGTTTTAATAATAATAATACATTCGATGTATAATACACCCGCCGTGGTGCTTCAAATCAAATGCACCCTACTGATCTCGATTTATAATGCGAGCACCTGCATTAAAATCAAATGACTGATCTGTTCATGTGTTATGCACTGTGTGAGAGGCACTTTATAATAGAAAAAAGACAGTGCAAACATGTATATGTCGTTTTTTTTTGACAGAGTTAAAAAAAAAATTCACTATCATTGGCCCGCCACACAATGGCTTGGGGAAAATTTGGCCCGTGGGCAAACCTAATTGCCGACCCCTGATGTACGTCATACGTTGATGTATTTGAAAATGATAAAAAGGCAACATAGAAACAGACATTGATTGAAAAACAGATTGCGCTGCTCTATAAAGTTTGCATGCTGTCAGTAATTTACCTATTTCAAACCCTGCCTTCTTTTCTTGATCCTCCAATCACAACTGTTGCTTCCCTCAGACAAACCTTTTAGGGGTTTGCGATTGGTTCAATTGGTGAATGAATGAATGAATGAAAACTTTATTTAACAGATTGCAGAATGGGTACAATACAGTACGGCTCAATACATACAATTGTTAAGGGGATGCAGACCTGAGAAAGACGTTTGTCTTGTTTCCATCAGGGTCCCCCATTTTCAATTCATATAGACATATATGACATACATGACATACAGATAGTCAGTACTGCTACATCTATACATTTATGACATACCAGATTTGCAAATACAGTACTGTTTGTGATACAGAAGGAGTCAAGAAAAGGGAGTATATACATTTGACGTAGAAACTGTACATTGGAGGAGGTTGGGTGGGGGGGGTTGGGTACATTGGGATATTGACAACCATACTGGGTAATTTACATTGGAGGTGGTTGGGGGGGGGGGGGGGGCGGGGGGCACACTGTATAAACAAGTAACACTGTACATTGAGGGGGGGGGGGAGGAGACACTGTACAAACAAACACAATTGTACATTGAACTATTGACAAAACCATACTAGGTAAATGACTGTACATTGGAGGGGGTTGGGTTAGGATATTTACAGGGGCCAGTGTTGAATTGCAGTCTCCCGTAGGTGTCCCTTGAGAGAGGTTTTGAAAGTGGGTAGTGATCCACATTCCTTTACAGCTTTGGGTAGGGCGTTCCACATTGATGTGGCATAATTGCGAAACGTGTTTAGTCCCTTATTTGAGCCGAATCTGGGTTTAACATGATTTGTGGAGCTCCCTCTGGTGTTGTGATCGTGGTATTCACTGACCTTTGGGAAGTATTTTGACATGTACATGGGTACCTTGGTCGTGTAGTGTATCTTGTAGACCAGGCCCATTGCAAGTTGTTGTACTCTGTCGTCTACTCTAAGCCATCCTAGGTTGTCAAAGTGGGCAGGGGTGAGGTGGGTTCTAGGAGTAAGGTCAAGCAGTAGTCTGACCAGTTTGTTTTGAGATGTTTGTAATTTTGTTTTTAGCGCCTTTGAGGTGCTTTGGTACCATGAGGTGCAAGCATAGTCGTAGTACCCCTGAATGAGTGCTCCTGCCAGAGTCTTCAGGGTGTTCTTGTTTACCAGAGAGGAGATCCGGTACAAGAATCGAGTTCGTTGGTTGACTTTTTTTATTACATTGGATGCCATTTTGTCACAGGAGAGATTAGCCTCTAGGATGGAACCCAGGTAGGTAATTTCATCTTTCCTTGTGACAATATTGTCACCCACTGTAACTGAGAAGCCGTCGGTCTTGCTGAGTTTGTTATTTGAACCGAAGAGAATGGACTCTGTTTTGCCCATGTGTAATGATAGTTTGTTATCAGCGAGCCATATGCAGATTCTGCCTAGTTCCGAGCTGAGGGTTTTTTCAACCTGTAACTTGTTCTTGTCAGAGACCAGCAGGGCTGAGTCGTCCGCAAACAGGAACAAGTTGCAGTCACAAGCTGACGACATGTCATTTGCATAAATTAGGAACAGTAGCGGTCCTAGTATGCTTCCTTGTGGAACACCACAGCTCACTGTGAGGGGGGGGGATAGGGTACCGTTTACCTCCACCATCTGTTCCCTCCCCTCAAGGTAGGATTGCATCCAGCTCACTGATAGACTATCAAAACCAATTGCTTTTAGCTTGTCAATCAGAATGGAGTGATTGACCGTGTCAAAGGCCTTTTGTAGGTCCAGCATGACCATGCCGCAGTATTTGCCTGCGTCCACCTCTTGTTTGATGTGGTCATTCAAATAGAGAAGGCATGTGTCAGTGGAGTGGGATGTTCTGAAGCCAGATTGGAATTCGTAGATTAGATTTTTTTCCGCTAGGTACTTTTCGACCTGTTCGTAGACTATTTTTTCCATGACTTTCGAGATGGAGGTGAGAATAGAAACAGGGCGGTAGTTGCCTGGGTCTAATTTGCTGCCCTTTTTGTGCAGAGGGGTCACCCTCGCAATTTTGAAGTCCTTGGGGACGTGTCCCTGTTTTATGGAGAGGTTTATTATGTGTGTGATGATTGGTGTGATGGCGGCTGCTGAGTCTCTGAGGAATTTGGAGGGGATGTTGTCATGGCCAGTGGCCTTGTTAGGTTGGAGGGCGCTCAGTTTATTGAGTACCTCATCTGTTGTTACCATTTCCAGCTTGAAGTCGTCCTTGCGGACCCCTAGGTTTTTGTAGTAAGCTACTATGTGTTCTACCCCATAAAGCCCTGAGTGGGAGGGTAGTTTGTTTACCAGTGTTGTGGCTATGTTTGTGAAGAAAATGTTTAAGTAATTGGCTACATCCAGCTTGTCTGTGATGAGCGTGTTGTCCGTTTTTATGTTTATGTTTGAGAATCTGGTTTTAAGTTTTTTACTGCATCCTAGTTGATTATTGAGTAATTTCCAAAGTTCACGTGGTTTGTTTTTGTTTTCCTCAGTTTTGTCATTGATGAAATTCTTTTTTGCAGTTTTGATCATGGAGTTTACGTCGTTTCTTAGTCTGTTTCTTTCTAGTTTGAGTTCATCAGTGACCCTTTTGTGACATTCTCTCTCTCTCTCCCCCTCTCTCTCGCCCTCCAGGATAAAACCTGCCCTCTTTTCTTTATCCTCCAATCACAACTGCCGCTTCCCTCAGACAAACCTTTTAACGGTTTTCGATTGGTTCAATTTGTGCTTCATCAGTGACCATTTTGTGACATTCTCTTTCTCTCTCTCCCCCTCTCTCTCCCTCTCTCCCCCCCTCGCCCTGCAGGATCCTACATGCTGGTGAACTCCTCCCAGCATGCCACGGGGCACCGCGCCCAGCTCCTGCTGCAGACGCTGAGCGAGAACGACACGCACTGCGTCCAGTTCAGCTACTTCCTGTACAGCCGCGACGGCCACAGCCCCGGGGCCCTGCGGGCATACGTGCGCGTGAACGGCGGCCCGCTGGGCAGCCCTGTCTGGGGCACGTCGGGGACCCACGGCAAGCAGTGGCACCAGGTGGAGGTGGCCGTCAGCACCTTCTGGCCCAACGAGTACCAGGTGAGCAGGCCTTCCAGAGACAATGGTGCATCACTGTGCCTCACTTAGGGCTACTGGGCGATATGGCCTAAAAATAACATCTCAGATTTGTTCACACGACCACATCTGATTTTTTTCTCTTAAAAACTAGAAACGTCAAGGAAATCATTCAAATAAGCTTTGTTTTTTATTTGACACAAAAATTATCAAACCAAGATGAATTTCCCTATTGGGATTGAAGTGCAAACCTAACTTTCACCAATCTTCACTTAAAAAAATCAAATATATATATATATATATATATATATATATATATATATATATATATATATATATATATATATATATATATATATATATATATATATATATATATATATATATATATAAAGGTTACTCTTGATCGAACAAAGATGAATGTCCCTATTAGGATTAATAGTGCAATAACTTGCTTTTTCACCAAACTTCACTTAAAACAAATAAAAGGTGCCTCTTGATCATCAAACAAGAATGAATTTCCCTATTGGGATCAATAAAGTGCAAATCTAACTTTCACCAAACATCACTTTTTGTAAAATAAAAGGTGACTCTTAAAAAATATTTAAATCGCCCAGCCCTAGCCTCACTAAAGACTGTGGGGTGACAGTAATAATAATAACAATAATAATAATAATAGTAATAATAATAATAATACATTTTATTTATAAAGCGCTTTTCAAGAACCCAAAGACGCTGACAATGAGCAAAACAAAGAACAGAGAAACAAAGAACCACAGGGAATAAGCAACAGTATGAATACGGAGGACATAAAACCACGGGTGACAAGTAACAAATACAGGGTCCAGTAGGGGAACAGTCGGGGAAGTAAGGAAAACGAGGGGAGGGGGAGGGGGGGCAGGAGAGGGGGGGGGGCAGGAGAGGGAAAGAGAGTAGGGAAGGGGAAGGGGAGGTGGGAGGTTGGAGGAGGGTGGTTATGGGTGAGGAAGGTTGTATGCTTTGGAGAACAGGTAGGTTTTGAGTCGGGATTTAAAGGTGGAGAGTGAGGGAGAGACTCGGACAGTGGCTCAGGAGGTGGTAGAGCATTCGTCTGGTGATCCGGAGGCTCCCGGGTTCAATTCCCACTCCTCCTGGGCAGCGTCTTGACTTGAAGTGTCCTTGAGCAAAACACTTAAAGGAACACGCCAACATTTTGGGAAATTAACTCACCGTCTTCTCCAGAGAGAGACAAGAAGATGGATACCAGTCTCCTCTCTGTGCGTTCACTAGAAAGCTATCTGGCTGCACGTTAGCCTAGCTTAGCACAATGAATGGAAGCGGACAGGGCCGCTTAGCCTTCGGGAGAGGTGATAGTTGGACAATGGCTAGGCTAGGCTAAGCGGCCCTGTCCGCTTCCATTCATTGTGCTAAGCTAGGCTAACGTGCAGCCAGAGGAACGCACAGAGAGGAAACTGGTATCTATCTATCTTCTTGTCTCTCTCTGGAGAAGACGGTAAGCTAATTTCCCAAAATGTTGCCGTGTTCCTTTAACCACTCTTCATACGCATGTATTTATTTTTCAGCGATTTTTTATTCTTTTTCTTTTACAACTTCATGAACTGCGGCAAATACAACTTTACATATCGTCCAGTGGTTTTTTAGCGACGGTTCTTTGAGCAGCTCCAGGGTTTGAACAGGCCAGGGTTGGAGACGGCAGCGGTCAGTGTGTTCCCAGCGGTCAGTGTTCACTGCAGCTCATAACCGTCACACAGTCTTGACATAGTACAGAGTCAGTTATCCAACAACTCATTTTTAGCCTCAGGATGACCTTGTTATTAATTACTCGCCCGGCCTTCTCAGTTTAATTATCATTTGTTCTCCGGTGAACATAGGCTACGCTGAGCGCTACAGGGCCGGTCCTGTTTTGGGCATGTGTGGGAGAAACTTTGTCCCTGTGGTAGCCCCCTCCCCCTTGAATACCCGTTCACCCCCCTATCCCACCTTCCTGAGTCACCCCGCCCCCATTATTCTAGTCACCCTCCCTCGCCCCCTCCTTTGTCTCCAACACATAAACCCTGCCCCATTGTCTCATCCTCCTATCCTAAATCACTTCCTCCTTCCCACCTGACCTGGTTACCTGACCCCGCCCCTTTGTCTCATCCTCCTATCCTAAATCACCTCCTCCTTCCCACCTGACCTGGTTACCTGACCCCGCCCCTTTGTCTCATCCTCCTATCCTAAATCACTTCCTCCTTCCCACCTGACCTGGTTACCTGACCCCGCCCCTTTGTCTCATCCTCCTATCCTAAATCACCTCCTCCTTCCCACCTGACCTGGTTACCTGACCCCGCCCCTTTGTCTCATCCTCCTATCCTAAATCACCTCCTCCTCCCCACCTGGTTACCTGACCCCGCCCCTTTTATTATGTATAAATACTCACTTCGGGGTCCCCCCGGCTATGTATAAATATATATATACAGCATTATTGTACATGCTATCATACAGAGCTATGGGTTATATGCAGGTGTATATAACATATACATTACATTATTTGTCTAAATCTACCCCTATATATACTTACTTGTACACCTGCATATAATCCATAGCTCTGTATGATAGCATGTACAATAATGCTGTATATATATATATTTATTCTCATCGCATATATCTATCCACACCTGTCTGTACTTACCTGCACATAATCCTTTACTATATCTATATCTGTACATATCCTACTCTCACTAGTTACACTGATTGGCCAGTATGACTACTACCATACTGTCCTTATACCTGTATCACTGTACATATTATACTACAACTCTGTACATACAGAGATATATATATATGCGGTGAATATATATATCTTTTGATCCACTTTTTCTCCCCATTTTCTATTTTTCCCCCATCCCAATTTCGTATATCCAATTCTTCCCTCCCCTGTCTTGAACGTTGCATATGCGGTAAATATATAAATGTAAATATGCAGTATATACAGCACTGTTGTATTGATTGATTGATTGAAAATTGTATTACCAGATTGCAGAATGGGTACAAGTCACCTCAAACTCCCGACGTCACTTGCTCGGCCAGGCCCTCCCCAAAACGTCAGGCCTTCGCCCCTCGCGCCCCCCCCCCCCCCCCTCGCTCGGGCCGCTAGAGCGCACAGCAGGCGGGCGGGCGGGCGGGCGGGCACGAGGGATCCCTGTCGGTCCATAAATCCAATTTCTCTTTTCTGCAAACTCCGCGGTGCTGTCAAAAAGCAATTAAGTTGAGTAGTGTGCATTTTATCGAGAACTGTCAATCCCTCCAACTTAATTAACTTCCATTCGGCCCTGCAAGCCGCTGACCTTCACTGTGTAAATAATAAGTCCCGCTTTGTACAAACACACCAGCCACAGAAGGGGAGGGTGACACTGTGCAACCAGACGCGGCTGCAAGACCTGACTGTGAGGAGCACCTGTTGTCGGGATCAAACACACACACACACACGCACGCACGCACGCACACACGCACACACGCACGCACACACGCACACACACACACACACACACACACACACACACACACACACACACACACACACGCGCACACACGCACACACACACACACACACACACACACATAGATAGATACATGCTAACACACGGATGTGCACGTGCACAGACACAAACAAAAACATGTTGGCATAGGGAGGTGTAGTGGTTACGTCATTGCCGTTTTTCGTGTTCCACCCTCTGTCCAACGCAATGTATTTCCCCCATTGCCCATTTCTAAATCGTCTCGTTTTAAAACAAATAAAGCATGGACATTTGCATGGTGTACCTTTCTGTGCTTATTCATCCACAATCTATAGCTCAACATGAAAATATTCGCAATTAATCATAAAAAAAAATCGCCAAATTTTATTTCAACCAAAAATGCTTAAACAATAATGTTAGTGATGGAAGGGAACTCATTTTGTGCAAAAATGGAAAGCTTTTCAATGTCCATGCGGCAGAATTGTTACAATAGCCGATCATCCATTTTCCCAATGATAAATCCCTATACGGGTGGAACAACCAGTGACGTCAGACTACACCTCCCTATTGGGCCAGACATAAATGAACTCGATAGCGGCTGACGATCTGCTTTTACTCCCATCTTTATTTACTCTGAGTCATCTCAGAAATATATATATATATAATAATCACTACACGAGAGGATTGCGAGGAGGAGCCCTCCTGATCAATACCATTGCCAATCACACACCAGCCCCAGAGCTTTGCCCGTCATGAACAAGCTTGCGATGGCTCGTCGATAGAGCCGAGATCAACACGGCTTTACAATGAATAATGAGGTTCTTGAGAGCTCAGAACCCGTCTGGCAGATTCAGCAGCAGGGAACCCACCTCTCTCCTCCATCACACTGCTCTCCTCCTCCTGACTCCAGGCATGGACCACATATATACTTCACATTCACACAGTTCCACACATTCACACCTGGGAGCTGCCCAGTACAACCACAGTCTGACACTGTTGGCCACTGAGCAACTCCACTGGAGCAGTTGGGGGTTAAGTGCCTTGCTCAAGGGCACTTCAGCGGTTCGTGTTAAGGGTGTATGGGAGAGAGTTATTAATTCAATTCCCCAGCCCAGATTTTTCCTGCCAGTCGGGGGGATCGAACCGGCGACCTTCCGGTCACAAACCCGCTTCTCTAACCTTTAGGCCACCGCTGCACATCTCTCCCCCCAGTTACCGACCTTTCAACCCCCCAGTTACCGACCTTTCAACCCCCCAGTCACCGACCTTTCAACCCCCCAGTCACCGACCTTTCAACCCCCCAGTCACCGACCTTTCAACCCCCCAGTCACTGACCTTTCAACCCCCCAGTCACTGACCCTTCAACCCCCCAGTCACCGACCCTTCAACCCCCCAGTCACCGACCTTTCAACCCCCCAGTCACTGACCCTTCAACCCCCCAGTCACTGACCTTTCAACCCCCCAGTCACCGACCTTTCAACCCCCCAGTCACCGACCTTTCAACCCCCAGTCACTGACCTTTCAACCCCCCAGTCACTGACCTTTCAACCCCCCAGTCACTGACCCTTCAACCCCCCAGTCACCGACCTTTCAACCCCCAGTCACTGACCTTTCAACCCCCCAGTCACCGACCTTTCAACCCCCCAGTCACTGACCTTTCAACCCCCCAGTCACTGACCTTTCAACCCCCCAGTCACTGACCCTTCAACCCCCCAGTCACCGACCTTTCAACCCCCCAGTCACTGACCTTTCAACCCCCCAGTCACTGACCTTTCAACCCCCCAGTCACCGACCTTTCAACCCCCCAGTCACCGACCTTTCAACCCCCCAGTCACCGACCTTACAACCCCCCAGTCACCGACCTTTCAACCCCCCAGTCACCGACCTTTCAACCCCCCAGTCACCGACCTTTCAACCCCCAGTCACATAATGGATTTCCATAATGATATATAATAATAAACCCAAAGCACAAAGAAACAACACATCTAATATAAAGGGACATTCTGAAATAAAGAAGCTGCCACAGGAGCGTTTAGCACCGTCAGTGCGTTATATACGCTGCACTCACTGACCCCCGTCTCGCTCTCCCTCCACGCAGCCGTCCTGAGCGGCTCATGTTGTGCGTCTGCGCCGCGGTTCCGCTGCCAGCGAGAGAGGCTTCACTTAGGAGGAGGAGGAGGAGGTTTAATGGCCGTGTGAGGAGAAGTAGATGGCTGTGGAGACGGGCCAGACGTTGCGAGAGGAGAAGATAAGAGGGTGGCACTTGAATTTGCATCAACAATGGCAGCGCCGGCGCAGAGGGCTATACTTTCATCTCTCTCCGCCTGAGTGTCTTCTCTCTGCGGGGCTCTCTCTCTCTCCGCCTGAGTGTCTTCTCTCTGCGGGGCTCTCTCTCTCTCTCTCTCCGGCGCAGGGACGCGGGCAGAGAGCGTACGAGGAGCGGCGGACCGGTTTATTGAAGAAGTGGCGAAGACGGTGCGAGCCGGAGCCGGTGGAGACTTGTCGACCTCTCTCTCTCATGTGTGAGGATGTGCAACTTTAACCCGTGCACGCTGAGTAACTCCACGTACAATGTGGGTGCGCCGCTTAAGGCTGTGATCACACCGGACGCCTTTTTGAACGTGCCCGCGCATTCTTTCTATGGTTTTAAATAGTGATGCACGATATATCGGCCGCCGATATAATATCGGCCGATATGGCCGTTTTTTTACACATCGGTATCGGTCCGATATCAAGATAGGGCCGATATAAAAAAATAAAAAATAAAAATTAATATTTTTTTTTACATGTTTTTGGCCTTAAATAGTTTCAAAATATCTGTAATTTCTGAAAATAAGTTACAAAAGTTTTTACAAAATGCGTTTTGGAAAATAGCTCTTTATTTGATTATCATAAAAAAGTGTTTTCTTTACAGAGATATCGACATCGGTAAATATCGGTATCGGCCAGAACAGCAATATTAAAGGATAACTCCACTATTTTGGGAAATTAGCTTATTAACATCTTCCCTGGAGTTAGACAAGAAGATGCATACCTTTTTTGTCTCTGTGCGTGCATTTTAGCTTTGGGAATAGATTCTCCGTTAGCATAGCTTAGCTTCATCACTGGAAGTGAGGCAGGACAGTAGCCTTACAGTGCCTTACAGTGTATTGCAAGGTCTGACATTGACCAAACTTGATATGCATGACCTTGGTGGGCTCTAGGTCAACTCCTGAAAAGGGGGTCAATGTCAGACCTTGCAATCAAAAGTTAGGGGCGCACTGAAATTATGGCAAGGGTTATTAGCCCCCTAACTTTTGATTGCAAAGTCTGACATTGACCCCCTTTTCAGGAGTTGACCTAGAGCCCACCAAGGTCATGCATATCAAGTTTGGTCAATGTCAGACCTTGCAATACACTGTAAGGCACTGTAAGGCTACTGTCCTGCCTCACTTCCAGTGATGAAGCTAAGCTATGCTAACGAGCATCTATTCCCAAAACTAAAATGCACGCACAGAGACAAAAAAAGGTATGCATCTTCCTGTCTAACTCCAGGGAAGATGTTAAATAAGCTAATTTCCCAAAATAGTGGAGTTATCCTTTAATATCGGTTATCGGTATCGGCCACAATTTTCACATCGGTGCATCACTAGTTTTAAATGGTTTTGTCGCAACAGCCTCCAAACTACGTGCCTTGCGTTATTTGAAGCGGCACTTTTTTGGGTGCTCTCTCGGTTGAAACATTTTCAAACTTTAGCCGCGGACCGCACCGACGTCAATGTCACCTTCTTGTCAATGGACCAATCGGATCGACCGAGGGAAGGGATTACAAAGATAATGGAGAAGTACATTTTGGCAGTTTCCTACAAACCATGTTTGTACAACCAGGCCTCACCACGACCGAGATATGAACAGCCACGCCCTGACGTTAGCTTATGTAACGTTAGCTGAGGGGGAACATGTCTATGTTCCCCGGTTTCCTATGTTCCCCGGGTTCTATGTTCCCCGTTTTTTATTTAAATTTTTTGATAAAGGGTTCTATGTTCCCCCGTCCGCAAAAGGGTTCTATGTTCCCCGGGTCCTATGTGCCCCGGTAGCCGCAAAAGGGTTCTATGTTCCCCGGGTCCTATGTTCCCCCTATGTTTCCCCGGTAGCGAGTGGATTCCAAAGATAGTCACTTTTATAGATAATTCATTTGCATCTCAACGGAGTCACGGATCTAGTCGGGCCACGTAGCATTATGTCGATAAAAATGTAATACAATAAACAAGTGTAAATCAAAGAATTTAAAACGAAGTTTAGCCTATTCAATCGTTTTTATAAGCGTTCGTTCTTATTTGTGGTCTGTGTGTGCGTGTGTGTGTGTGTGTGTGTGTGTGTGTGTGTGTGTGTGTGTGTGTGTGTGTGTGTGTGTGTGTGTGTGTGTGTGTGTGTGTGTGTGTGTGTGTGTGTGTGTGTGTGTGTGTGTGTGTGTGTGTGTGTGTGTGTGTGTGTGTGTGTGTGTGTGTGTGGGACACAGTGCAGCCCTCGTTGACGTCTACAAGACAAAAGCTGTCATCTGTCTGCAGCACAGACAATCTGACGCTCTGCTCGGATATACAGCCGGCCTCGGAGCCGACCTATCTCCCCGCTGTTACGCGCTTTACGCAAGCTGAGGTAGAGACTGTATTACGCACGCTCCCCAATAACAGTGCATCTGGCGTGGACGGTGTCTCCTATGAACAGCTCAGAGCTACGCAGCCCGACATTTTAACATCCATATTTAACATCTGCTTGGTGAACAGGATTGTCCCTGATTCATGGAAGGGCGCTCTCATCTATAGGATCCCCAAAAAAGGCAATATCCCCGACGATCCGTCAACCTGGAGAGACATTTCCCTTTTACCCACCATCTATAAAGCAAAATATGTTGTACAGAACTCGTACCGAACCGTGACCCCAAAACCGAGGTACGTACCGAACCTGAGGTAGCAACGGCACTCTGTGGTGTCGCTCGTTGCGCCCTGTGCACTTTAGATTTACAAAAGCAGCCTAAAGCAGCCGTCCTCACCCTGCAAAAGAGTTCAGATTTACTGGATTGAATTAGTTACTTACAGCGTTTCTCATACATATTTTATCGTGGCTGCCCACCACAATATGAAAGCCCACCACCGATAAATCTCCAGAACCTACAATACAATAACACATTAATAAGGTATCTTCTTCCATGTACACAGTACTGTGTTAGCCCTCCCAGTGGGAGGCGCTGACTTATTGAGGATTAGATTGCCATATACCGATGCTGTAATGGCAAACATCCATCTCTCTCCTCTTCTTACACAGTGCGCTCTCTCTCTCTCCCCTGCTCCTCTCCTGCCTCCTCCTCCACTCTCCTCCCAGCTTCCACTATCGGACTGACCTGACCTCCTCTCGTGTTAACGTGTTCCTTCTTGCCAGACGAGGAGAAAGACTCTGCCCCTGAGAAGTCACTCTCATAACACGAGGCTTACGCCGCTAATCCCTCCTGCAGCCCTTCTTAAAAGCCCAACCGCGAGTGAGCGTGAGGAGGGAGAGGAGGGAGAGGAGGGAGCGGAGGGAGAGGAGGGAGCGGAGGGAGAGGAGGGAGCGGAGGGAGCGGAGGCAGAGGAGGGAGAGGAGGGAGCGGAGGCAGAGGAGGGAGAGGAGGGCGAGAGAGAGGGGAGAGAGAGGATGGAGAGGAGGGAGAGGATGGAGAGGAGCCACGTGCTGCTCCCCATCATGGAGGAGGGAGGAGAGGAGGGGAGATGATGAGGGGAGAGGGGAGGAGGGGAGGAGATGAGGAGGAGAGGGGAGGGAGGAGATGAGGAGAGGAGAGGAGGAAGAGAGGAGATGGGAGAGACGAGGGGAGAGAGGGAGAGGTGAGGGGATGAGAGAGGGAGGAGAGGGGATGAGAGGAGAGGACATGGGAGAGGAGATGAGAGGAGAGTAGATAGGGGAGGACGGGGATGAGAGGAGGGAGGGGATGAGAAGGGAGGAGAAGAGAGGAGAGGGAGGAGGGCTTGGATTGGATGGGTTCCAGGGTAGCCGTATCTGAAACAACGTTGGCCTCCCCTCTGTGGTTCCGTGGGCAGTGGCTCAGATGGAAACAGGCAGATAAACAGAACAATTCTCTAGGAAGAGAGGAAAGGAGTGAAATGGAGTTTCTCCTCTTGCTATCCACCGTGGGTCTTTTAGTGCTAACGCATGCTAGCAGCAGCTTCTAAGGACTGAGTCTATCGCAGAGTTGTTTACACAAACACATGCAACTGTCACCCAGCCTTTTAACTGTAATTTGGCTATTCTGCTTCATGAATGAATGAATGAATGAAACTTTATTTAACAGATTGCAGAATGGGTACAATACAGTACGGCTCAATACATACAATTGTTAAGGGGATGCAGACCAGAGAAAGACTTTCGTCTTGTTTACATCAGGGTCCCCCATGTATCTATATACCTTGTAATCTTATTAATTTGTATATTAATTGGTATATTAATTGGTATATTAATTGGTATATTAATTGGTATACTAATTTGTATATTAATTGGTATATTAATTGGTATATTAATTGGTATACTAATTTGTATATTAATTTGTATATTAATTGCCTATTAATTGCTTATCTGGTTGCCATGGGGGGGGGGGGGGGGGGGGGGTGTATAACAAGCTAAAGTAAACATGTAATAACTTACTCAGTCGAATGGATCCGGTTAATACGATTTATTAACTCGGAGTGATCAATACATACAAAATAGTCAGAGAATGGCTGAATGGCCATCATCCAGGCTACTAGCTATGAGACCCGGAAGTAAGAGAGAGAATGAGGGAGAGAGGGACTCCTTTATAGTCAGGGGGGGGGGGCACACCAGTGGCTCGGGAGGTAGATCAGTTGTCTGGCAATCCGGAGGTTCCCGGTTCGATTCCCACTCCTCCCAGGCAGCGTGTCGACGTGTCCTTGAGCAAGACACTTAACCCCTAATTTCTCCCGGTGAGCAGGTTGGCACCTTGCATGGTCGCCTCCGCCGTCGGCGTGTGAATGTGTGAGTGAACGGGTCAAATGTGAGGGACAAAATTGTAAAGCGGATAAAAGTGCTCTATAAAAAAGCAGCCATTTACGATTTACGATTTACCATAAACTGTAGATTTGGGGCGGAGGGGTGAAATACCTCAACTGAGGGAGAGGACAGTATATTAATCCTCCACACAGGGTCATCGATGTCTGGTGAAAATAACTCCCCCTAGTGGCCAGAACTGACCACGGTAAAGCTAGCCGAGCCAGCCGCACATCACCGGCAGCGGCGCTCTATTTTCTCCGGATAGACTCTCGCTCTCCGCCGAGCTGCTGAGTGTGGCTGGCCGATGATGAGAGGCCACTGGAAATAAAAGTATAATTTCTCTTCTACGTTCACTACAGTGCCGTCTCTCGGAGCCGCCAGCGCAGAGTGAATTATTTGTAATTGGTATGTTATTCGATAGCCTCATTTCTATACAAGTAATATTCATACAGGTTTTAAATTAACAATTTAGATAGTATTCCCCTCTCCATCGTTGCTGAGCGAGAAGTGTATGCAAAGAGAATTAACCCTTTCACTACCACACTACAGAAGGTTAACCCTTTAGTGAAAGGGTCACGGCTGCAGAGAACTGGATAACTATTGGGAACGTCTGATCACTAAGTGTGTCTGACTCTTTTACCACCAAAACCTGCACATACACTACAATGTATGACGTATATCACGCCAGTTAGGGTACCTTGTGTATACTGTTTACTCGTACTCATAGTATATCAGATTCAAATGCTTTATTTCCTATATTTATTGAGAGTAACTAATGGTTGCAGGACTCAGGACCTATTAGGACCACTAAGTGTGTCTGACTCTTAACCAGGGGTGTAAAAAGTACCCAGAAATTATACTTAAGTGAAAGTATGGGTACCGTCTCAAAATCGTACTCAAGTAAAAGTCAGAGACTCTGGCTAAAAACACACTTGAGTAAAAGTCTAAAAATGTACTCAAGTACTAAAAACTTAAAAAGTCCAACATTTTCTGACTGTCTATTCTTCTGATAGCAGGTGTTTAATCAAAGATCCCCACTTTCTAGTCTTGCACAAGGACCAATCAGCATGGGTATGGGGCGGGTTCATTTTCCATCGATGGCGATTTTATTGACTGTTTTTAAATAAAGCGCGGCCGCAGGATTAATAACGTTAACGTTAGTTCGGCCAGAGAAACAAATATACGAATTAAAATGGTTGGACCTGCGAGATTTGTACTTTGGACTTTGTAAGTCTGCATTTTAAATCTAAGGAGTAATTTTTTTATTTTTTTTTATGAAATGTTATTGAGTAAAAAAAGTACAAGTATACAAACCTAATAATACTTGAGTAAAGTACAAATCCCAAAAATCAGTACTCAAGTATTGTAACGAAGTACAACTACTCAAGTACTTTACACCCCTGCTTGTAACCACCAAAAACTAAAAACAACAGGTGGTCTAACCTAGTGTGCTACTGTAGTTTCCGCCTCCTCACTAACACCCGGTCCCGTGAACACATCACTCCTGTCCTCCACTCCCTCCACTGGCTCCCGCTCAAGGAACGCATCAACTTCAAAACACTACTCCTCACCTTCAAAGCCCTCCATAGCCTGGCCCCCCCCTACCTGACTGATCTCCTTCTTCCCTACCGCCCCACCCGTTCCCTCCGGTCCTCCTCCACTGCCTCCCTCACTGTCCCGTCATCCAAGCTCAAAAACCTTGGTGATCGGAAACCTTCTCACGCACTGCACCCCGACTCTGGAACTCCCTCCCTCAGACCATCAGAGACTCCCCCACACTCTCCACCTTCAAATCCAGACTCAAAACCCACCTGTTCGCCCTAGCCTTCAACCTTCCCCAACCTTAACCCCCCCCCCCCCCCCCTCCAACCTGTGTGATCTTTGTTACTGTGGCCTTATGTTTTCTGTGTACCATGCTGTTTTCCCTGTTTCCCCCTGGTCTTATGTTCCTTTTGTTTCTTTGTTTTCTCTGTTTTCCCACCTAATGTCAGCGACTTCGGGTTCCTGAGAAGCGCTTTACAAATACAATGCATTATTATTATTATTAGTTAGTCAAGCTTTCTAACCAAGAAGGGCCGATTAAGTTTACCCAGGGACGGAGCACATTAATCAACATCTTCATTTTCCACATCAATGTAAATGTCCCAGAATTAGCTAATGAGCTAGTTTCCGTCTGTAGTCCCTGCCTACCGTGCATGTCTTTATGGTGTGGGAGGAAAGTGGAGGAGTACCCAGAGGAAAACCCACGCGAACACAGGGAGAACATGCAAACTCCACACAGAAAGGCCCCCCCTGCTGGGGTTCGAACCCAGGGCCTTCTTGCTGTGAGGCAGCAGCGCTAACCACTTTGCCACCATGCAGCGCATTTGATTTGATCATTAATTCCAGCAAAACGCTCTGTAGTGATTGAATAGAAAATAAAATGGTATTTGAGCTGAAAGGGATCTGTCCATCAAGTGTGCTACCGCAATGTGCCGCTTGCTGGTTTACTAATTGGCTTGCGCCACCAAGGCACTTCGACTCAAACAGAACGCAGCGGGCCGCCCGATCCACCAAGGTCGGCCCACGTCAAGCCACTTCTCAGAGAGAGAGCTTCACTGGCTCCCCCCCATTGCTGCACAAATCTGCTTTGAGGCCTTCGACCTGGCATATCGCGCAGCGAGGGGAACGGCTCCCTCCTACCTCCGGTCAATGGTCTCTAACTACACGCCCTCAAGACCCCTACGCTCTACATCTTCTGGCCGCATGAGACTGGCTCCTATTCAGGCTGCTGGGGGGGGGGGTCATCAAAGAGAAGCCGGCTATTCTCGGTCCTCGCTCCACAACGGTGGAACGAACTTCCCACCACGGTCAGGACAGCAGTCGACTAAAAAACACACTTCAATCAATATTGGAAATTAAAATTATAATAATTAAAAAAAGAATTGAAGAATACTAACCTTCTTACTGTCCTTTACTATTATGTACTTTGCTACTAAGTGAGAGGTTTTGATTGGAGATCTTACGACATCTGGTGTGTATACCCCCACCCTACAGTATCTCCTTGTCTTATTGGTGCGATAGCTTGGCAACTGTAAGAGCCTATTTACATGCTAAAGTGCCATGTGTTATATTTTATGGCCTTAAATAGTTTCAAAATATCAGTCATTTCTGAAAATAGGTTACAAAAGTAAAAAAGATTATGCGTTTTGGAAAATAGCTCTTTATTTGATTATCATAAAAAAGTGTTTTCTATACAGAGATATCGACATCGGTAAATATCGGTATCGGCCAGAACAGCAATATTAATATCGGTTATCGGTATCGGCCACAATTTTCACATCGGTGCATCACTAGTTTACTTATATTACATGCAAATTGTGCATTCAGTAATTATGTGGTAAAATAAACCCATTTGGGGTGTTATTGGAACGGACCTTGTGGACGTTCAATCATTTGACCAGACGAGTGGCCTTCACGAGCCACAGACGCGTCGACTCATGTTCTCGCTGGTTTTCAGCCTCCTCAGGGCTTTATAGATTTATTGTTTTGTTTAGTCCTTACACTTAAACTTAAAGTTAGTTTAAGCCCTTATAGCAACCTTGCTATCAAATATTAAATATGTTATCAGGCCCTCCAATTTTGCCAACTAGAACTGGATATATGCTCTCTCTCTCTCTCTCTCTCTCTCTCTCTCTCTCTCTCTCTCTCTCTCTCTCTCTCTCTCTCTCTCTCTCTCTCTCTCTTCTTACTGTCCTTATTACAGTATGTACTTTGCTACTAAGTAATATGCCTATATGCCTAATACGCCTATACTACTACCTACTATGCTAATATGTCTATACTACTAGAGTGTAGCACTCATGTTCGACACTGTTTTGGTGACCAATCTTACTGACCCTTAGCTGCCAGAGTTGTACCCTTCCTTCATGCTGACTTGTTGTACAGAACTTGTAAGTCGCTTTGGGTAAAATGACTAAATGTAAATAAATGTAAGTGTGACCTGGTCATCATACCCCACAATCCTGAGAAAGGTTTCAGCAGCCAGCTGAGCTGTATTTGAGCTGGGTTTCATAAGTTAATAATGTTTAGCTTTGTATTTGTGAGAATGTGTTTCAAGCAGAGCCCAATCGCTGAACACAGGAGAGGAGAATGGAGCGTTTCAGGTTGTTTTAATGGTATTCCCAAGTAGGCAAGAATTACATCCAGAAATGTACAACATGTATGAATAGGGGGATAAAGGGAGCAGGTGCACTCCAGTGCCACTGCAGACGGAAGACACGGGTCCGTGTTGAGAGAGGGAGCAGGAACTCCTTGGTATAGCTCCAGGGGGTCCAGACAGGGACACGCTGGCACGGAGGTCCTGGGCACAAGAGAGGAAAGTTAGAACAGGGAATAATCACACGGGGATGCCTAGCAGGTCTTCGGACTGAGGCGTCGTACCTAGGTAATGATACTAACACCACGACCACTTCTGGTCAGCGTCCTCCGGCTGAAGTAGGGTCCTCATCATCAGGGTGATGGGATACAGCTGTGAGGAGTGAGGTGCCTGGCAGCGTGTGAATCAGGGAGATCATGAGGTGCAGCTGGGTTGAGTGACGGGTAGGGTGAAGGGACGCTGACCATAAAAGGGCGTGAGGCTTCCGTGGTGGATGGAAGGGAGGATGAGGAGGAGCGCGTGATGAAAGTGAGGGGAGAAGGAGGAGGGGTGAAGTACGCTCTCACTGTGATTACGACAGTATTGATATGTCGGATGCTTAATATGACACTTAAGTTTGATCCGATTGTTACACATTTACATTTCTTTTAGGCCAGTTGTCGGATGCTTTTGAATATTAAAGGCTCCGGGTTATGTCAGCTCTTTCAACAAGTTTAATGGAATCTCTTTGGATTTGAAATGACAGGCTTCCCCCCCCCCCCGTCAAGAGAGTCTCTCCCTTTGATGCCGAGGTGGAGGACGTCGCGGGAACAAACCCCCATCTATAGATTTATTCCAGATAAGTCTTTCATCGTCCTCACTCGGGGGTCACATCAGAGTCGTCAGCACCTTGCTTACGGCGTGAAGTCACTTCAGCGCGGGCCCTCTGTGCGTACACGGTCCTGGGGCTCGAATCTCTCATCCTCGCAGATTTATTCCCCATTCTCCCAATTCCACGCCAGGACTGGTTCTTACCGCACGCCGTCCTCGATGTTTGCATCTATATGGATGTTGCTGTGAAATGTAATTAAGAATACATCCGAGCCGCTGATCAAAGCTAAGAGGATTAATCAGATGAAAAACCGAAATCTCCTCCATCTAATTATTCGACCGCGACGGTTTCCTCCGAATAAATCCTGGAATGTAGCTTTTAAGTGACAATTTCTAAACGTCTGGTACAGGGAGAGGTGAGTGAGTTCACCTTAAGTCCCGAGGTTTTGATTGGAGATCATAAGATATCTGGTGTGTATACCCACCCTATCTCTATGTCTTATTGGTAAAGCTGTCTGCGATAGCTTGGCGACCTTGCTATCAAATATTAAATATGTTATCAGGCCCTCCAATTTTGCCAACTAGAACTGGATATGTGCCTCTTTCGTTTTCCTCTCTGTATCTCTCTATCGCTCCTGTATCTCTCTCTATCTCTCTCCTCTGGTATCTCTCTCTGTATCTCTCTATCTATCGTATCTCTCTCTGTATCTCTCTATCGCTATGTATCTCTCTCTATCTCTCTCTCTGTATCTCTCTCTGTATCTCTCTATCTCTATGTATCTCTCTCTTATCTCTCTATCGCTCTATCTCTCTCTCTGTATCTCTGTATCTCTCTCTCTGTATCTCTCTCTCTCTCTCTCTCTCTCTCTCTCTCTCTCTCTCTCTCTCTCTATCTCTCTCTGTATCTCTGTATCTCTCTATCGCTCTGTATCTCTCTATGTATCTCTCTCTATCTCTCTCTCTGTATCTCTCTCTCTCTCTCTCTCTGTATCTCTCTCTCTCTCTCTCTCTGTATCTCTCTCTCTCTCTCTCTCTCTATCTCTCTCTCTGTATCTCTCTCTCTCTCTCTCTCTGTATCTCTCTCTCTCTCTCTCTCTCTCTCTCTCTCTCTCTCTCTCTCTCTCTCTCTCTCTCCTCTCTCTCTCTCTCTCTTCTCTCTCTCTCTCTCTCTCTCTCTCTCTCTCTCTCTCTGTATCTCTATCTGTGTTTCCTTGAAGCCACTCCTCGGTTTCTCGCTTTTTCATCCCACTTTTTTCTGTGTTAGGAACACACTAGAACCTTGGTTGTTTTCTGACGTGGCTGGTTCTGGTGTGGCTGGTTCTGGTGTGGCTGTGTTCTGGTGTGGCTGGTTCTAGTGTGGGCTGGTTCTGGTGTGGGCTGGTTCTGGTGTGGCTGGTTCTGGTGTGGCTGGTTCTGGTGTGGCTGGTTCTGGTGTGGCTGTGCCAAAACAAAGGTGTAGATATACCTTGTTTAGTTCAACTCCACAAAGCAGCCCTCGCCACTCCCTTCATCAGTCAAGGTCAAGGTCAAGGTAGTACAAAAGTAAATATAAATATAATACTAATAACACAAGGTGCACAATTTACACACACAGAAATAGTACTGCAAACAGTACTACACGTATAACAATACAAATACAGCAGAAAAATACAATACAATACAATACAATACAAAGCCAGTGAGAAGAGGTGAGTCTCTAACAAAGACGTAAAAATCACTAGGCCACCTTTAGATTTAAACCTGGATCTTGGAACATCCAGAAGCAACTTGTTTGACCTTCTCAGTGCTCTAATTCATTATTTCATCAGTGCTCGAATTCATTATTTCATCAGTGCTCTAATTCATTATTTCATCAGTACTCTGATTCAAGATTAAAAAACGTGAGATGCTTGTCCCTGGTGTTTCAGGTGTTTTGTCTGATAATGTCTTCTGTTTTCTCCTCCTGGCCCCGCTGAGAAGCCTCCGGGCTGGGAGCCTGTGGCTGAAATATATTTAGCATTTTATTTAGCATTTTTAGATTAGATATATTAGATTCGATTTGAGATGTTTTGATTATATATATATATATATATATATATATATATATATATATATTGTAACTATATTTATTGTTGGGCAAATATAATTAGAGAGGGCAGACATACTGTACAGTACCCTCATCTTGCACCTTGACCTTTTTACACTGCCTACTTGTCCAGAGTTAATTATATTGTTATATTGTTTCCACTGCCTATTTTTTATTCAATTTCTATTTTACTTCTCCACTGTACGATAATGTTACGACCTGTATCATGTCTTCTACTACCTGTACCTCCCCTCCCCCCTCCCCCATGCTGCTATGATGCCTGAATTTCCCCAAGGGGATCAATAAAGGAATATCTTATCATACTGTAGAGAGCGAGCTTCTTCTTCTATGCTCCATATACTGTAGAGAGTGAGACTCTTCTTCTACACTCCCTACTGTAGAGAGCGAGATTCTTCTTCTATGCTCCATATACTGTAGAGAGTGAGACTCTTCTTCTACACTCCCTACTGTAGAGAGCGAGATTCTTCTTCTACACTCCATACTGTAGAGAGTGAGGCCCATCTTCTACACTCCATACTGTAGAGAGTGAGGCCCATCTTCTACGCTCCATATACTGTAGTCGAATGTGAGGCTCTTCTTCTACACTCCATACTGTAGAGAGCAAGCTTCTTCTACACTCCATACTGTAGAGAGTGAGGCTCTTCTTCTACACTCCCTACTGTAGAGAGTGAGGCTCTTCTTCTACGCTCCATATACTGTAGCGAGTGAGGCCCTTCTACCTCGATAAGTGTTACAGTACAGTACAACGAAAATAAGTTTGGCATCCAACCAGAGTGCAAATGTAACAGTAAAGTGTGATAGTAAGTAATATACAATGTACAGCTGATTAAACTGGGTATAAAATATATAAATTAGTACTACTGGGTAATAGTGCTAATCAGATGTAGAACTCTGCATCTGTAAGTTACTTTACAGTCAGCTAATGTGAAGCCATTGATTTTTAAAGGTCAGTGACCGGTGGTTGAGTTGAACTCATTTGGACTTTGGGGCGCAGTGTACCGGTCTGTCTCTACAGTATGTCTCCATTGAACGGGGTCGCTGAAGCGCGCAGAAACCCTCTCTTGTGCCGCAATGTGAACTCGGGTAAGGGGGGGGGGGGGGGGGGTGGGGGGGAGTTTTACGAGGTCAAGGGCGACTTCACACCCCTAGCCCAGCTATTCACAGACCCACATTTCCCGACCCATCGGCTTTTTTTCCACCTGGACAGATTTACGCTGGCGTGTGACCTTTTTAAGTATTTAAAGAGCTATTATCTTTCCCTGACTGTGTCTAATGGCGAGAGCGAGACCCTTGGCACCCGATGGCAGGATGGCCAGAGCCGGATAAGAGAGGACGGCGGGTGGAGGAGGAGGCCGGGGTGGTGGTTTATAGCGGCCAAATAATAAATTGTCTCTTTGATTTGTATATATTACAACCGTTTTAACCAAAAGTACAACATTACAGAGCAATTTAAATACGCTTCGTCTCATAATCATAATGTATATTTTATTATTCCAGTCGTTTATCACGCCGTGCCGGGCGTTTATTTTTCGAGGCATTTCCCCCCCCCCCCTCCCCCCGTGTCTGATTAGAATAAACTAGGGGCATATGGAACCTTTCATTGGGAAAGTGGCCTTCAGTGAGAACCTGAGACGGGCCCTTATTGAAACGAATGCCCCCCCCCCCCCCCCCGATGGCCTCCCGCTTGATAACCGGCTGTCCTAATGGCTAAAACAATTAGAAAATTAGCCCCCGCGGTCAATCTCTCATTGAGTGCCTTTTCGCTTTGGCGGATACTAATGACACCTTCACTTTAGACTTTCCAGCTATTCATTTGTTGTTGCCTTTGTTTAGTATAAAGGTGACTCACTGTCAGTGACCTCATGCTGTTAAGGTGGCGTCTGCTGTCCGTGGTGAGAGATGGAGTGTAGAACAGCGGTTCTCAACCAGGAGGGTCCCCTAAACTATAACTGTAACTATTCTGATCATAGGTTTCACTTTCTACCGTTATCTTAGCCACATCATTTCGTTCTCGTATTTTTTATGTTCAGAGTTGGTTACTGTATATTGTTTACACACCGTTTATAATTGTTCTCATATTTTTATATTCAGATCACAATGCCTTGCCTATATTTATGTCTTTCTGCTATTGCCCTGTCCATACCTGTACCTCCCCTCCCCCATGCTGCTTTGACACCCGAATTTCCCCCCAAGGACTGGACTTGGACTCGGCTAAATCATATCTAACAAACAACAAAGATGCTTTCAGATAGGGAGAGAGGGGGGGGGGGGGGGGGGGGGGGGGGGTGGCTGAGACACAACAAAAAGAGAGAGAGAGAGAGAGGGAGAGAGAGAGAGAGAGGGGAGAGGGATGAAACGTAAAGAGAGAGAGAGAGAGAGGAAAAACGGACAAAGAGAGAAAGAAATAAACAGAAAGAGGAGACGATAATGCACCGATGCTTTCAGAAAGTTAATAACCGTCTGGAAAAGAGGGGAGGACGGGGGGGGGGGGGATTAGAAACGATGAACACGGCAACCGTTAATGTCACAATCTCTTTTCCAAACAACCACGGCATCGTCCAGCTCAGGTTCCAGGCGCCGTTCCGGGATAGAAGGAGCGAGGAGGAGAATTGAGTCCGGCAGTGGTGGGAAATATTAGTCCCGGCAGCGTGCTTCCCAGAGCCGGAAGGAACCCAGCCAGAGCCCAGGAGGAACCCAGCCAGAGCCCAGGAGGAACCCAGCCATAGCCGGGAAGGAACCCAGCCAGAGCCCAGGAGGAACCCAGCCAGAGCCAGGAAGGAACCCAGCCAGAGCAGGGAAGGAACCCAGCCAGAGCCCAGGAGGAACCCAGCCAGAGCTGGGAGGGAACCCAGCCAGAGCCAGGAGGAACCCAGCCAGAGCCCAGGAGGAACCCAGCCAGAGCCCAGGAGGAACCCAGCAGAGCCGGGAAGGAACCCAGCCAGAGCCCAGGAGGAACCCAGCCAGAGCTGGGAGGGAACCCAGCCAGAGCCCAGGAGGAACCCAGCCAGAGCCCAGGAGGAACCCAGCCAGAGCCCAGGAGGAAACCCCAGCCAGAAGCCGGGAGTCGCTCTCTCCAACTCAATCACACGCGGCAGCCAGGCAAACCTAGCCTCCCCGTTGTCCCTTTCACCTCATCTGT
>NC_140166.1:136393506-136431006 GCF_963971535.1 Notolepis coatsorum | reverse complement strand
ATTTAACACATTTGCATTTATTAATTTAGCTGACACTTTTATGTTTGTTTCTGAAGTGTGTGTGTGTGTGTGTGTGTTGTGTGTGTGTGTGTGTGTGTGTGTGTGTGTGTGTGTGTGTGTGTGTGAGATAGAGAGATGGGGGTGAGAGAGAGAGGAAGGGGCAAGAGAAAGAGAGCTGGGAGAGTGTGTGTGTGAGAGAGGTGGGGGGGGGGGGTGTGATAATCAGCCCTTGTGTGTGTGAATGTAACAAGTTCCTAACGTTTATTTCCCTATTATTTCATGCACACTTTATTCATTGTTTTAAATTATTATTTTCTTTTAAGTTATTTTGTGCATCACTCTGTTTTGAATTTGATGCAAATGTGCAATGCATTAAGGCGCTCCCATAGTCGAGCAGAATCCGCGGATGTCCGGCGGCTCTTTGAGCTTTCATAGTCGAGCAGATCTCAGCGGACGTCTGCGGTCTATTTCCTACATTTCTCGCTCCAGTTTTACTACATTTCCCACAATTCTGTCTGTTCTAGGGAACATTTATCAGCGGGAGAGAGAGAGAGGGAGAGGGAGACAGAGAGAGAGAGAGAGAGAGAGACAGAGAGAGAGAGAGAGAGAGAGCGCGCTTCACGGGCTCATCTCTCTCCTCGCGCCACCAATCGCTCGCGCGGCGTCACATTAAATGCAGTTCGATGTCAACCAAAACGCCGAGCAGCGTTTTGTGTGACACCAAGTCAGCGGCGCGGATGTCCGCGCCTCAGAAAATAGGAGCGTCGCACCTGTGGGTCTGCTGTCCGCTGAGATCAAAGCTCAAGAGTCCGCGCGGACGTCCGCGCGGACATCCGCGGAGTCTGCTCTGTGTACAGTCTGCTCGACTATGGGAGCACCTTTAGGGTCATCCTTTTGTGTTAAATGGCTGCATAAAGCAAGCATTTGTTGACTCTCATGTTGATAAGAGTATTAAAACTTGGAACTTGAAAAATATCTGTTTAAGGTAGAAACATTTTTAAATAAAAAATGCGATTAATCGCGAGTTAACTATGGACAATCATGCGATTAATCGAGTTAAATATTTTAATCGATTGACAGCACTAATTATTATATTATATTATATTATATTAGCATAGTAGGTAGTAATATAGGCAAGGTAGATTAAGCAAGCAAAGTGCATAATAGTAAAAGACAGTATGAAGGTTAGTATTTAATTTGTCTCATTTCAGATATTGATTGAAAAAGTTAGTTTTTAGTCAATGGCGGAAAATTGGACGGGTTTCGCCTGTCCTGACTCTGTGGTGGGAACGAGTGAGGGATAATGAGAATGAGGGAGGCACGGTGAGGTAGAGTGATGGAGAGAGAGATAGAGATATATAGAGACAGATAGAGACAGAGATAGAGAGACATACAGAGACAAATAGAGAGAGAGAGAGAAATACAGAGAGATATAGAGACAGAGAGACAGACCGACAGATATAGAGAAAGAGACAGATACAGACAGAGATACAGACAGAGAGAGAGAGAGAGAGAGAGAGAGAGAGAGAGAGAGAGAGAGAGAGAGAGAGAGAGAGAGAGAGAGAGAAAGAGACAGACAGACAGACAGACAGACAGACAGACAGACAGACAGACAGACAGACAGACAGACAGACAGACAGACAGACAGACAGACAGACAGACAGACAGACAGAGACAGAGAGATAGAGACAGACAGACAGACAGACAGACAGACAGACAGACAGACAGACAGACAGACAGACAGACAGACAGACAGACAGAGACAGAGAGATAGAGACAGACAGACAGACAGACAGACAGACAGACAGACAGACAGACAGACAGACAGACAGACAGACAGACAGACAGACAGACAGACAGACAGACAGACAGTCTCACCCTTGACGATGAGCTCAGCGAAGTTGGACACTCCGGAGCCCCTGGCCGCCTGGGTCACACAGCGGTACAGGTCCTGGTCAGCCTGCTGCACGCCGTCCAGCTGGAAGGAGGCCAGGAAGCGCCGGTGGCTCAGGTGCTTGACGGACGCCGTGGATGTTACGTCCCCACTGTGCCTCTGGAAAGAGGAGGACAGACGGGTCAAGCCTCGCATACGTACGGGACTTTCAGATACAACCCTCACATACGTACAGTACGTTCAGATACAACCCTCACATACGTACAGTACGTTGAGATACAACCCTCACATACGTACGGGACGTTGAGATACAACCCTCACATACGTACGTTCAGATACAACCCTCACATACGTACGGGACGTTCAGATACAAGGCGAAGAGAAATATGGTCTTGCAGATGGTAAATGGTTATCCAAAGCGCTTCACAGTTTTTGTTCCTCACATTCACCCATTCACTCAGACGTTCACACATCGACGGTGGAGTGCAAAGTGCCGACCTGCTCATCAGGAGCAGTTAGGGGTTAAGTGTCTTGCTCAACACTTAACACGTCGACACCGCTGCCTTGGAGGAGCGGGAATCGAAGCGGGAACCCTCCGACTACCAGATGACTGCTCTACCTCCTGAGCCACTGTCGCCCCCCTCTTGTCGATAACTAGCAAAATGGGCGTGAATACACACGCTAGTGAGTTCATTTAATTTCAAACCTATATTTAAACTCGAAAGGCAACGGAGGTTTCCCTCGTTTACAGTCACGTTGAGTGTACATACAGAAATAAGCAAAAAAAAGCATATTAAATCACACAGCACATAAAATCATAACAAAGAGACAACAAGACGAGGCAAAAAGCAAGGATAACAAATCAATTAAAACACAACAACTTCATTGACAAAGGTTGGAGTTCAAGGTTTTAAACTCTGCAACGGAGGGGAGAATCTCAAGCTTTAAGGACTGTTGGAGTTCATCATAGCGAAATGCAGATTTACCCGTAAGGACCAGCTTAAGGAGGTAGCTTACCAATAATGGAGGAGGTAGCTTACCAATAATGATGTAGCATAAGGAGGTATCTTACCAATAAGGCCCTTAAAAATGAACAAATACCAGTGTTAGTTGTGCCTCTCCGTCAGCAAGGACCAACCAACCTTCTCATCACCATAGTTTGGGGTCATTGTTGATGTTTACAAAGACTAGACCATTTCTAGATGTACCTTATACAATGCCTATAGTCTACAGAGCGTTCATACTGTAGCATTCTATTTCATATTCGTTGCCGAGATATACCTATATTTGCTCCATCACGCCTGGTGAATTTCTCTCTCAAGTTGAAACATTTTGAGTGAACACTGTTCGCGCCACCCAGAGTGAAGCTGCATCTGTTCACGCCTTTCAATTAACTTTGTATGTATTCACGCCACCTCTAAATTTAATTGTGCGTTGTATTCAAACGTACAGTAAGGGTGTAGCTCAACACCGCTATCTGGATCTGCTCAGACCTCAACAGATCTGCAAACAAACTAGAATGGATGGATTGGAAGTTAATCATAGGATTCAGGGTGACACCCCCATCTCCAACACCCCCAGCTCCATCTCGGTGCGAGCAGGTGCTCTTCGAGCCACACAATTGCCAAACAGGCGCAAGCAGAAAGAATCCGCCTTGCCAGATTCCCAATATACCTGCGTCAACGCTTGCACCAGCCTTGCCCTGGAATGGAAATCGAGCCCACAGATGGCAATAGATTGTATCAAACTATCTCACAACGGAGATGGTGTACTGTACAGCTTCCTTTTTTTTATCCACTTTTTTCTCCTCTTTTTCTATTTTTCTCCCATCCCAATTTCGTGTTTCCAATTCTCCCCTCCCCTGTCTTGAACGTTGCTTGCATATGCCCCCCACTGGCCGGTTGTAGGGAGGATAGAAGCCTTGCATCACGTGTCCCCTCCGATACACGAGGAGGCAGTCTGTCACATCTTTTCACCTGTCAGCGCAGACTCTCATTGGCGAGGTGTAACGTGTCGGAGGCTCACACTACCCCCGCCATTTCCTGTCTCTGCTGTGCAGGCGCCCCAACCAGCCTGTAGGAGTCGCTGTCCACAACGTCCAGATTACCACCCATCGACTTCCACCCGCTAACTCTGCCAATTGAGTTAGTATGACGGCCGGCCCAAGCCGGAGGCAATGCTGACAGCCGGAGTCGAACCCGGTGTCTCTTGCGTTGGTGACGAGCGCAATGTCCGCTGCGCCACCCAACCACCACTACTGTACAGCTTCCTAACTGCATTTGGCTAACATGCAATTGACCTATCTTAACCCCCGCCCCCTTTTCTTGATCCTCCAATCACAACTGTGGCTTCCCTTGTTGGACAAACTTTATTACAGTTGTGACTGGAGGATCAAGAAAATGGGGCGTAGCTTACAATAGGTAAATTGGAGACCATTGTCACTGATTATTGTAGGTATCTAGTAGGGATGAGCGTGAGTAATCGATTACTCAAGTGCTCAACTTCATTGTTCAATTTTTTTATTTGGTTACCACCAAATATGTCCATCAAACGTGCTTGTTTGTGTCACTGAAAGAGACATCTCGCTCTGACATCCAGCAAAAGGTTTGTTGTGTTGGAACGCAGCCAACGTGGCGCTATCTAACCAGTGGTGGTTCGTGTTTGGGCATTCCCATGTCGTCGTCCACTTTGCGTATCGTTCATACACTAGAGACGTATCGTTCAGATACAGAAGAAGATATGCTGTCCCATGAGAGGAGAGACCTGCTGCAGACAGAGTGGAGGTCATGGAATCATTACAAATGGTAACTGACTGTTTTGACTGACAACACGCATTAAGCATCGGGTATATTGCTGTGCATTGTTATGTCCACGAAGCAAGAGATAATACAAATACAATCAGTAGTGTGTGTGTGTGTGTGTGTGTGTGTGTGTGTGTGTGTGTGTGTGTGTGTGTGTGTGTGTGTGTGTGTGTGTGTGTGTGTGAGAGAGTGTTTGTGTGTGTGTGTCTGTGTGTGCCTGTGTGTGCCTGTGTGTCTGTGTGTGTGTCTGTGTGTGTGTGTGTGTGTGTGTGTGTTTGTGTGTGCCTGTGTGTGTGTGTGTTTGTGTGTGTGTGTGTGTGTGTTTGTGTGTGTGTGTGTGTGTGTGTGTGTTTGTGTGTGTGTGTGTGTGTGTGTGTGTGTGTGGCTCTGCGCAATATCTCGTTAGTGCTGCCATGCGCTTTAAGATTAAAAGTTAAAACTATTTTATTTCCCAAAACATTGGGGCGATAGTGGCTCAGGAGGTAGAGCGGAAGGTTCCCGGTTCAATTCCGGCTCCTCCCGGCAGCGCGTCGAAGTGTCCTTGAGCGAGACACTTAACCCCCTAACTGCTCCTGGGTGCCTCCGCCGCTGAGTGAACGGGTGAATGTGAGGCGTGAGTTGTAAAGCACTTTGGATAAAAGCTGCCTCCCTAGTGTCTAGCTTTGTAGGTATTTTCCATTCAATCACAGTAGTTTTCACAAGACTAAACTGCCATACTGTAACTATTAGGGATGTCCGATATTATCGGCCTACCGATATCATCGGCCGATATCGGCATTAAAATGTGATATCGGAAAATATCGGTATCGGTTTTCAATTTTTTATTTTTTTTTACATTTCTATAACCTTTATTTACCCAGGCAAGCAAGTAAGAACAAATTCTGATTTTATTTATTGTCAAAAGTATGCATAATGTTGTGTTAATTCCACAACAAGATATATGTAATGTTAATTACCTGAAATTATTCCATTTTTGGGGGGGGGGAAACCCTGCATATATCGGTATCGGTTGATATCGGTTGATATCGGTATCGGAAATTAAGAGTTGGACAATATCGGTATATCGGTATCGGTAAAAAAGCCAATATCGAGCATCCCTAGTATTTTCCATTCAATCACAGTAGTTTTCACAAGACTAAACTGCCACACTGTAACTATCAAATGAGGCCTTCGTATTTTGAAAGCTTGACTAACAAGCTAAAGTAACGCAGCCTGCTAGCTAAACAAGAGGACTTCAAGCAGAACCAAGTCCATGGTACATGCGCCATGGTCAACATGGTCAACATGGTCAACACACTATCATTGGCTGAGCAGCACATGGCAATGTTGCGATTGATCTGTGAAGGAAGTGGTAGCAAGCTGTCATTTAGCTGGGAGTGTTGCGTTCATTTATTTAAAAAAAAAATTGGACTTTATGGTGTTTTTGTTTTGTTCTTGATTTATTGTGATGTTTCTTCTTGACTTGTTTAAAGAAGACGTGTCCGGCCCATGGGGACATTAACGTGTGTTGTCGGGCCTTACAAATACATTTTATTTGATTTGATTTGATTTAGCTGAATGCTTTTATCCAAACCGACGTACAGGTCCTGTACAACAAGTCAGCAGGAAGGAAGGGTACAACTCTGGCAGCTAAGGGTCAGTACAGGGGAGGAATATGGTGTTGAACTTGAGTGCTACAGTCTTGAGTGCAAAGTAGTATAGACATATTATCACAGTAGGTAGTAATATAGGCAGACTACTTAGAAGCAGAGTGCATAATAGTACATAAAGACAGTATGAAGGGTAGTTGTTTCTTTTCATTTCAGATATTGATTGAAGAGGTGTGTCTTTAGTCGACTGCAGAATATCGGGGTGGGAAAAAAGCACCAAAGAGTTTTAGTCTACACGCAGAGAAGGGAGAGTGTCTCTAGGCTTTATGGATTTCAGTCAGGTTCCCGTAGAAGTATAGGATTGTTTTGGAGATGACTAATGCTATGTGTAGGTCTGGTAGGCAGAGAGGATACCTTCTGGGGCTTGTGACGCCTCCATGTTGTGGATGTCAGGCCTACACACTGTCTCACCATGTTAACCATTTCACTACCACAATACCAACAGGTTAACCCTTTCACCGTGACAATGCAGAAGCCATTTCACTACCACACTACAGACGGTTAACCTTTCACTACTACACTACAGAATGTTAACCATTTTACTACCACACTACAGACGGTTCACCCTTTCACTACCACACTACAGAAGGTTAACCTTTCACTACCACACTACAAAAGGTTAACCGTTCACTACCACACTACAGAATGTTAACCCTTTCACTACCACACTACAGAAGGTTAACCTTTCACTACCACACTGCAAAGGGTTAACCTTCTGTAGTGTGGTAGTGAAAGGTTAACATTCTGTAGTGTGGTAGTGAAAGGGTTAAGAGTTGTGATTACATCGCTCTCTCTCTGACCCACCTCTCTCTCTCTCTCTCTCTCTCTCTCTCTCTCTCTCTCTCTCTCTCTCTCTCTCTCTCTCTCTCTCTGGTAAGCGATGACACCGTGCCAGAGCGGTTAACAGTCTCATCATGAGTGTTTATGGGCTTTAACACTTTGAGTGCCAACGACGAGAATTCTCGTTATTTCATGCCAACCGTTCAGTGCCAACCACAAGAAATCTCGTTATTAATCGTTTTTTTTTTGTATTTTATTTTTTTATTATTTTTTAAACAAACACATAAACAAACATGACAACATAAAATTAGATATACAAGCATTAATTAACAGTGCACATCCAATGAAATCACCATTTAGATAAATGTCTTATACAAGATATACCCCTATTACCTGCTATCTAATACCCTACACACATAGCTCTCGCTTAATTGCTGGGTCACTTCTTTCCAGAATATCTTAACTGGTGGGCAGTCCCAGTACATGTGCATAAATGTCCCCTCGTCCCCATTTGTACATAAGGAGCATTTGGAGTCTTGTTTAAGACCCATTCTGTTCAGTCTTATAGGAGTCAAGTATGTCCTATGAATATAGTTAAGATTGATTTGTTGATGGTCCGGGTTCCTTGATGCAAGTCGAACATTTGCCCAGGCTTCTTGCCAATCAAAATCTATTTCCAGGTCTGGTATATCCCTCCTCCAGACTGAGTCTAGGTGGAGGATTTCATACGAGGACGTTAGTAATTGATGATAAAAATCTGAAACAAAACCTCTCGATGTCTCTCTTTCATAGAAGAATTTGTGGTATCTGTGGTGTACAATTGGTATCCTTAATGGAACACTGTGAGCCTTCAAACATAACAATAACTGTGCGTAAAAGTAATATGTGGAACTGGTGAGATTAAATTGTTTGCGTATTTCCTCATAACTACAAAATCCCTGTTTGTTGAAAACATCTCCTAATGTGTGTATGCCCTGCTTTTCCAATCTTGGGAATCTTATAGGTCGTTTTCCAATCAGGAGTGCATTGTCATTGAATAAGGGAGTATGATTATGACATTTATGTGGGTTAGAATATTTTTTTTGTGTTTCACGCCATATCCGGATCGCATGAGTAATAATGGGGCCAAATTTCAGTTCACATTGCTTAATTGATAATTTGGTGTATACTCTGTCCTGCAGTCTATGTGGTGCTACTATATTTACTTCTAAATTTCTCCAGGATACTGATGCTTGGGGATCAAACCAGGTTGTCAGTGGTCTTAAAGTGTACGCCTTAAAATAGTGGAAAAAATCTGGAAATGGCATACCTCCGTCGGCTTTGTTTCTCTGTGCGGTGGATCTTTTTATACGTGGTGGTTTGTTATTCCAAATAAATTTGTATGCGGAATAGTGTAATTTTTTCCAGTAACCATCTGGAGGGGGTAACGGTAGCATTGAACTGATGAAGTTGATTCTAGGTAAGACATCCATCTTAACTATTGAAACCCGTGCCTGTCGTTATTTTTTTTATTAGCGATTTCCATTCATTTTTCATCAATCTAGCCTCACGTTACCACTGGGACTCTCTCTGAGCTCGAACAGTGAAAATACCGCCCCCTATAGTCTCCCGGATGGTAATGCACCCTTTGGATTGGACTGAATGAAAACGCATGGGGAAAAGAAAATCCGGAATCCACATTTTACTTGTCAGGCATGTAATCCGAGCCGATTGCAGTCTTTGTGGTCCCTCAGAACAGTGTGGAATATGTGTTTCAAGCACCCAGCGTTGGATCAATAAACGCGATTGATATTTGGAATGGCGATCAGGAATTGGAATGATGTTTTTGGAGAACATCTGATTTGAGGTAAGGAATCTATTTTACCAGTCTTGTGGTAATCAGAGCTTTTTTCAAAGATATATCAACATGTCCCCTATGTGTGTATGTGTGTGTGTGTGTGTGTGTGTGTGTGTGTGTGTGTGTGTGTGTGTGTGTGTGTGTGTGTGTGTGTGTGTGTGCTGATCAGGAAATGAGATAATAGATTTTTCAGCCCGCTTCTCTAGCGTGCATAAGTACACATATACTATCGATAATCTAGCGTTTATTTGAAAACGATTCATAAATAGGCCGAAAAATGACAACGTTTTTTGTGTATTCCAGTAAAGGGCGATTCCTGCAGAATCACTTTTCTTTTCTGGAAATGTCCAAAAACGAGCGCTTTTCAAAATGGTATAAAAAGGAAATGTACCGATTAAAAAACAATCCGTTTCGACATTGTTGACTGCAAGCAAGTCATTGATAAGCGACAGGCGTATTAGACACATAGCCATAATTTAAGATATAGTGTATGCGTTCGCAAATGTGCTCGCCCTCTCAATGAATAGAGTGTTGGCACTCAAGCGCTAAATCGTGCGCCCTCTGCTGGCACTCAAAGTGTTAATGCAGGAGGGTTGAGAGAGAGAGAGAGAGAGAGAGAGAGAGAGAGAGAGAGAGAGACAAAGGTGCAGCAGCTGAGGGAAAGGAGTGAGACTGAGAGTGAGTTGGTGTCACGGCCAAGTCACTCAGTCGACGGCTTCAAGGTGCGTTCAAAATGGTGGATGGAGTGAATTGGTTCCGCTAGTTTATGCATGCGTGAAAAATCAGGCGTGTTGGAAAATATTACATTTTGAATGTGATGACGTATCATGCGCTGGCACTATGGTTTGCAAACAGATGTCCGAGTGATTATGGTCATTATTGGTGATTATGGAATATATAAATAGGAGAAAAATAAACAAAAACAAAACGAAAGGTGCAGATGAGGGTCTGTATGCCCCATCGTCGGTTAGATTATACTTTACAATAAATATAGGCAATAAAGAATTTGAATCTGAATATATACTATGAGTAAAAGTATACAGTATACACAAGGTGCAGTATACACAGGGTACCCTAACTGGCATGATATATGTCAGACGCTGTAGTCCGTGCAGGTTTCGGTGGTTAAGAGTCAGACACACTTAGTGGTCAGACGGTCCTAGTGGTTCTGGAGTTCTGCAGCCGTTAGTTCTCCAGCTGCTGGCAGCGTTCCATGCCCACGGATGTGGAGCCCGATGGCCGTCAGCACGGACAGCTTGGACATGATGGGTTGCGAACATCTGGCAAAACTGGACACCAAAAGGCAACTCAAAGTTGTGCTCACAGCCAGTGTTGTACATAATTCAGACGTGACACCCCTCCTTTTTCATGCAGCTCAGTCGGTGCCCATTTCAACCAATCAGAGGGAGGGTGAGTGACGATTTCATAGTGAATGGTAAACGGTGCATTTATATATATCGCTAATTATATAGTGCACTGGACGAGCACTAGTCCAAACACGTTGCTACTGCTGCATGTATGTCTACAGCTAGGGATGCTCGATATTGGCTTTTTTACCGATACCGATATTCCGATATTGTCCAACTCTTAATTTCCGATACCGATATCAACCGATACCGATATATGCAGGGTTTCCCCGTCCAAAAAACGGAATAATTTCAGGTAACTAATAATTTCACTGGATATATATATAACAAATATTGTTATTGTTTTTTTTTGTTTTTAAACCGATACCGATATTTTCCGATATCACATTTTACTGCCGATATCGGCCGATAATATCGGTCGGCCGATAATATCGGACATCCCTGACTACAGCTGCCTCTTTCCCGGCTGCTGCTCAGTGCTGTTTGGATTACGTGCACCACTAAATGGACTGCATTCATAATAGCAGCTTTTATCAAAAGCGCTTTACAATTTGTTCCTCACATTCACCCGTTCACTCACACATTCACACACCGACGAGGGATGCGACCGTGCAAGGTGACAACCTGCTCATCGGAAGAAGTCAGGGGTTAAGTGTCTTGCTCAAGGACACCTCGACACGTTGCCCTGGAGGAGCGGGAGTCGAACCGGGAACCTTCAGATCACCAGACGGCCGCTCTACCTACCGAGCCACTGTCGGTCCGTTGTGAACACAAACTAGTAGCATTACACCACAGATAGGACAGCAGCCGAAACCTGACCGATATTTCGCCGTCGACTAAAAGCACACTTCTTCTATCAATATCTGAAATGAAGGAGAGAAAAGAAAAATAGTAACCTTCGTACTGTCTTCTACTATCATGCACTTTTCCACTAAATAATCTTCCTTGTCTATATTACTACCTACTATACTAACATGTATACTATTTACTACTGCGCACTCAACACTGCGGCACCCACGTTTCAGCACTGTTTGACGAACATTGTTACTCAGCTGAAAGAGTTGTACCCTTCTTCCTGCTGACTTGTCGTACAGAACCTGTACGTCGCTTTGGATAAAAGAGTCAGCTAAATGACTAAATGAAATGAAATGAAATGAAAATGAAATGTCAAATCAATTGAAGCTTGAAAAGCGACAACAACACAGTCTCACAAAGTAAGATTGGCAACTTGCAGGGGGGTGTCGTAGAAGATTTGTAAAACAGGGATCTCATTTCGGGTAGCTGTGCAAACATTTTCTGGCAGACTGACTCTGCACGAGTTGTGAGAGAGAGAGAGAGAGAGAGAGAGAGAGAGAGAGAGAGAGAGAGAGAGAGAGAGAGAGAGAGAGAGAGAGAGAGAGAGAGAGAGAGAGCACAGACGCAGCAAAATCATTACTCTGAAAGCTGGCGTTCCTTTGCCACGACTCTTCACCATCACTCACTACATCTCTACCTCATTTCTGCATTTTGTTTGCATTGTGTACTTTAGTTTTGTATATTGCAGGGGTTCTCAAACTTTTTCATAACATGACCCCATTTCATTTAGGAATTTATTTGGGGACCCCACACTTAACACAATGGCCGCCAACAAGGAGTTAACTCGTTATAGCCCGCCAATCGAATTCTGCCAACAATGAGTATACTTGTTATTATGATCGTTATTTATTTTATTCGCTATTTCCATTTATAATTCATCCTGCTGTGCTGTGGGAATGTGTGGCACTCTGCGCAACGGTCCAATACCGCCGCCTGGTGGTATGCGGCCGATGTTGCACTTACTTTCTGAAGGAAGCTTGACTCTGTGCGTCAGTGAATGTCTTCCGGGCGGAGTTATCTTGTAACATGGATCAAGATACACACTCGATTGCATTGAATTGCCTTCGGGACGAGAATCATTATGCGTTTGGGACTTATGAACATACGATCTAGCAGATGGCAATCAAATCATTGGAATATTCTTTTTGCAGTCTCATCGGCCACAGGTAAGAGCAATCTAACGTTAATTTCAGCTTGATTGTCCATTGCCATCAGAGCCATCGCTCTGAACAATGTATGCTGTTGTACTAACGAATGCCGTTTTTGACAATCAATTAATCATAAACGACCCCCCCCCCTTTCCTGCATGCATGATGAAACATAATATACCGATCATATGCATTTGAATTTTTTATTGTAGCGTGTATAGGGACGAAATGCCAATGGATTAAGTATAATATGCGTTGCGGCCTATTATTAGCGTTCCAGGAATTATCCTAGACCACTCTAAAACTATACTATATTCACCACGGTATATAATGACAATGTATGGATGGAAAAAATATTCCTTTTCCACATCTTGAACGATAGATACCCGATGTCAAATGGGCCATAGTATTGTATATAGCAGGGGTCAGCAACCTTTTTGACATGGAGTGCCTGTTTGAAATATAGTTGTAACTAGTGTGCCTCAACAATATTCCATGCATATTTTCTCATAATCAGGGCCCTCATTTATCAAAGTTGCGTACGCACAGATATGTGCTTAACCCGTGCGTACGACCATTTCTAAGCAAAGTGTGGGATTTATCAATTTGAACGTGAACTTTTTTTTTTTTTTTTTTTTATCCTTTATTTATCCAGGAATGTCCCATTGAGATACAAGATCTCTTCTTCCAGGGAGTCCTGACCTTGACTTTGTGCTTATATTTACGCACAGCTCGGAGCATGCTTAGCTGACGCCCCGTGGTAGAAGATCGTTACTACAGACGAACGGCATATAAGCTCCTCAGTTCATGCATTAGTTTCAACGCGGAAATAAACTTTCGTGCATTACTCCCGACACTGGCGCGTGTTCTGTATGAACCGTAATTCATTATAGTTCATTGTAAAATAGCGACAGTAGTGTAATTATAACGGGCTCATGTGGGAACAAGAGGTTGGCTTGCTTGTTTGGCACGGGGGGCAGACGCAGAACACCCACCTCCAAACGCCATTAAATATTGTTTCAAATAAAAAGCGACTTTTGTGTCATGTTTCCAAATAAGATTGGCCACAACGAAATGCTTTCTACTTCAATTTGTTGGTTAGAATAGATTACCTCGCTCCGTTGAAACTTCACTGAGCTCCGCACACAGACATGATAATAATAATAACAACAACAATAATAATAATAGCTTCATTTTATATAGCGCCTTTCAAGAGACCCATGCAAAGTCGCTTTACATAGATGGGGGGGGGGATAACAAAGTAATAAACATAGTGGACAGACTGTAAATATGATGATGGGATTCAAGTTCGCGTTTTTATTGATCACATATGCATGCTGTCAGAGTATGATGTCATAATCAAACATTCTAGAACATTTTGTCATCACAGAACATAGGCTACATGGCATGGTCCATCGTGATATTCTGTTATTACTGTACCACCCATTGTGACAACAGCCTTTTGAGCTCCCGCACACAAACATGATGGAATTCAAGTTCATGTTTGTATTGATCACATAGGCAGGCTACACATGACGTATAGGCTACATCATACATGGCAGTGAGATTCATTGTTCTTGTATATGCTCTCGTATTATTGTTTATATAGGCTACCCAATACTGACATCAAAATAGATTGTATGCCTCTAGAAATCATATGCAGCAGGTAGAAAATTGACGGAAAATCCGTCGCGATTTGGAATAAAATTGAGGAGAACTTTAATCCCTGGGTATTAATCGAACAAAACGGAAAAAGGCAGTCATATTCCAGAACGGTCTTTATTAGTGTTTGCGCTGCCCAGGCAGCAATGGTTAATAGATATCATATCCGACATCACATTACGTGTACACGTCTGTCAGCCTGTCACATATTTCTCCATAACACGCTTCCCTCGGCTTAGTCCATTTTTCCACATTTCATGGGGGTGTTCCATTACCATATATGGTTAATCGGGGGGGTTTTGGTATGCAAATACGTGAAAGTCTGCACGAGCCTCAGCGTAGGAGCAAGGTGATATTTATCATGACAGGTGTGCGTAGGACCTGTGTACGCACGTGTGATAAATCCAGTTTTTTTGTGCGTGCACACATTCAAAATTCTGTGCTTACGTGTGGAAATAGAACATTTTCTAAGAAAACTTGATAAATGAGGGCCCAGGTCTTTTTAATGAGAATTTTTACATTATTACATCATTATTGTTATTGTTATTATTAACAATAGTATTATGATGGTTGTATCAACCCTAAATCTGAGTTGGGGGGGGGGGGGGGGGGGTGCAATGCAGACAAACAGCTGCATACAGTGTGACCATTTCACTCACATTTGCCCATTCATTTTTGGACACATCACACACCATCGGTGTGTGTACTGTACGTGTGCTGTCATAGCTCCACCTACAGGCCTAATGGAGAACACCAGGAGAACACCAGGATGTGAATGGAGGGTGAATGTGAGGTATATTGTGTAAATAAGTTTTGATTGATCGCAAGACTACACTGTAAAAAAAGAACTTAAAAATATTGAGTTCAGTTACTGTGCATTAAGGTTTTCAGTTTTCAATCCATAATAAGTTAACAGAAAAATAAGTACACAACCACATTATTTCAACCTAATAAAACTATGTTTATTGTCATTGTTTTAAGAACACAAGTTGACTTGGTAATAAAAAAAAAATGGCTTTTAACATGTGCAATGTTCAATGAAATAGAAAAATAAATAATAAAATGTGTTGATTAATCCCACTCGTCACAATGGTGACCGTAATAATGTTTTTGTTATATAAGGCTCTGCAAATGTTACTGAATGATGTAGCAATGTATTTCCAGCTAAATTGAAATAATAAACAAATAAAGGGTCTCAATTAAATATGTGGTAGTAAAAATAACCTGTGGGAGGATTTCAACAAGATAAATGTGACAACAGTGCAAAATATTTCACTATAATATTTCAAAGCAAAAAAAAAAAAAAAAAAAAATATATATATATATATATATATTTTTTTACTGCTACCCCCTCTGCCTATGAAAATGCCCCCGCCTATGCAGGCACGCGTGCCTAGGGTTGCCTACCCCTGGTATATAGCTATAATATTTAAATAGTTATAGCCCTGCAAACAAGGAGAGCAACTCCCACCGTTTACAGTGATGGCGTCAGCTGCTGAGGATGAGGCTATTGCGTGGCAGTCAATTTGTTAATGTATCGCATAATTTTTATGTGGAATTAAGGAATATCAAAATGTTGAACTTTATCATGCATATTTATTAGAAAATGTAATTACAGCACTATGTTATCATTACACATTTATAAAACAAGGCATATTTAGCCAAAATATGTTGCCAGAACATTAAAAAAATATATATATTTTTTTTAATAATTTTCTTTTACTTTCCAATGCGCGACCCCAATTTGGGTCGTGACCCGTAGTTTGAGAACCACTGGTATATTGTATATATTGTATCGTGTTTATTATTTAAACTTTTTTACTGTATGAAGCACAATCTCAGCAGGCTCACACAGAAAAACAAATAAAACAAAACTCAAAATTTGAACTTGTAAAGCTCATGAATATGGAACTAAAACTGTTCAGCTGTCTTTGCTGAGGTTGCCGCGATGATGGAACATTTCCTATGACTAATAAAACTCGTGACAACGCCGGTGTTGCCGGTGACACCGGACAAAATATTACGCTCAATATCTGTAAAGCGATTGCCTTATAATCTTTAACGTTATGCGGCTACATTGATCTACTGAGTACGTCCGTCTACTCTGTGTCTGTTTTTAATACATTTTCAATGACTAGTATCCATTTGTTGGACAGACACTTTTGACGTTATGTTCTAATTTAAAAACAGATGGTAATACCTTCCGTCAATTCTCTGTCATTTCATTGTCGGATCAATGTAGCTGCAGCCTTATTTAGCCCATCGCTCAAACATACTGCTGCTGGTCTGGACTCTTCCTCTGAGCTCCTCTCCAGTCGATCTGCTGCAAGGGTTTAATGCAAAATATTTCAAAATCCTCTGCCATCATTGTGTCACCGGTCGTGTCTCTAGAGCCTCCTTTCTCTCCTTCAAGCAAAGTTAAATCTACTCTCAGTGAAACTGAAGAAGTGAAGTGAAACTTAAGCTACTCTGTAGATACTGTGACTCTGCTCCACAGAGACCTATACAATAGATCTGCTGTCCGCCCACTAAGGGTGTAACGGTACGGTAAGTCACGGTTCGGTACGGGTTTTCGGTACAGTGGGGGAAAGTTTGGCTTTCCATGTTCCACTCAGGGGTGATGTAGTGTGCAGTAACTAATTGTACTTGTAGGGCTGTCAAAGAATATTCTATATTGAAATTAGGGATGCCCCGATCACGTTTTTTGCCACCGATACCGGTCACCGATCGTCTATGAGTCATATTGGCCGATACACTGCCGATACCGATCGTTTTTGGTTTTCTTATAGCAGCTGGCCGTATTATACTGTAGGTCTAACACAGGCATTCTCAAAGTCCGGTCTAAATGATCTAATCTAATCTTAGAAATTAAGTAAAGTGAATAGTACTGGGTGTTAAGCATAACAGTATCTACGTTAATTAACTTCTGACCATTATAGTCAAAGTATTTTCCTATGAACTGAAACGTATAAGATGTTCTCAGTGTTCAGTTACAGCTATATGAAGCACAATAGCTAATTAGACAACAGCTGTAAAAAGGAATGATGTCAAAAGACATTGATATCAGGAGCTATCTGTAGCTACTGCTAGCCGGCTAGATAACGTTAGACAATGCATCATGTATTAAACTAAAGTGAATAGTTTACTGGGTCATTTTGTTTAAACAGTAACGTTAGCTAGGTAGCTAACGTTAGCTCACGGAACGATAGCTAGTTAGCCAACAAATGCCAAAATGATGATATCAGACGTTGATATCAGGAGCTATCAGTAGCTAGCCAGCTAGATAACGTTAGACAATGCTTCATGTATTAAACTAAAGTGAATAGTTTACTGGGTAATTTTGTTTAATGCTTGGTATGTTGAAAGAGGAGCTGCACTCGACTCGATGCTGCCGGAGCCCGGAGCATTTGTTGACATGACGGGTCTGTGAGGGGATGGGGGGAGGGGGGAGGTGTGCACTGCTGTAGCAGAAGCAGTCACGCGTCCCTCACAGTCTTGTGCACAGAGACCAAGCTGCAATACTCCAACCCTCACAGCGTGGCCGTCACAGCGCGGCCCTGAGAGCGTTGCTCTCCGGCTGTGCAGCTGGACCCTTCTCGAAGCGGCAGCTGTGTGTCTGTGAGAGAAGACAGCGAGTGAGAAACTCCGCTGAGAATTGGATCATGTTTTTCCGCGTGTGTCGATACCGATCGCTGGCCGATCGATCGGGGGGGCATCCCTAATTGAAATTAATAATTGATTTTGTTAAATAAAAAATTCAATAAAAATCATATTAGATTGTGAAAAAAACAGCCGCCGGTGGGCGGTTGTTAGTGGTTAACATACCGTTGTATTAGTTCGGTACACAGCCGTACTGAACCTTAGGTCCAGTACTGAAACGGTTTGGTACGGATACGTGTACCTTTACACCCCTACGTTCACATTATAACGCTGTCTGACAAAAAAAGTTCTACTCAACTGCCAGGACCTGTTGCTCAGACCTGGTTATGTGGGTTGTGTCAGCACTTTACTTTTGCTGGACCATGGCTGACAGCAGCAAACACTCGAAAGTTTGGCTAAGCTTTGCAAAAAATTATGGCATACAGCAAAATGCTAAACCTGTAGCAAGATCATTTCCTTTAAGCAAGGAAGCACCTCCAATATGACAAAGCTTTGCTTCAATGCTCCGTGAAAATAAATATAGAATTTTATTCTTATGCTTATTTTTATTCGTATTCGTGACTTTTTGTGTTTTTGTCTACCTAAATGTTTACTGTTTACTGTGAGCGATTTGTAGTGCCACATTTCCTTCGGGATGAATAAAGTATTTCTATTCTATTCTATTCTATTCTATTCATACTATCCTTCCCCGGACTGTTTCTAAGATAAAAATGGGCCCCAAATCAAGTCAAGTCAAGTCAAGAAGTCAAGTCAAGTCAAGTCAAGGGCGCACTGTTGTTATTTACGTCATATTTGGATTTTGTCACAAATGTCACAAATGTATCAGTACTAAATACCTATATGTCCCTATGCCATAAATGTCATGTATGTTGTGTATGTCATACATGTCTATATGAATTGAAAATGGGGGACCCTGATGGAAACAAGACAAACGTCTTTCTTAGGTCTGCATCCCCTTAACAATTGTGTGTATTGAGCTGTACTGTATTGTACCCATTCTACAATCTGTTAAATAAAGTTTTCAATCAATCAATCAAACTCCTTATACACAAAGCCCTAAATGGAACAGGACCAAGCTACATTGGACAACACCTTGTACACAAAGCCCTAAATGGAACAGGACCAAGCTACATTGGACAACTCCTTATACACAAAGCACTAAATGGAACAGGACCAAGCTACATTGGACAACACCTTATACACAAAGCCCTAAATGGAACAGGACCAAGCTACATTGGACAACACCTTGTACACAAAGCCCTAAATGGAACAGGACCAAGCTACATTGGACAACTCCTTATACACAAAGCACTAAATGGAACAGGACCAAGCTACATTGGACAACACCTTATACACAAAGCCCTAAATGGAACAGGACCAAGCTACATTGGACAACTCCTTATACACAAAGCCCTAAATGGAACAGGACCAAGCTACATTGCCAATTCTCCTGTCAGCTACGTGCGCCCAAGAACACTACGATCATCTACTCCTGGTTTATTGAAGGTTCCCAGCAACAGCCAAAATCAGACGTAAGCTAAAAACGTACCTCTTCATCTCTTAGCCTCTTAATACACTCTTAGACTCTAGACTGTACTCTAAATGAGAGCTATTCTATTGCACTGCACTATTTTATTCCGTCTATTTTGGACCGATTTTATGTCTACTTTTTATGATTATTACACTGTGAATTAGAGCTGTTTTATTTGCACTGCTTTTATTCCATCTATTTCATACTCATTCCAGGTCTGCACCGTATGCAATTGCTTTGATTTGGTCAAGCCTCTGCTCATTTCATGCCTGTCTATATTTATGGCAATTTTATGCAAATGTTATGCCCGTCTATATTTATGGCAATCTTATGCAAATGTTATGCCTGTGTCTATTTTATGTCTACATTACTTGTAACTGAGGGGTACAATTCCCTGACTGTATTACTAGATATGATACTTACTACCACTACCTTTGTACTTAATATTCGGCCACCCAGTACACGGCATAAATATATTATGATGAACACTGTCACGTAGATGAAACGGATCCAACACAAATGTACGAATTAGAAATAGGTCTTTATTTCTACACAGCGATGGTGTGTAGAGCAAGCACTTAATCAAATCAATCACATTTATGAATGGAAATTAGTATGCACTTTTATGGCAAGAGTATTCGTCGGTATATCAATAGAGAATGTCCAATCTCTGAAGGCGCAGGTGGTACATATACGACCTGGAATAGTTTAAGGAATAACAGCAATGATACTTTAATGATTATATACTGGACACACTAGGGGGGGTTAATCCGGTCGCTTGTAAGCCGACAGGAGTAGGAGGGGGGGGGGGGTAGAATCCGGCTGCCTCATCCGGCCAAGGGTATCCCAGGTGAACCCACTGTAGTGCCGTTCAATGCGCCGGCGATCCTTGGACCACAGATGAAAGCAGGTGGACTCTTTGTGGGCCGGCGTCATCCGGTCCACGGAGGAGAGACGTGAAGCGACCTCGTCTTGCAGAGCGTCTCCTCACCTTGCGTCCTCTCCAGGGGGGGGGGGTTCCAACACACGGCAGTGTCGGGGGTCTTTATCCATGGAATAATCAAAGTATACAAAGCATAATCCGTGCCTGGGAAGGCGGGCTGTCGTCGGTAGAATAATCCGGTATACAGGTCCACTCGCTCGTCGGCTCTGGGGCTCCTCGGGTGCAGCTTCACGTGGGGTCAACCACCCTGGATAAGCAGCCAGTTCTCTGCCCGAAACGATGGGGTACTGACTACGGTAGTATTCTCACCGCACGAAGCACTATATATTAACAGACTATTATTAGCTTAATAGACTACGTCCAACTCGACGATATAGTGCCAAATATGACTATTCAAATATTAATATACACGATGTCTCAATACCGATGGTAGGCGAACTTGGCCTTACTCCCACACGTGGCGTCGCGGGGAGGCTTTACGTCTGTGACTCTATTGGAGGGTAAGAAACTGGACTGAAAAGAAAGTCCTACTTTAGTAGCGCAGTATATATACGCACTATGAACAAATAGTCCCATTAGTGGTGCGGTAGTCAGATTCCTACGCGGAACTAGGACTTGTTCGTACATGTGGAGCGGTACGTTTGAACTGGGTCTGAGGGGTATGGCAGCCTGGCACCAAGGTCTCGACCAATAGTAGAATGGAGACTATTATGGGATGTTCAGTAGGCTAGAATGGATATTCAATGCATATTGTACAAGGAATATACAAGGGATATCAGGGAATATTAGAGAATATACAAATACAATTAAATATATATATATAAATAAATATATATATTCGGTTTAATCTGGCCCTTCACAACAGCCACCCCCTGATTGGTCCCAGACCTAATCAGTTAAACAGAGACAGATTAATCGCGTTGTCTATTTACACATAAGGGTTTGCTGTAGGGGTCAGTCAACTTCACAAAGTCATAGGGTTATAGGGTCATGGTCATCATCGATTGTGTCTGGGAGTCGGGGCAGTTATATGAGCCTCGCCACGGGACGGGTGTAAGTGCGACCCTGGACGAGCACTTCAGCTGCTCGGACCTTGCCGTCGGCACCGGTGATCACTTTGCTTACGCGGCCGGCCGGCCACATAGCTCTGGGCAGTGATTGATCAATAATCATGACGACTGTTCCTTCTGTCAAATTGTCTCTCTCCTTTACCCACTTCTGGCGGGTCTGTAGAGACGATAGGTAGTGCAGTAGGAAACTGCTCCAAAACTTGTCGGCTAATACTTGGCTGTACCTCCACATTCGTCGGCCGTTCGCTTCTTCAGGCCGGTACATTGTCTGGGGTAATGCAGGATCTAGCCGCCCCATCAGGAGTGTGTTGGGGGGTTGAATTGGAAATCAACCTGTGCTGGAGCGAGGTGGGTCTTAAGTTCTGGGCCCATAGCTTGGAAGCTCTCTCTCAGCTCTCTTTCGCCGCCTTTGAAGTTTGTCCCATGATCGGACAATAGGGTAGACGGTCTTCCTTTCCGTGATGTGAATCTACGGAAGGCCATAAGGAATGAGTCTGTGCTCATGGTCGGGAGAAGCTTGATGTGTATCGCTCTGGTGGTCATGCATTTGAATACAATACCCCACCGCTTCTCGGTTCCTCTTCCTTTCTTTATGTGCAGCGGGCCAAAGCAGTCCATACCCGTTGAGTGGAATGGCTTGTCACCGATTCGGAGGCGACATGGAGGAAGGTCAGCCATCCTTGGTATGCTGGGCTGCGCGCGCCACTTGCGGCAGTCTAGACATGTTCGCTGGAAGCGTCGTACCGCCTCTCTTCCTTGTAGGATCCAGTAACGACGTCTGATTTCCGCGAAGACTCTTTCTGCTCCTGCGTGATGTACATCCTCATCGTATTTCTTTATAATCAGCTCTGTGACCTTGTGTCGGCTGTTCAATACGATCGGGTATTTAATGTCATCCGGTAGATTGGGGGCTCTGCGTAGGCGACCACCCACTCTGATGAGGGTATGAGCGTCGCTCTCGGGGCCCAGATGAATGAATCTGCTGTCGGATGGGACGGGCTTTCCTCCCTGTAGACAGGCCAATTCATCGGGGAACGAGTCTCTCTGGGCTCGCTGCAGTAGAAGCAATTCTGCTTCCTCGTAGTTAGCTGCTGACATATCAGCGGGGGACTTGCACTCCGGGTGGTACCGCAGGAATGTTCTTTGTTGTGCACTCTCTATGGACGTGCAATCGTCTATGTTAGGGTCGGTGGAGGCTACGGTGCTCAATCCACAGAACACAGACTTCTTATTTTCCACCTCCTCTGGACTTGCTTCCCTCGGGATAGGCATGGGCCACTGTCCTTCCGGGAGTCTTAGGAATGCGGGGCCGTCACTGTAGACATTGCGACGGGTGAGGTCATCCAGGGGCATCCCCCGGGTGATGACGTCAGCTGGGTTCTGTTTTGTATCAACGTAGCGCCACTCTGTTTCTCCGGTTAACTCTTCGGTTAAGTCTTGAATCTCGGTGACTCTGACTCCCACGAAGACTTTGTACTTGCATGAGTCCGATTTGATCCAGGCGAGTACCGTCGTGGAATCTGACCACAGGATTGTTCTAGACACCGGTATGGTGAGCTCACGTTGGATGAGCGTGGCTAGGTGCGCTCCGGCTAGGGCTGCGCAGAGCTCTAGACGTGGGATAGATTGTTGCTTGCGTGGGGCTATTCTCGAGCGGGCGAGGACAAATGCTGTGTAGATCTCTCCCCCCTTATCTTGGGCCCGCAAGTAGGCTACTGATCCGTATGCGACCTCTGAGGCGTCACTGAAGACGTGTAAGTCCATTTTACATGTCTCTGGCCTCACCGTGGGTGGGAAGTAGCTTCGGCGCATATTAACGCCTGGGAGTGAGTGGAGCTCCATCTCCCACTCTCTCCAGGTGGATGCAAGGTGTGCGGGAATGGGGTCGTCCCAGCCCTGGTCCTTGTCCCACAATGCTCGTACAATCATTTTTGCCCTGGTGGTGTACGGTAGAATACATCCTAGCGGGTCATATTGTCGGGCGAGTGTTGTGTACACACTCCGTCTGGTGGTCGGCGCCGCCGCCGGCCTTCCCTGCTCCGTAGTCAGGGGCTTGTGTCTGTAGTGAAGCGAATCTGTTTTGAATCGCCACACCAATCCCAGGGTCATCTCCTGGGCTTCTCCCGGGATTGTAGCCATCCAGGTCTCGCTGCTGGCTGCCTTGTCCTCGGAGGAGAGGCTGCGCAGTACTTGCGGATCGCTGCTGGCCCACTGCCTGAGATCAAAGCCGCCTTTGATCAATGAGGCGCGGAGTTTAATCAGGAGAGCCTCGGCTTCTTCCTGGGTTGAAAGGCTTTGTAGACAGTTGTCTACGTAGAAGCTGTTCTTTACGCTGTGTCGGACCTCTTCGTCCGCTGCTGGGTCCTCTGCTACATGTTTCTGTAGTGCAAATGTAGCACAGCAGGGGCTGCACGTCGTTCCGAAGGGGAGGACTTCCCATTGGTAGATGGCTGGGTGCTCATCTCCTGGCTTCTCTCTCCATAGGAACCGTAACAGGGGCTTGTCCGCCTCTACTAATCTCACCTGCAGGAACATTCCTTTAATGTCCCCGCTGATGGCCACCTTTTCCTGGCGGAAGCGGAGTAGAACGCCGAGTAGGGAGGGGCCGAGTGTGGGACCGGGCAGTAACTCTTTATTCAGATTTTGGGATCCGATCTGGTAGCTGCAGTTAAATACTATGCGGTCTTTACCGTTGTGATGGACCTTGTGGTGAGGCACGTACCACGATTCAGTGGTCTGGTCAGCCTCTTTAATGTCCATCTTTGTGACGTGTCCCGCTGTGATGAGCTTCTCAATCTCAGCGCGGTATACACTCTCTTGGGCGGGGTTCTTGGCTAAGCGCCGCTCCGTGTTCAGCAGGTACCGTTCTGTGGCGTCTGTCTTGGCGTGGAAAGTAGGCATTCCTTCTCGCCGCAGGAGTGGCGTGGCGTATCTCAACACGCCGTTGACCGGGACTCTCTTGGTCCCTGTCTCGAGGAGGTGAATGGCGTAAATGTCATCTTTAGAGCGAATGTCTTTCTTTCCGTTCTTAAAGGGCATTTGTTCCAAGGTCCATAGCCGCTCTACGTGTTGCAGGAGTGCGGTTTCTCCCTCTGTGACTCGGGAGTGGAGACATCTAGTGGCTGTACTTCGGTTGAGAGATTTGGCGAGCGGGCCTTGGAGAGTCCATCCCAAACGGGTCTCGACTGCTGCAGGACAGCCTCGGGGTCCGGTATGAACCCGGTCTATCGGGACAATGAGGTCTGCATGGTCGGAGCCTATCAACAGGGTCGGCATAGCATTGTCTATGAGCGGGATCGGTAACTTGCGCAGATGTGCATATTTCTCCATCAGCTTGGCGAGGGGGTATGTGTACCGCGACAGTCCTATTTCTTGGCTGGTGAAAGCGTCTGTAATCTGGTACCGTCGCTCAGGCTGGCCGCTTGCTGCGATAGAGAATGAGACATTCTCGCCCTTTATCGTCTTCAAATCTCGTCTTATTGTCCGAATTGTCATTTGGGTTTCGCTTCCCCGCAGCCCTAGCTGGGCCGTAGCGGAGGCGAGCAGAAGGGTCTTCTCTGACCCGTCATCGAGGACGGCGTAAGTGTCCAGGACTTTATTCTGGTAGCTTAGTGTCACACGCACTACTTTTAGGAGTACTCGGGCTCCACTGCTGCTGGCGGGATCGATGTACATGACGCTCGCTTTGCGGCTGGATGGTGCGGGTGAAGGGCGCCGTCTGTTACTGTCGTGAAGTATGTCCAGATGGGCTCCATCGCACTTGGTGCACCCTTTCTTTAAGCGGCATTCGGCTGCCATGTGTGAGCGCGCACAGCGAAAACAGCGCTTGTTGGACTTTATCCATTGACTTGCTTCCTCCGCGTTCAGCTTGGGGAAGGAGTCACATTGCGCTAGCCAGTGTTCTTTCTCACAGTAGGGGCACACTATCTTCCACTTCTCCGTTCTGGAGGGGGTACTGTGGCTCCTGCTGCTCGGTACTGACTCCGATTGGTGCATCACAGTCACCGATCTTCTTCCATCATTTAGTCGTCTGGTTCCTTCTCTGGAGCCAGGGGTGCTCCGTCCGAATGTATCTAGCCGTAGGCTGCTGACTTCTCTCGCCAGGAAGTCTGCTAGATCGAGGAGGTTCGGTTCGGGGCCATTCGGGTCTCGGTGGTCCCTCTGTCGCCTAAAACGCTCCTGTCGAGCGGGCGGCAGCTTCTCCAAGATCCTTTCCACATTTGAGTTGGCGTAAAGTTCATGCCTCCCCTTCTCTCTGCGCTCCCAACATCCCTACCAGGGACTGCACTCTGATGGACAGGTCGTCCAGTGCTCGATTGTCTATTGCTGGGGGTAAGCGGTCGATGTGTCGGATCTCCTGGATCACGTAATCCCATATGCGCCCATACCTCTGGTCCAATGCTACCAGCGCTGCTGTGTATGGGGTGGTGGAAGTCGCGTAGGCGAGCGCTATATTATGTGCGCGGGGTACCTTTAAGTGCTTCAGTAGGATGGCGTATTTATGGCGTTCATCCAATACATCCACCAACATGGTCTCCAGACACATGCGGAGTTCCGTATACTGGGCCCGGTTCTCTTGGGTGAAGTCGGGTACCATAGGCGTGCCAATGTATGACGCTGACTGTGGATACATCGGCGAGTGTTGGGGGAGAGGCCTCCTAGGCGAGTCTCCTCCCGCTCCTTGGTATGGGCTGGTACCGGCAGTGTACCATGGCCCGCTTGTCCAGGTGCTGTTCCTCGGTGCGGGTCGTGCGTCGTGCTCACCCGTGTATAGAGTCGGGGGTCTGTAGCGCAGCTCCGCGGGAGTATAGCCTGGGCTGTACCGGACCTCCTGGTCCGGTAGAGTACTGTGCTGTCGTCGGGCGTGGTTCTCCTCCTCTTCCTCTTCGTCTTCAGTTAGGTCATCCAGTGCTTGTAGTCTCTGGTTTAGCCTCTCCACAGGATATGCTGCTCCTTCCCGGTTGCTAGGTCTCGCTTGGACCGGTGGGGGGAGGTGGTCTGTGGGGGGTATAGACCTCGTCTGTTGGTCAAGTTCAGGGTTGTTTACTCGGCTAGGGGATGCCGCCCTGGAGGTGTGTCTAGACGAGTTCCTGGAGCCTCTGGCGGAGGGAGAGGGTGTTGTCCGTCTGATCAGCTGTTCTATTAGTTGCGCTTGCTGTCTGTCGCGCTCTGCGTCCCGTAGAGCACCAGCAGCTGCTCGCTGGCTGTCTGCTCGGTCTCGGGCCACATTCTCTTCTCTCTGAATGCGTCTTAGTTCTAGACGTATATGCTCTTCTTCGCTCCGCTGCTGGATCTGCAGTCGGTCGCGTTCAGCAGCGGCGTTCAGGCTGATGAGGAAGGCCTGCTGTAGGGTCCTCTCTGCCTCGCTGGGAGAAGGCGGTTGTATAGGGGAGCCTTCCCTCGGGGTACTCCTTGCGGAGCCTTGGAGCTCTATCTCCACGGTGCTCTCCCCGTCTTCTTCCGTGCCGAGTTCTCTCTCGGTAGCGTTGTATTCCTCCCGGGACTCATCGGGGACTACTTCTTCAGTACTGGCGGGGTGTGAAGTCATGTCTGGTTCCCACTGGTCCCCACCGTGAACTTGGTCAGTTACATTAGAGCCCGTAGGGGCCTCTATGGTCGGGGTAGTCTGGGCGTTGGGGTTAGACATACTTTTACTTTCTAGTTTTACCGCGTTTACTGTTAGTAGAAGACTAGGTTGTTGACTGACAGCGTAAGCCTCTAAGTACTGAGGGAGCCGTCGTTCGCGCTGCGGGCGTTGGTTAGGAGGATCGTTTCGTGGAGTGTTCATCATAGGCCATTTCAATATTAATAACACTATATTAATATTACACTAATTACCCTCCGGCTCGAAGGACCAATTGTAACTGAGGGGTACAATTCCCTGACTGTATTACTAGATATGATACTTACTACCACTACCTTTGTACTTAATATTCGGCCACCCAGTACACGGCATAAATATATTATGATGAACACTGTCACGTAGATGAAACGGATCCAACACAAATGTACGAATTAGAAATAGGTCTTTATTTCTACACAGCGATGGTGTGTAGAGCAAGCACTTAATCAAATCAATCACATTTATGAATGGAAATTAGTATGCACTTTTATGGCAAGAGTATTCGTCGGTATATCAATAGAGAATGTCCAATCTCTGAAGGCGCAGGTGGTACATATACGACCTGGAATAGTTTAAGGAATAACAGCAATGATACTTTAATGATTATATACTGGACACACTAGGGGGGGTTAATCCGGTCGCTTGTAAGCCGACAGGAGTAGGAGGGGGGGGGGGGGGTAGAATCCGGCTGCCTCATCCGGCCAAGGGTATCCCAGGTGAACCCACTGTAGTGCCGTTCAATGCGCCGGCGATCCTTGGACCACAGATGAAAGCAGGTGGACTCTTTGTGGGCCGGCGTCATCCGGTCCACGGAGGAGAGACGTGAAGCGACCTCGTCTTGCAGAGCGTCTCCTCACCTTGCGTCCTCTCCAGGGGGGGGGGGTTCCAACACACGGCAGTGTCGGGGGTCTTTATCCATGGAATAATCAAAGTATACAAAGCATAATCCGTGCCTGGGAAGGCGGGCTGTCGTCGGTAGAATAATCCGGTATACAGGTCCACTCGCTCGTCGGCTCTGGGGCTCCTCGGGTGCAGCTTCACGTGGGGTCAACCACCCTGGATAAGCAGCCAGTTCTCTGCCCGAAACGATGGGGTACTGACTACGGTAGTATTCTCACCGCACAAAGCACTATATATTAACAGACTATTATTAGCTTAATAGACTACGTCCAACTCGACGATATAGTGCCAAATATGACTATTCAAATATTAATATACACGATGTCTCAATACCGATGGTAGGCGAACTTGGCCTTACTCCCACACGTGGCGTCGCGGGGAGGCTTTACGTCTGTGACTCTATTGGAGGGTAAGAAACTGGACTGAAAAGAAAGTCCTACTTTAGTAGCGCAGTATATATACGCACTATGAACAAATAGTCCCATTAGTGGTGCGGTAGTCAGATTCCTACGCGGAACTAGGACTTGTTCGTACATGTGGAGCGGTACGTTTGAACTGGGTCTGAGGGGTATGGCAGCCTGGCACCAAGGTCTCGACCAATAGTAGAATGGAGACTATTATGGGATGTTCAGTAGGCTAGAATGGATATTCAATGCATATTGTACAAGGAATATACAAGGGATATCAGGGAATATTAGAGAATATACAAATACAATTAAATATATATATATAAATAAATATATATATTCGGTTTAATCTGGCCCTTCACAACATTACTGATGTGAAGCACTTTGGGCTGCAATTCCTGTATGAAAGGTGCCATACAAATAAAGTTTATTATCATCATCATCATCATCATCATCATCATCATCATCATCATCATCATCATCATCATCATCATTATTATTATTATTATTATTATTATTATTATTATTATTATTATTATTATTATTATTATTATTATTATTATTATTATTATTATTATTTTCATTATGATTAACTCACAGCAACATAGCAATGTCTAATTCCTCTTGTTCAAATGGTAAATGGCTGCATTTATATAGCAGTGTTTATCCAAAGCGCTTTACAATTTGTTCCTCACATTTGACCCGTTCACTCACACATTCACACACCGACGGTGGAGGCGACCGTGCGAGCTGCCAACCTGCTCATCAGGACCAATTACTGTAGGGATTAAGTGTCTTGCTCAAGGACACATCGACACGCTGTCCGGGAGGAGCGGGCATCGAACCGGGAGCCTCGACCGCTCTACCCCCTGAGCCACTGTCGTCCCGCCCCCTATTGTCGCCCCCATTAAGGCATTCAATTAATCTTGCACTCGTTAGACCCGGTCCTTGTTGATTGTATTGTATTCCTACGTTCTCTTCCCTTTTCCATTACAGATGAATGTATATGTATAATGTTTCGCCGCCTGTCATATAGCAACACTACTATCACCGACATCTAAGAAGGGAGATCCCCCCTTGAACGGCCCTTCTAAGGTTTCTCTCCTCCACTTTGCCTGCTGTGCTTTTTTCCTATTGCTAGGTTGTTAGTGAGTTTTTCCTTACCTTCGCGTGGGGTATGTCTGAGAGTGGTGCATTAATTTTATTTATTTATTTTACATTTTATTTTGGATTTCCTGGTGTTTTTGTCTTTGTTCTTGACTTATTGTGATGTTTTTTCTTGACTCGTTTAAAACCTGTTCCACTCGACGGGGTCGGTACCGACCCCTTTTGACCTTATTATCATATAGGCATATTTTTATGAAGATGAAAATAATTTGTGATTTTAAAATCAACCGTTTTCAAGTATTAACATCACTACTATGTCACAAATGCATGTAGAATGTAAAACGTTAGGTTGGCAATAGTTTAGCAATAGGTTAAAAGTGTACTTATATCATTTTAAGTTTTCTATTTGCGATTGTCTATTCTGACCCGGAACCGGAAATGGAAATGTTGAAACATGGGAATTGTAGTTTTTTTTGCGGCCATTTGAAATTTCTCCGATCTACACTTCCTGTCACATACTATGGTGGTTCAAAGTTCAGCGTTCTGAATGAATCATATCAATAATTGTTATGATTCACGATAATAAGCTACAAAAGGTAACGTTTTTGACAAATATTGAAACGCAGTCAGTTTCTCCACACTATTGTTACCATGTAGGAAGAATTAGATCTGAAATTAGTTTCAAAATGGTTACACTGTGGGGGAAATAAAATAGTACAGTCGATTACAGTAAATATCAGTATCTGTTATTATGCACGCCTGGTGATACTATATCCAAATTGAACTGGGCCATTTGAAAGATACTATATGTATATATATATATAAATGTGCGAATTGGCTATAATAAGGTAATGTATAAGCATATATTCTATATTCTATAATAATATTTCAAATTGCATTGGTCCGGATGGGAGAATTCAGTACTGTATATACAGAACCTTCAGTTTGATCATCTTCCCTTTATTAATTTCCTTAGTTCTTTTGTACACATGATCTCAAGAGGGTACTGAATGAGCTCAGTGGCAGTTTTTTTAAGTTTGGTCATTATTAGCATAGTTTTATTCACTGTCAAAGATGAAAAGAAAAATCATAATTCATATTTCCCTTTGTTTCATCACAATTTAAGCAAGCCTAGTAATAGACACACTATTTCTGACACTGAGAATGTGAGGTTTTGTCCGCTGCTCACCCACTCGCTCTGTTCCTTTAAGGCATTTCGGTTAATTAATTGCATTCTCCTAACCACACGCTTCTGGAGCAATGATCAATTTCATCCGGCAGCTGTCACAGCTTGTCATTAAGCACCCCTTGGCTTTATATACCCTGATTCCCCTATTATTGATGTTGGATCGTTCTGAAATATTCTCAGCATTTGCCGTTTCCTTCCGTCGCTGCTTTCCCTGTTCTTTGCCTTCCAGGACTCTCGAGAAATATTCCGTTTGGAGAACCTGCTTCCCCGTTACGAAGCGCTCGCCCTGTTTGATCCGCCCGCTTCACGCACAGCGCTCTGGTGAGTTTTTTGTAAGACAGTCTTTTGGATTCAATCGTTTTTGTGTGTGTTAAAGCACTGAAGAGATCCTGTTTTTCGTTCAGACTGTTCTCACCCTTTTTTGCCAGTTGGATATTCACTTGGATTTATTGTTTGGACATTGCTCACTGTGTGTTTCACACAGAAGATTCTGTCACTTGGATTTATTGTTTGGACATTGCTCACTGTGTGTTTCACACCGAAGATTCTGTCACTTGGATTTATTGTTTGGACAAGTCACTTCACCTGTCACCTGTCAGTTATCAATTGTGCACTGAGCTAACTCGGACTCTCTCTCTCCCTATCCGCCTCCACCCCGGAGTATATGCTGGGAGGATTCTGCAGAGCGGCTCAGACGTCACGGACAGATTCCACAAACGTAACCCCCCGGGAGAAGCTGCAGAGCAGCAAACATTCCTCACATGCCTGTTTCCCAGTTTGTTCTGTTCTCCACCAAATTCTTTCTGTTTACTCAGTAAATAAACACGCCCTTGATTTGGCTAACTCTGAAACAACTCTCTCTGTGCCGTTTGCGTTTGGGGTCGGTGTCAAACCATAACAGAGAATACATTCATTGAGGTCCATAGATGTTCCTAGATACCAAGAATATGCAAATAGCCCTTGTAGAAGTGGAGCAATATTCCATTTACCTAGGTATACATTTTATGCAGATTTTCACCTGGGGTGGAACAGGTTAAAGAAGACGTGTCCGGCCAATGGGGTCATTAACGTGTGTTGTCGGGCCTTACAAATCAATTGGATTTGATTTGATTTACGTCTACCCATCATTGTCATTGTCGTTTTATTCGTTTTGTTCAATGGTGAGACCAAAGACACATTTCCACACTGTGGACCATAACGTGAAACTAAACTAAACGAAACTAAAGTGAACCGGTAGCATCGAAAAGCTGATCTGTCAAGTGTAATTATGTTGTTTCTCTTCACACGCCAGAGTGTAAACTCAAACAGACGTCACGCCTTCTTTAAACAAGTCGGGAAGAAACATCACAATAAATCAAGAACAAGACAAAAACACCATGAAGTCCAAATTTTTTTAAATAAATGCAACACTCCCAGACATACCCCACGCGAAGGTAAGGAAAAACTCACTAAAACCTAGCAATAGGATTGATTGTGCAAAATACAATAATAAAATAGACATAGAAAAAAATAAACATAGTCTAAATTAAATAGGTAAGACACAAGATATGCATGGTAAAAAAAGACATGCTGACGGAGCAAGGACACATGTGGCTGAAGACAGTATGTATCAGAGAATGGAATCCGCTTCTCCCCACCACCTGCTTATAAGCCAAGGTGTACACGCAGGTGCCAGACAAGCTTTCACAGGAACAACAAGAGAGGCGACGGTGAAACAGTCGTGAATATATTTAGTTATTTCCGACACACCGGCACAGCTCGAGCTATTCAACTCCTCGGTTTCTATAAACACAAACAATCCAATTCATTAGCATTTCCTCCTCGTCTCCCTTTGACATCAGATTGACGTCAGCCGGCCTCGGTGATTCCTTTAGTTATTTATAGGCTTTATCCCCTTTTTGTGTAAACTCCTTCCTGAAATTGAAATACCCTGATGATTATCCCGTTTGGATTCTTCTTTCTGCCCGAGATCATAACAACTAACCTCAGGCTGGACCTGGTCTTGTGGTCAACCTCCCAGAAGTCGGTATTCACTGTAGAACTAAGTAGGGCTGTACCGAATGCTTTGAAGCTTCGATCATAATGTTGACATTCGAATTTTAAATCAACATTCGAATTTTTCAATTTTAATAAAAAAGAAATAACAATAAAAATGAAAAAAAAATGTATGTGTCTAACAATGTTCCAATGTTCTTCACAGTTGCAGATAAAGATTAGGCTGCACTTTCATAAAAATTTAACTCTTAACTTGCAAGGGCCGATTTGCCCACCGGCACTTTGGCGACCCCTAGTGGCTCGGGTGTGCATATTTTGTAATACAATATATATATATATCGAATTGAAGGCTTATTTGTTGCCTGTCGATAGCAATAAAATCAGACAAAATCCGTTCAGCGGTTCTCGAGTTACATGCCGGTATTTGAGGCTTGTGCAAAGTATACGGTATTGAGCAAAATACCACTCCGGACTCTTGGGGCTTTAGTTCCGTCAATCATTTGGCGATCTCGAATATTATTGTAGAGGGTTGTAGCCAATGAGTGTGGCTTTCCAATGATACCCCACCTGGGGTGTATGATCTAGGATCTAGGTGAAAAACTAAAGAGCAAAAACAGGAAGAGAAAAACAGCCGATTGAATTGAAGTCTATGAGAAAACTGAGTTTTTCTTTTGTACACAGTTTACCAAAATCACTCCTAATCACTCATTTCTGAATGGATCTTTATGAAATCTGGACATGTACTACATAAGGCTTCAGGCTATGGGTCCGTATTGATTTGTAAGCCATACCACCTTCTGGGGAAATACTACCTCTGGACCAGTAACTACTACAGAAAAACTTGGAAAAAAAATAGTTTTTATACAACTCAAGTTCAGACCTATGTTACTCTATTTCATTAGCACTAAAAGTGAATTTTCTTTCTGGAATCAGAAACTTCATCTTTCAAAAGAGACCAGGCTCATGCATGTGCTATAAGTATAAAGTATGTTGTTTTGGTTTGCAAAAGAATTATGCAGTCCTCAAAAACTAAAACTAAAATGGCCAGGCAGACTCATTGCAGGTTAAACATTTACCATAAATGATGTAGCCTACTGTATCTGCATCCGCTTGGCACTCGGCGTTCCATCTAATCAAGATGTCACCATCACTTTCGTACCAACCGTGCCCTTATTGGATTATTTATGTTGACGAAACTGATGAGTTATATTCATTAAAGAAAGTTGATTTAATAAAAAGAAAATACTAATTTAATCAGATTAATGACTTTATTCAAATTGAGGATTTAGTTTTGGATTACGTCATAAAATATGACGACAGACATTCGAAACTTCGTTCGAATACTTCAAAAAAAGATTACATTCGGTAACGCCCTAGAACTAAGTGTACCATGGGAGGCTGCAGTTGGTGAACCATATGAACGTAAAGGACTGAAGTACTCCGACATAGCAACTGAGGCAGAACAACGCGGCTGGCGTGCCCAGGTGCTTCCGGTTGAGGTCGGGTGTAGAGGATTTGTTGCCATGTCCACAACCAAGATTCTTAAGGGGATGGGAGGGGGCGAGGACAGGCGTTCCGACAAGCCGCCAAATCAGAGGCTGCCGAACGAAGCAGCAGCTGGCTATGGATCAAGAGAAAGGACCCCAACTGGCAAAATGACCATCGAGGGGTACAAGCAGAGGGGGGCACACATGGGACGCCAGGTGTTGCCGTTGAGCCCTTCGGAGGTGTCGTGGGCCTGTCAACGAAACACCAATTAAGGAGGGTGCCCACCTGAAGACCCCAGTGAAGATTTTCCCACTACCCCATTCAATACCAAGTGCTGATTATCTAAGATTCTAAGGGATTGTACTATCTAGTCCTATAAGCTCAACTAGCGGTGGAGCAGATCTGACCACTTTCACTGCCACGACCACTAGGGTTGGTCAGCAGAGGGCTTGTGGTATTCAGCCTAATAGCTGGTTATAGAGGTGGTCAGAGGTGAGAGGTCAGAGGTCAGAGTCAGCAGAGAGGTCCAAGTGAACCCCCAGGTAGGGCTGGGTGATTAATAGATTAATTCGATTAATTCAAATTCATGATTTAGGACGATTAAAAAAAAAAATTTAATGAAATAAAATTTCAAGTCACCTTTTATTTTACAAAAAGTTATGTTTGGTGAAAGTTAGATTTGCACTTTATTAATCCCAATAGGGAAATTCATTCTTGTTTGATGATCAAGAGGCACCTTTTATTTGTTTTAAGTAAAGTTTGGTGAAAAAGCAAGTTATTGCACTATTAATCCCAATAGGGACATTCATCTTTGTTTGATCAGGAGTAACCTTTTATTTTTTTATTCTTTTAAGTGAAGATTAGTGAAAGTTAGGTTTGCACTTCAATCCCAATAGGGACATTCATCTTGGTTTGATAATTTTTGTGTCAAATAAAAACAAAGCTTATTTGAATGATTTCCTTGGCATTTCTAGTTTTTAAGAAAAAATAAATCAATTCAAATCGTAAATCGGATGTGGTGTGACAAAATCTGAGATCGAATTTTTAGGCCATATCGCCCAGCCCTACCCCCAGGTCGAACAGCAGGCAGCTCGGGCTGGGGAGACGAGAGGAAGAGGCGTCGTCCAGGCGCTCGGCGCAGGAAGTGGACAAAACAACATCCTCCTTTCAAGAAACCCTAGCCATCTCACGAACTCCCTCCCCAGTTACAGAGCTTCTGAAATGTACCCATAATGCAATACTCTATTATACCCAGAGTTCTTTGCGATAGATCTTTAACCTGGAAGGACCAAATGTTACTTGTCCTTTCGGACAAGTTATGTTTTTGTAGGTTTTTATTGATTTTTGCTATACCGGGCAGTCTGGTAGAGGGAGGGGGAGAGAGAGAGAGAGAGAGAGAGAGAGAGAGAGAGAGAGAGAGAGAGAGAGAGAGAGAGAGAGAGAGAGAGAGAGAGAGAGAGAGAGAGAGAGAGAATGAGAGAGAGAGAGATAGAGAGAGAGAGATAGCGAGACAGAGAGAGAGAGAGAGAGAGAGAGAGAGAGAGAGAGAGAGAGAGAGAGAGAGAGAGAGAGAGAGAGAGAGAGAGAGAGAGAGAGAGAGAGAGAGAGAGAGAGAGAGAGAGAGAGAGAGAGAAGGAATGGGAGATAGACCGGGGAAGACATTCGGCGAGGATGGAACCCGGGTCAACCGTAGTGCTGTATGCGGTGCCCCGGAAGGACCATATTTAGATACGTCCTGTGATGCTATCATTACGTACAAGGTAATATAAGCCGCGTCTGTTCTCGGCTGAGATAGACTCAACAGGGGCAGGCTGTCTCATGTGGAGAACTGATGTGACAATTCCTGTCTCTCGGGACTCATTCACTGTCAAGCAACTGATTGGATCAGTGTCCCCGTGTACATTCAACTTCTTTTCATATTTGAAACGATTATCATTAAAAATTATTCATACTTTGTAATTATCTCGATATTTGACTGTGGACACATTTTACCAACGTTTCTGGTTGGAGCATTCTTCCCGCTACACCACACAGAAGGTAGAGGTGAGTTTGAAATTGTTTTAGCTCGTTACAAAGGTACCTTTAAAGGAACACGCCTACATTTTGGGAAATTAGCTTACCGTCTTCTCCAGAGAGAGACAAGAAGATAGATACCAGTTTCCTCTCTGTGCGTTCAGTAGAAAGCTATCTGGCTGCACGTTAGCCTAGCTTAGAACAATGACACCAACTAACACCTCTCCCGAAGGCTAACCGGCCATGTCCACTTCCATTCATTGTGCTAAGCTAGGCTAACATGCAGCCAGATAGCTTTCTACTGAACGCACAGAGAGGAAACTGGAAATCTATCTTCTTGTCTCTCTCTGGAGAAGACGGTAAGCTAATTTCCCAAAATGTTGGCAAAATGTCCCTTTAACCCTTTCACTGCCACACTACCAAATGGTTAACCCTTTCACTGTGACAATACAAAATGTTAACACTTTCACGACCACACGACAACAGGTTAACCCTTTTACTACCACACTACAGAAGGTTAACCCTTTACTATCAGTTCAGTTCAGTTATTTTTATTTCGGGCTTTGGACACATAACAACGGTCATTCTATAAATCACCAACGTTTTACCAGCTGCTATTGCAGCATTGTCCGAAAAGGGCTAGAGGGAGAAGCACTAGGCTTGTCGGGCCCTACCCCTGAAGACTTACTTTTCATTTTTATTTATTTTTTCATTTACATACATACATAGTAGATACATATAGTACACATTACAGTACACACATATAGTACACATTACAGTCCACATTACAGTATAGTATACCTGCAGTATATAATAGTATATAGTACACAGCGCATATATAATGTGATGTGAGATATATAGTACATGATATATACAATGCAATATAGTACCATAATATAATAGTATATACTGCAAATATAGTTAAATATAATATACAAATGAATTATAATATGATTATATAATGTGATATGATATAGCGCACAATACAGTAGCATACGTTTTATTTTTATTTAATTTTTTTATTATGCAATTAAAGCTCTTCTTCCCTTCTGTACCTATCAAAAATTGATTTATTTTTGTCTAGATTTGAATTGATTTATGTGTTCACAATATTTTAGTTCATCTTCTAGCAGGGTGGCTCCGTAAGAGGAGATACACATTATTTTCAGCTTGGTTTTCATCACAGGTTTTTTGAAGTTCAATGGTCCTCTGAGATTGTACCCCCCCTCTTTATCCAGAAATTTGCTTCTTACATTTACCGGTAATTGATTATTTCTTGCTTTGTACATAACTTGCAGAGTTTTAAAGTTTACCATATCTGCATTGTTTATTACTCTTATTGCTCTTTTGACTCACACTACAGACGGTTAACCGATGACGCAAAGCGTGCGTTGATAACGTCGGGGTTGCCTTCGAATGCAGGCGAGGTAACGTAATTTCCCCCTTTGCTGATGTGGGAGGAGAATGAGCCTCCAAATAAGGCGTGTCTAATCGGCACCGTTGTGCGAGAGACCGTGGATGATTTGTCCTGAAGCACATCAACTGAGGCTAACAAATGTAGGCCCGGTATACAATAACATG
>NC_140166.1:136383232-136393306 GCF_963971535.1 Notolepis coatsorum | reverse complement strand
CTCGTCTTTTCAAATGACAGCCTGCTAGACGATTGCAACCGCCTTGGGATTCAAATGGTTCGCATTTCAAGTTAACCTAAAATGTCAATGTTAAAGTCCCATTCAACTGAGAATGGTCTGGGTGTCATTTGCTGATATTCACTAACGTTCTCTACCATGGAGAGAGTGAGATCCAGTATCTGGGTGTATTGTAGGTTCTTGCTGCAGAGAACCTCTTTAGACGGAATGCCTACGCACGCACACCCTTCCACCGCTCAGGACCTTGTTTGTCCGAGGGAAGCAACAGCTGTGATGGGAGGATCAAGAAAAGAGGGCGGGTGTTTGAGACAGGTCAATTTAGGATAGATCACCTGAAGCCTGCTCTCTCCGTGTCCGGTGGCCATCCCCTCCTCTTCCTTGTCCCCCCTCTCTCTCTCTCTCTCTCTCTCTCTCTCTCTCTCTCTCTCTCTCTCTCTCTCTCTCTCTCTCTCTCTCTCTCTCTCTCTCTCTCTCTTTTACTTTCTCTCTCCTTGCTCTTTCTCTCTTTCCCACCATCTTTCCCCCCTCCCTCCATCCCATCGCTCAACTTCTTTGCCCAGGTTCACTTCCTCCCTCCCTCCCTCGTCCTCTCCTCATTCTCCCTCTCTCTCCATCTCTCTCCTCTCCCTCCCATATTTCTGTCCTCCCTACTTTCCTCCTTCCCTCCCCGTCTCTCCCCCGCTCTCTCTCTCCTTCCTCGCTCCCTTACTGTATTTCCGTTTCCATCCTCTTTCCCTCCCCCACCCTTCGTCGTTTTCTCCTTCCCTCCCATCATCTCATCCCTCCCTCCCTCCCTCCCTCCCTCCCTCCCCTCCCTCCCTCCCTCCTCTTCTTATCCTCCTTCCCTTCCCTATGATTCCTCTCCCTCTCCCTCCTCCTCCTCCTCCTCCTCCTCCTCCTCCTCCCTCTCTGTAATTAATGGTGCTTATAAACTCGGCCCCAGCTGTAGTGGAGTCGGGAGCTAAATCACAACAATCATGACTTATTATCAGTGGCGTAGCTGAGTGACTGTGCTAATTGTCCGCTCTGATGGTATTAATGTAGGGGCTGATTGGGAACACATCCATCATCATATCCCTGGCAATGCAGAGGTAATAAGTGGTGTTATCCTGATAATGAAAAAAGACTGTTGGCCAGAAGATTTAAAACTAAACAACAGTAATAAGAGGACTTCATATAACGGTAATGTTGAAGAGAGAGTGTAAATGAGAAAAAATATCCTGTGTGTCCCCCCCCCCCCCCCCCCCCCCCCCCCCCCCCCCCCCCCCCCCCCCCCCCCCCCGTGCCCTCTCCTGTCCTTCCCTCCTTCCTCTCTCAGATTTTGCTCATAAGTGTACACACATACGTACACACACACACACACACACACACACACACACACACACACGTGTGTGTGTGTGTGTATGTACACACTTATGAGCAAAATATGTTGTTATTACCAGTGCTGGGGGGACTAGTTGACTACATGCTGTGAAATTAGACTACTAGTTTAAGTACATCTTGCAGTATTTAGGTGGTAGTATAACTAGATTCAACATTTTCTTTTATCCAGTGTTTAACTGGGTCATGTAGTTAAGTTTAGCTAATTACTGTATTTGCATAATTAGCATTTTCCTAATTCTACCCCAACAGCTGCTCTGTCTTCTCCTTAAACACACACATGCTTTAGTGCATGTTTTTCCTGGCTGGCCTAGTTATTTACTAAATGAAACAAACCCACACTGGCTCTATGTAACTCTATGACCTTCCAGACTCATTATTTGCAATGTCCTCCATTAAGAGTAATAGTCATTTAACAGGACATAACAGTACTTTGTTAGTTGATTTAATTGAAAGATATGTAAAATTGTTTCCCAGACTATACTTTTCAGGAAATAGCATAGAAGATGGTAAACTGGACAAACAAAACTGACCGATTATGTGACTGAGCTACTTTTTCAAAGTAGTGTTCATTTGACGAAAATGTTTGAGCAGTTGAAATTTTATGATCCTCTGAATCATACTGGGTTCAGTAATGCAAAAATTAGTATAGATGGTCTTAAACTTTAAAACAAAATCAAAGATTATCATTCTGGAAGGGACTATGTTAGGTTGTATTCTGAGCTTTTTCCTTGCAATGCAAGGAACACTATTTACACTACCATTTAGAACACTATTCTAAATCAGATGAGAGGTTCTGACAGAGCCAGCCTTGAGTCAGCTGAGATCAAGAAGAAAACATAAAAAATCAGATGCAAATCTGTACTCTCTGTTTAGAAATCTGTACTCTCTGTTTAGAAATCTGTACTCTCTGTTTAGAAATCTGTACTCTCTCTGTTTAGAAATGTGTACTCTCTGTTTAGAAATCTGTACTCTCGGTTTAGAAATCTGTACTCTCGGTTTATGAACCGCGCCCTCGGATTATGAATCCATATCTGGGATTTGTGTGGGCATGGATTCATAATATGTTTTTTTACAAATCCATGGGCGGAGTGGCAGCAGTATGAACACAATTGGCAGTGTTTGCGGATGGGAAGCCAGTGGGGTATGAGTCCTGGTCGTTGCAATAGCGACTCCTACTGGTCGGTTGGGGCACCTGTTCAGCAGGGAGAGGACCTGGGGGAGATAGTGTGTGAACCTCAGTTGCACTCTCCCAGTGAAACTCTTCGCTGTCAAGTGAAAAGAGGCGGCTGGCGACTACACGTGGATCGGAAGATGCATGTGGTAGTCTACACCCTCCCCAGACCCACAGTGGGGGTAATGTGAGTTTGTATATAGGTCACTAGATTTCATGGGCATATAACAAGAGGACAGAAGACAATTGGCCATATAGCGAACATTAGTTCAAGTTCAAGTTCAAGTTCTTTAATAGTTGTCATACAGAAGTACAGAATACTTTCATACAAAATGCTTCTTACTGTTACGCTCCAGAGACTGTGCTAGACAAGATAGTATCAAATAACATAATAACATAATATAGCATGAATTTAGAAGAAGAAAATGAGGTCACAGTGTTCGGTATAGACATATGTACAATGTTCTGAGTTACCATATAATATACAATACACAATACTATGCAGTGTACTAATGTACAGTACTATCTAGTGCAAAGCAGAAATGGGATGAGGTACAATTTTAGGTACAATTTACAGTACGGTGTACGAGTTGTAGTGCAATCCTTCATCCATAAATATAAAGTGTGGGGAGTGGGTGCTACAGTGTGTTTGTTTAAAGTGGGTGTGTGCTATAAAGTGTGTGGAGTGGGTGCTACAGTGTGTTTGTTTAAAGTGAGTGTGTGCGTGTGGATGTGTGTGCTATGTGCGTTTGGTGGTTGTTGTTGTGTAGTGTTCATTCATTGTTCGTTTAGCAGCCTGATGGCCTGGGGATAGAAGCTACTTCTGAGTCTTTCTGTGCTCGCCTTGAGACTCCGGTATCGCTTGCCTGACCGCAGCAGTTCAAGTTTCAAGTTTCTTTCAAGTTTCTTTAATAGTTGTCATACAGAAGTACAGAATACTTTTGTACAAAATGCTTCTTACTGTTGCGCTCCAGAGACTGTGCATGACAAGATAGTATGAAATAAAAACATAGTAAAAATTAGAAGAAAAAAAAAGAGGTCACAGTGTTCAGTTTAGACATATGTACAATGTTCGTAGACGTAGTTACCATACAATATACAATACTGTGCAGTGTACTAATATACAATACTATATAGTGCAAGGCATAAATGGACAAGGTGCAGTTTAGGTACAATTCACAGTAGGTGTACGAGTTGTAGTGCAAATCCTTTATCAATAAATATAAAGTGTAAGTGTGTTTGTGTGATCTAAAGTGTGGAGAGTGGGTGCTGCAGTGTGTTGTTTGTTTGAGTGAGTGTGTGTGTGCGTGTGGGTGTGTGTGCTGTGTGCATTTGATGGTTGTTGCATAGTGATTATTGTTCGTTTAGCGATTATTGTTCGTTTAGCAGCCTGATGGCCTGGGGATAGAAGCTCCTTCTGAGTCTTTCTGTGCTCGCCATAAGACTCCGGTATCGCTTGCCTGACGGCAGCAGTTCAAAGAGGCAGTTGTTCGGGTGGCTCGAGTCCTTAATAATTCTCTTAGCCTTCCCCTTGCACCGCTTGTTGTAAATGTTCTGGAGGGTGGGAAGCCCCCCTCTAATTGTGCGTTCGGCTGAACGTGTCACTCTTTGTAGTCTGCTACGGTCTTGTGCAGTGCTATTCCCAAACCAGGAGGTGATGTTGCCGGTCAGGATGCTCTCTATTGTACATGAGTAGAAGTTCCTAAGGATCTTCTGACTGACTTGGAACTTCCTTAGGCGCCTGAGGAAGTAGAGGCGTTGTCGTGCCTTCTTCACAACACTGTCAATGTGTGTGGTCCATGTCAAGTCCTCGGATATGTGGGCTCCGAGGTACTTGAAACTGTTCACTCTCTCAACTGGTGCCCCGTCGATGCTGAGGGGGCTGTAGTCCTTGACCCCCGACCTCCTGAAGTCCACAATCATCTCTTTTGTTTTGCTGACGTTCAGGGAGAGGCAGTTCTCCTGACACCACTGTGACAGGTTCTCTACCTCTTCCAGGTAGGCCCTTTCGTCGTTGGCAGAGATCAGGCCCACCACTACTGTGTCATCAGCAAATTTGATGATGGTGTTGTTGTTCCGCTGTGCTACGCAGTCATGTGTGTACAGGGAGTAGAGGAGGGGGCTCAGAACACAGCCCTGGGGGGCCCCTATGTTGAGCGTGATGGATGAGGAGGTGCAGTTGCCGGCTCTTACCACCTGGGGTCTGCCCGTCAGGAAGTCCAGGACCCACTGGCACAGGTCATAGTTCAAGCCCAGGTCCCTGAGCTTGGCTATGAGTTTGGAGGGGACTATGGTATTGAATGCTGAGCTGTAGTCGATGAACAGCATTCTCACATAGTTCCCCTTCCTCTTGTCCAGATGTGATGCTGCTGTGTGCAGCACATGGGCTATGGCGTCCTCCGTGGACCTGTTGGGGCGATATGCAAATTGCAGAGGGTCCAGGTTGATGGGGAGGGAGGAACAGATGTAGCCCTTCACTAGCTTCTCAAAGCACTTCATGGCTATGGAGGTGAGGGCTACAGGGCGGTAGTCGTTGAGGCAAGCGGGCGTAGATTTTTTGGGTACAGGGATGATGGTGGACTTCTTCAGACAGGTGGGGATGACGGCCTGTTCCAAGGACAGGTTGAAGATGTCAGTGAATACCGGGGCCAGTTGGTCGGCACAGACTTTTAGGACGCGGCCGGGGATGCCGTCCGGTCCTGCTGCCTTCCTGATATCCACTTTTTTAAAGATCCGTCTCACCTCATGCTCTGTTACCCTGAACACTGAGTCTCCATCAGCAGACCCCCCCCCCCCCCATTGCCGTGGTTTGTAGGCTGGTGTTGTTATTCACAGCCTCAAACCTCGCATAGAAGGAGTTGAGATCATTTGCTAAGGAGATGTCACTGTTCAGTTTGAGGGGGGTTCCTTTGTAGTCTGTCATTGTTCTGAGGCCCTGCCACATGCCTCTAGAGTCAGCCTGTTCAAACTGAAGTTCAACTTTATCCCTGTAACGCCGTTTTGCCTCTATTACTGCTCTCCTGACGTTGTATCTTGCCATCTTGTGTTCTTCCATGTTGCCTGTCACCAGCCCGGTGTTGTATGCTGATGTGCGCACTTTCAGAGCCTCACGGACGGATTTGTCTACCCAGGGCTTTTGGTTTGGGTAGATATTAATTTTGGTGGTGGGGATTATTACTTCTACCTGAGTACAGACATAGTCAATCACCGTTTCGGTGTATTCGTTAATATTGGCTGTGTTATCACGGAGTACACTCCATTCTGTGCTTCCCAGCACTGCTTGGAGTGACTCTACTGACGTCACGGTCCAACGTTTAACCTCTCGCGAGACCACCGGCGTTCGCTTGAGACACTGTTTGTACTTAGGCAAAAGAAAAATTGCAACGTGATCGCTTTTACCGAATGGACTAAGAGCCTGTGACTTGTACCCATTCTTAAATTGCGAGTATACATGGTCTAATATGTTCTCGCCTCTGGTGGGACAGGTCACATGCTGATAGAAATTCGGCAGCACCTTTTTAAGACGCGCGCTGTTGAAATCCCCCAAGACCAAAATGGCAGTTGTTCGGGTGACTGGAGTCTTTAATGATTCTCTTAGCCTTGCCCTTGCAACGCTTGTAGTAAATGTTCTGGAGGGTGGGGAGCCCCCCTCCAATTGTGCGTTCGGCTGCACGTGTCACTCTTTGTAGTCTGCTTCGGTCTTTTGCAGTGCTATTCCCAAACCAGGAGGTGATGTTGCCGGTCAAGATGCTCTCTATTGTACATGAGTAGAAGTTCTTAAGGATCTTCTGGCTGACTTGGAACTTCCTTAGGCGCCTGAGGAAGTAGAGGCGTTGTCGTGCCTTCTTCACCACACTGTTAATGTGTGTGGTCCATGTCAAGTCCTCGGATATGTAGGCTCCGAGGTACTTGAAGCTGTTGACTCTCTCAACCGGTGCCCCGTCGATGCTGAGGGGGCTGTAGTCCTTGACCCCCGACCTCCTGAAGTCCACAATCATCTCCTTTGTTTTGCTGACGTTCAGGGAGAGGCTGTTTTCCTGGCACCATCCCGCCAGGACCTTGACCTCTTCCAGGTAGGCCCTCTCGTCGTTGGCAGAGATCAGGCCCACCACCACTGTGTCGTCAGCAAATTTGACGATTGTATTGCTACTCCGCTGAGCCACACAGTCGTGTGTGTACAGGGAGTAGAGGAGGGGACTCAGAACACAGCCCTGGGGGGCCCCTATGTTGAGGGTGATGGATGAGGAGGTGCAGTTGCCTGCTCTCACCACCTGGGGTCTGCCAGTCAGGAAGTCCAAGACCCACTGGCAGAGGTCATAGCCCAAGCCCAGGTCCCTGAGCTTGGCTATGAGTATGGAGGGGACTATGGTATTGAATGCCGAGCTGTAGTCGATGAATAGCATTCTCACATAGTTCCCCTGCCTCTTGTCCAGGTGTGATGCTGCTGTGTGCAGCACATGGGATATGGCGTCCTCCGTGGACCTGTTGGGGCGGTATGCAAATTGCAGGGGGTCCATGTTGATGGGGAGGGAGGAGCAGATGTAGCCCTTTACTAGCTTCTCAAAGCACTTCATGGCTATGGAGGTGAGAGCTACAGGGCGGTAGTCGTTGAGGCAAGCAGGCTTGGATTTTTTGGGTACAGGGATAATAGTGGACTTCTTCAGGCAGGTGGGGATGACAGCCTGTTCTAAGGACAGGTTAAATATGTCAGTGAATACTGGGGCCAGTTGGTCGGCACAGACTTTTAGGACGCGGCCGGGGATGCCGTCCGGACCTGCTGCCTTCCTGATATTCACTTTTTTAAAGGTCCGCCTCACCTCATGCTCTGTTACCCTGAACACTGCGCCTCCATCAGCAGCCGACCCCCCCCCCCCCCCCCATTGCCGAGGCTTGTGAGCTGGTGTTGTTATTACCAGCATCAAACCTCGCATAGAAGGTATTGAGGTCGTTTGCTAAGGAGATGTCACTGTTCAGTTTGAGGGAGGCGCCTTTGTAGTCTGTCATCGTTTTGAGCCCCTGCCACATAGCTCTAGAGTCAGCTTGTTCAAACTGGAGTTCAATTTTATCCCTGTAGCGCCGTTTGGCCTCTGACACTGTCCTCCTTACGTTGTGTCGCGCCACCTTGTGGTCATTCATGTTGCCTGCCACTAGGCCGTCATTGTATGCTTTGGTGCGCTCTCTCAGAGCTTCACGGACGGATTTGTCTACCCAGGGTTTTTGATTTGGGTAAACTTTCATTTTGGTAGTGGGGATTGTTTCTTTCACCCTAGTACAAACATAGTCCAGCACTGTCTCCGTGTAGGCATTAATGTTATCTGTGTCGCGGAACACAATCCAGTCTGTGTGGTGAAACACTGACCGGATCATCTCTTCTGACGTCAGATCCCATTTCTGCACCTCTCGCGAGACTACGGGAGTACTTTTAATTCTCTGTTTGTACTTTGGTGAAAGAAAAATTGACGCGTGATCTGATTTACCAAAGCCACTATCAGAATGAGCCTTATAGCCACCTTTAAATTGCGTGTAACAGTGATCTAGGATGTTACCGCCTCTGGTGTTGCAAGTCACATGCTGATAGAAGTCAGGCAATACCTTTCTCAGATTGGCGCTATTGAAATCTCCCAGTACTAAAATGGCGGCGTTAACGTTAGCCACTTGTATTCTATTTACCTCGTCGTGTAGTCTGGAGAGCGCAACCTTGTTGCTGGCTTGCGGTGGAATATACACTCCGATCAGGACGATCGCCGTTAACTCCCTCGGGAGGAAGAAAGGACGACACTTGATGGTTATATATTCCAGTTCTGGGGAGCAGTGGTTGGATAATTCCTTCACGTTCGTTGGATCACTCCAATTTTTGTTAAACATGAAGGCAATACCTCCTCCACGTTGTTTACCGGACTCTGCTGATCTGTCCTTGCGATGGATAAAGAAGTGATCCGCTGGTTGAATTGCGTGATCTGGAACCTCCGGTGTGAGCCATGTTTCGGTGAAGCAAAGGACATTGCAGTCCCTAACGTCTCTTTGATATTGAATCCTTGCTCGGATGTCATCCAGTTTATTGTCTATTGATTGTACATTGGCTAGCAATATACTGGGCAGTGGTGTGCGGTGTCGTCTGGATCTCAGCCTGTTTCGGATCCCAGCCCTCTTTCCTCGTCGTCTTTTCCTGGGCTCTGGGAAAAGAAATAGGCTACTTAACCTACAAACATGAACTGTTCTGACAGCAAAATATTGATGTAACTTAGAGATTCACCGCAAAAATTATATTTTCTAATGCATAGGTACTTGACCTACAATATTAGGCTGACTCGGGCATATTGTGAAAGTATTGGTGATCAGACAGAAAGACAGACAGACATACACATATATTGTATAAACTGCTTGCAGCTATCACATGTTCCTTGTCTCCTCTTTACCCCTGCCACCCTCTCTTCTCCCCCATTCTCTCTCTCCTTGTCTCCTCTTTACCCCTGCCACCCTCTCTTCTTCCCTGTTCTCTCTCTCCTTGTCTCCTCTTTACCCCTGCCACCCTCTCTTCTTCCCTATTCTCTCTCTCCTTGTCTCCTCTTTACCCCTGCCACCCTCTCTTCTTCCCTATTCTCTCTCTCCTTGTCTCCTCTTTACCCCTGCCACCCTCTCTTCTTCCCTATTCTCTCTCTCCTTGTCTCCTCTTTACCCCTGCCACCCTCTCTTCTTCCCTATTCTCTCTCTCTCCTTGTCTCCTCTTTACCCCTGCCACCCTCTCTTCTTCCCTATTCTCTCTCTCCTTGTCTCCTCTTTACCCCTGCCACCCTCTCTTCTTCCCTATTCTCTCTCTCCTTGTCTCCTCTTTACCCCTGCCACCCTCTCTTCTCCCCTATTCTCTCTCTCCTTGTCTCCTCTTTACCCCTGCCACCCTCTCTTCTCCCCTATTCTCTCTCTCTCCTTGTCCCCTCTTTACCCCTGCCACCCTCTCTTCTTCCCTGTTCTCTCTCTCTCTCCTTGTCTCCTCTTTACCCCTGCCACCCTCTCTTCTTCCCTATTCTCTCTCTCCTTGTCTCCTCTTTACCCCTGCCACCCTCTCTTCTCCCCTATTCTCTCTCTCCTTGTCTCCTCTTTACCCCTGCCACCCTCTCTTCTCCCCTATTCTCTCTCTCTCCTTGTCCCCTCTTTACCCCTGCCACCCTCTCTTCTCCCCTATTCTCTCTCTTCTTGTCTCCTCTTTACCCCTGCCACCCTCTCTTCTTCCCTATTCTCTCTCTCCCTGTCTCCTCTTTACCCCTGCCACCCTCTCTTCTTCCCTATTCTCTCTCTCCTTGTCCCCTCTTTACCCCTGCCACCCTCTCTTCTTCCCTATTCTCTCTCTCCTTGTCTCCTCTTTACCCCTGCCACCCTCTCTTCTTCCCTATTCTCTCTCTCCTTGTCTCCTCTTTACCCCTGCCACCCTCTCTTCTCCCCTATTCTCTCTCTCCTTGTCTCCTCTTTACCCCTGCCACCCTCTCGTCTTCCCTATTCTCTCTCTC
>NC_140166.1:136368232-136378232 GCF_963971535.1 Notolepis coatsorum | reverse complement strand
CCCGTCGTCCTTCCCCCCCAAGGGCAGCCGGGAGCAGACAGAGATATCGGACAGACAGGCCGAGATCCGCTCAGAGACGTGGATATCTGAGGGAGGGAAGGAGAGGAAGACTTGAGTATCATCGGCATAGCAATGATACGAGAAGGCATGAGACATGATAATAATGTTACCCAGAGATTTAGTGTAGAGGGAGAAGAGAAGGGGTCCTAGGACCGAGCCCTGGGGGACACCCGTCCACAGGGGGCGGGTGGCCGACAGGGTCCCTCTCCATGACACTTGGTAGGAGCGGTCATTGAGGTATGATGTCAGCCATATCAGCGCAGAGCCAGCCACTCCCCTTCCTGCGAGGGACACGAGGAGGATCTGATGGTTTATGAAATTAAATATAGGCCAGGGCTTTACAACTTAATAAAGAGATTGAATATATATAGAAAATGGGATATAAACTAAAGTAAATATAGCACAATAGAATATAGTGCTATATTATTCTATTGTGCTATATTTAATTTAGTTTATATCCCATCAGCACGCCTATCCGGAATAAATGTTTACTGTATTGATAATCTCAGAACCAAGCATTTGAAATGACCTTTAGTGCTTAGCCTTATTTCTATATATTTTATTTCTAAATCATGCCACGTTGCGAAGGCTATCTCGGCATGTGACTTTATATTTCTAACAAATCGATACTGTTCTATTTTCTTTAGTATTCTGTTCATTTCGTATTGTATTTAGTTTACTTCGTAATGTATAGAGCTTGCTTAATTTGTATTTAAGCACACACACACACACACACACACACACACCTACACACACACACACACACACACACACACACACACACACACACACACACACACACCTACACACACACACACACACACACACACATATATATCTGCCAACAGCGCTGTCAGGAGTGCAGAGTGCTCGCGAGCGACACATATTGGGCGTGTCTGCTCTGGTATCTCATCGCACAATGTCCTTTAGTAGTGGATAGCTCGCAAAGACGGAGCAGAATCCGCATGCAAACCCTGCGCAGGTGATTGATTGATTGAAAATGTTATTAACAGATTGGAGAATGGGTACAATACAGTACGGCTCAATACACACAATTGTTAAGGGGATGCAGACCAGAGAAAGACTTTCGTCTTGTTTACATCAGGGTCCCCCATTTTCAATTCATAATGAATTGTAAGTAAGGGTGCAATTACCACCGCGCACTCCATTCTTAGTGGATCCCGCCCTAGGTCTTTGGTGTTAAATTAATTCCTTAACCCCTTATCTAAACCCTGAGCATAACACAAAGATGGTCCTCACAAGTGTCTATATTACCAGCTTTTCAAAATTGAACCCCACTTGATAGTCAAAACATTGCTTGCATGAGCACACACACACACACACACACACACTCACACACACACACACACACACACACACACACACACACACACACACTTTAATTTTACTTCAACTGGAGCTAACTGTTCCATCTATTGATTGCACCTGTGCCTGGAAGTGTGGGTTGGCAGTAAGATGAGTGCTTTTTAGTGTGTGTGTGTGTGTGTGTGTGTGTGTGTGTGTGTGTGTGTGTGTGTGTGTGTGTGTGTGTGTGTGTGTGTGTGTGTGTGTGTGTGTGTGTGTGTGTGTGTGTGTGTGTGTGTGTGTGTGTGTCTGTGTGTGTGTGTGTGTGTGTGTGTGTGTGTGTGTGTGTGTGTGTGTGTGTGTGTGTGTGTGTGTGTGTGTGTGTGTGTGTGTGTGTGTGTGTGTGTGTGTGTGTGTGTGTGTGCGTGTGTGTGCCTACAGCTATAATGAGCACTGGGATATGGGATGCCCATAGGCAAGGTTCATTAACAGGGTCAAGCTCAAGGACTCAAGAGTCTGGCACATACCCACAACCTACACGCCACACGCCACACGCCACACGCCACAACCTACACACCACACGCCACAACCTACAGTACACACCACAACCTACACGCCACAACCTACACACCACACGCCACACGCCACACGCCACACACCACAACCTACACGCCACACGCCACAACCTACACACCACACGCCACACGCCACATGCCACACGCCACAACCTACACGCCACACGCCACAACCTACACACCACACGCCACACGCCACAACCTACACGCCACACGCCACAACCTACACGCCACAACCTACACGCCACACGCCACAACCTACACGCCACACGCTACAACCCACACGCCACACGCCACAACCTACACACCACACGCCACACGCCACATGCCACACGCCACAACCTACACACCACACGCCACACGCCACAACCTACACGCCACAACCTACACACCACACGCCACACGCCACACGCCACAACCTACACGCCACAACCTACACGCCACACGCCACACACCTAAACATATAAAACAGCCCACACACCACCTAAACATATAAAACAGCCCACACGCCTACCTAAACATATAAAACAGCCCACACGCCACCTAAACATATAAAACAGCCCACACGCCTACCTAAACATATAAAACAGCCCACACGCCTACCTAAACATATAAAACAGCCCACATGCCTAAACATATAAAACAGCCCACACGCCACCTAAACATATAAAACAGCCCACACGCCTACCTAAACATATAAAACAGCCCACACGCCTAAACATATAAAACAGCCCACACGCCTTCCTAAACATATAAACAGGGGCGGAGCTTCCTACAGGCGATATAGGCAGTTGCCTAGAGCGCCACCCAGAGGGGGGCGCCAAAATTTAAAGAAATTAAATAAAATATATATATATATATTTTTTTGCTTGGCTCAGTTTTGGCGCACTGCAACCATTATTTTTACATAAAAAAAATTCTAACATAAGGGAAAATGAGCCAAAAATCTAAAACGGTCGGTCGGTCTGAGCCTCAGCTTTAGGTGTTCACAGTCAGAACATGCTAGAGCGCTGTGCATTGATGGGTATCGGTCAAGTGTTTATAGAATTGAGCGTTGAGGAAAGAAAGACTAACGTTAGAGAACTATGAAGAGGCAAAAGCCATCCGGCCATCCAGTATAAAAAGAGAAGAAAAGAAGAAGACGAGAAACGTGCCAAGGTGAAAGATATGCAATTTTGTACAACTTCCAAGACCTGCCACACCAAGAGCTGATGAAGCAAGCAGAGGCACTTGTACACACCTGAAACCATGGAGGACAATCTGATTTGGATGGGAAGGAGCTGGCTCAGGAGTTGGACAATTTGATGTGATTGATGACTTTGCAGCGAGGAAGGCCAGAAGGATTGCACTGTAAATGGAAACCAGTAGGAGCTACAGGCTAACCTTGAAGTGTGATGATAGGGAGTGGAATGTAAATAGTTCTTTAGACAAAGTGAATTTGTAATTTTTATTTATTTGTTTGTTTATTTAGCATATTATATTTTGATTATATATGTGTAACATATTTTACTATACATAATTTTCTTTTAAAGCAAATTTGCACGTTATTTTATTGTTTGTTATTGTTATTATTATTATTATTATTATTGATTGTTAGCTAAGTTGTTTGTTTTAATTCTTTAGTGTGCACTTTACATTTCTTCTTAATTTTCTTTGAAAGCAAATTTGCACATTATTTTATTGTTTGTTATTGTTATTATTATTGTGTGTTAGCTAAGTTGTTTATTTGTTTTAATTCTTTAGTGTGCACTTTAAATTCTTAGCGGGGCGCCCCAGTGGCGAACCACATAGCGCGCTCAGCCGCGACACGGGCGACCCGGGTTCGATTCCCGAATCCGTCGTTATTTCCCGAATGTCTTCCCCCCACTCTGTCTTCCATTTCTCCTCTGTCTCTCCCTACTGGACTGCCCAGTAGTAATAAAGCGATAAAACGCCAAAAAATAAATCTTAAAAAAAACAATTATTCTTAGCTCTTGTTCTTGCTTGTAAAAAATAAAGGTGCAGTACTTTACTGTATAACTGTTAACCCTTTCACTGCCACACGATGGAGGGTTAACCCTTTACTATCACACAACCGGCGGTCGTGAAAGGGTTAACCTTCTGTGTATTGTCGCAGTGAAAAGGGTTAACCACACACCAACGATAGAGATCAAAGAAAAATACAAAATCAAATGGGACATGGACAGGATCAAGTACCTAGGGGTGAACATCACAAGAGGGGTGGAGGGGCTATACGATGCAAACTATACACAGATAAATCAGAAAATCAAGAGAGATCTAGAAAGATGGATGGTGATGCCCCTAGATTTCAGTTCAAGGATCGAAATCATTAAGATGAACATATTACCAAGGTTACTATACCTATTTCAATCCCTACCTATATTAATACCACAAAAACAATTTAGGGAATGGGATAGACAGATATCAAGATTAATTTGGGGGGGGAAAAGGCCAAGGATCAGATATGTGACTCTACAATTACCAAAGGAGAAAGGAGGGATGGCAGTACCCAGTTTAGAAAGCTATTACTATGCAGCACAGCTTAGAACAGTAGCATGCTGGTGCAATGTGAACTATGAGGCCAAATGGAAAGATATAGAAACCAAAAGAGAGGGATTCAAAGTGCAGGCACTGATAGGAGATAGGGAGCTGTTCAGAAGACAGGAACAACTACTAGATCCAATTAACAGATTCACTATAAACATATGGAACACAATAGTAAAGAAATACAAGCTAGAAAAAGAATCTAAGATACTGAGATGGATAGCACACGACAACAAATTCAGACCAGGGATAGAAGACCATGGGTTCAAGAGGTGGGAACGGAGGGGTATAACAGCAATGTGCACGATGACAGAAGGAGGGGAGATGCAGACTCTACAAAAATTGAAAGAAAGATACGGACTAGAGAATAGGGACCACTTTAGATATTTACAGATTAGGGACTACTATAACAAGGAAATAAAGCAAGATAGAGACAAAGAACAGAATGGGGTAATTAAGATAATGGTAAAGTCATACGAAGGACGGAAGGGGAGGGTGATATCAGCACTATATCAGGCAATAATGGACAGTAAGGGAAATACAACATTGTATGTGAAAGAAAAGTGGGAAAGAGAGTTGGAAATAGAGATAACAGAGGAGGAATGGTATGACACATGTAAGACACAACAAACAACCACAGGATCAAGGATATGGAGGGAGTTTGGGTGGAAAAATATAATTAGATACTTTATAACACCAGAAATACAGGGAAATTACACACCAGCAAAGAAAACTTGTTGGAGGGAGTGTGGACAGGAAGGGGCGAACCATACACACATATTCTGGGGATGTCAGAAGATAAGGCACTACTGGGAAGAGATAGGAGGGATAATAAATGAAATAATAGGATACGAAATACCCCAGGGAGGCCAAGTGTTGTATTTGGGGAATCCAAGGGGAAGACAAATATTTGATTAAGATATTGATAGTGGCAGCCAAGAAAGCTTTAACTAAACTGTGGTACAAGGTAGAAGTGCCGACAAAGGATCAATGGATAGAGTTGGTAGAGGGGATACAGGAAATGGAGAGAATCACACATCTGCTGAGGCTGCAAGAAGAAAAGTTTGAATGGAAATGGGGAAAATGGGAAGAATACAGGAGGGGAAGTAACGACATCACAGAGGTTTGAAAAGGATACAAGGAAATGAATAAAAATGTAAATAAATAATGCAAATGTAGAATGGACCGAAGGACCCATGTCACACTTTTTCTTTACTAATTGTTTGTCTATTTGTTTTAATTTATGTACTGTGTATTGTCTATGAATGTTGTCTATGTATGTTGTTGGTTGAAAAAATGAAAATAAAAATGTAAGTTTAAAAAAAAGAAAAGGGTTAACCGGTTGGTAGCGCGGCGATGTTTTGATTTTTCGAGGGGGGGGGGGGGGGGGGGGGGCGCAGTGGTGAACCTCGCCTAGGGCGCCAAATGTGCTAGGTCCGCCCCTGCATATAAAACACCCCACACGCCTACACACCTAAAGAACATATAACACAGCCCACTTTGATGGCCCATGAGCTGATCCTATGCTCTTTAACAATGTGAACAAAACAACATCTTTCTGGTAATCTCCCTTCTCTCCTCTCTCTAATCTCTAATCTCTAAAGCTTCATTTAAACTTGTGTAATTCGGCAGTTCAACAAGTTTAAAGTACTAAACTCCTTGGAGTGATGCTGGATTGCATTCTGTCTTGGTCTCAGCATATTAATTATATTGTTTTAAAAATGGGAAGAGCAATTGGTATTTCCAGGAAATGTGCTTCTTTTGTGGCCCGTCCCCTTTTATGTCAGATAGTGCAAAGTTTAGTTTTATGTCATCTTGACTAATGCTCTGCGATGTGGTCATCTGCTGCCAGTGGTGACCTCAGGAAGCTCCAGGTGGTCCAGAACAGGGCAGCACGGTTGGTACTGGGCTGCTCACTAAGGTCTAATGTGAGCCGTATACATGCCCGCCTCTCTTGGCTTAACGTTGAAAATAGATTGTCTTTTAATATACTTGTGCTGTTCAAGTTGGTCATGAGCAGGAAAACTCCTGTTACATAATCAGATTGTTTTTAGTAATACTGTGCACGAGCATTACACTAGAGGTTCCAGTAGTGGGCAGCTTGAATTGCCAGGTCCTAAAACCAACACTTTAAGGAGATCTTTTATTTTTAGAGCATTAACTCTTTGGAATAACCTGCCTCAAAACCTCTGCTGCATTTACAGTAGATTCACTTTTTAAAATAATCTTAAATTGTTTTTAAATAGTTTTTAACACTGTAAAGTAATTTTTTGTTTTTGTTTTACACTGTAATGTAATTTTAGCTATCTTAATAGTTACAGTAGTTTCATTATGCATTGTGTGTTGTACTGACTTTTAATAATTTTGTTTTTGCAATAATAATTGTTTGTGTATGTTTTTTTGTGTGTGGACCCCAGGAAGACTAGCTGGTTGCTATGGCACCAGCTAATGGGGATCCCTAATAAAATAAAATAAAATAAAATCTGTCAGCTCTCTCCCTCTTTCTCTTCATCTAACTCCTCTATCTCTCTACCTCTCTCTCTTCTTCTAACTCTCCTCTCTCCCTTCTTCTCTCTCCTCCCTCTCTAACTCCTTTCTTCCTCTCTTTTTTCTCTCTTTCTTTCTCTACCCCTCTCTCTATCTCTCTTCCTCTAACTAATTTATCATTCTCTCTCTCTTATTCTCTCTTTCTCTCTTTCTACTTCTCTCTCATCTCTCTCCCTAAATTCAATGCAATTCAATTCAATTACATGTCCTGTATCTATCTCCGTCTCCCTGTCTCTGTCTCTCTCTCTCTCTCTCTCTCTCTCTCTCTCTCTCTCTCTCTCTCCTCTCTCTCTCTCTCTCTCTCTCTCTCTCTCCTCTCTCTCTCTCTCTCTCTCTCTATATATATATATATCTCTCTCACACTCTGTCTCTCTCTCACGCACGCACACACACACACACACACACATATATTACATACAGCAAAACACCCTCTATTCGTCCCCACGAGAGTGAGAGCTTCACGCTTGGCTAGAAGAGATTCAGAGTGTAGGTTATTAATGAGAGCATGTCCTAACAACATTACAGAGCTACAGCCCCATGCAGGAGAAGAGAGGAGAGGAGGAGGAGGAGGAGGAGGAGAACATGTGAGATGATGATTAGACGGGGGGGAATGAGGAGAAGGAGAGAAGAGTGGAGTAGAGAGGGGGAGGTTCGGAGAGGAGAGTAGAGAGGAGAAGGAGGGTGGAGAAGAGAGGAAAGGAGGGCGTGGGGGTGAGGAAATCAGGGTAGAAAAGGAGAGGAGTTGGGGTATGATGAAAGAAGAAGGGAGGAGAAAATACCAAATGAGAGGAAGAACAGATGAGATGAAATGAGTTGAGAGGAGAGGGGGGGGAGTGAGGACAGGAGGTGTGATGAGAAAAGAGAGAAGGGGGGAGTGGGGATGAGAGGAGAGGATTAGAGGAGAGGAGAGAAGGGGAGGAGAGGAGAGGATAGAGGTCATTAGAGGAGGGGAGAAGATAGGAGGGGAGAATAGAGAAGATGAGAGGAGAAGAGAGGAGGGGAGAAGTGAAGAGAGGAGTGAGGACAGTGGCGGAGAGGAGAGGAGAGGAGAGGAGAGGCGAGGAGAGGAGAGGAGAGGAGAGGAGAGGAGAGGAGAGGAGGGGAGAAGTGAAGTGAAGTGAGGAGAAGAGAAGTGAAGTGAGGAGAAGAGAAGAGAGGAGTGAGGACAGGGGCGGAGAGGAGAGGAGAGGAGAGGAGAGGAGAGGAGAGGAGAGGAGAGGAGAGGAGAGGAGAGGAGAGGAGAGGAGAGGAGGGGAGAAGTGAAGTGAGGAGAAGAGAAGTGAAGTGAGGAGAGGAGAAGAGAATGAGGAGGAGTGAGGACAGGGGAGGAGAGGAGAAGGCAGGGCAGAGGACAGGAGGTTCAATAACTGTAGTAGCTGTATCCTCCTGTGGTGTTATTATGGTTGCGTTGGCCAGAACATGATCGATTGCACTATGCTGATGAGGTAGTGCCATCTAGTGCTTGGAATCACTATTACGTGTATAGGAAAACCCATCAAGCCTATGATATCACACTCACTCACATCTAACCTACTACACATAAGGCATCCTTCCCAGAGCTACACACACAGACACACACACATACACACAATCTGCTGCACAGGGTCATTTTTTCACCCAACTCATGCATCATTAAGTGGCGTTTGGATGATAAGAGATTTCCTCCTCTCCACTCTACACGAGGTTGGTCTCAGGTATCTAGTTGATCGTCATCATGGAGGTCGTCTACATGTATTTTATGAGTACAAACAACAACAAAATATGCCTGCAAAGATCATGCTGGGTTTTTACGTGGTGTTTCACTCCAGAACAAAGACTTGATTGATTTCTCCACCATCTCTGAACGTGATCCACTCTAGTTCCGAAGTGGCTTTTTCTGACATCACATAAAGCTGTATTCTCATTGGTAGCACTTCTTAACCTCTTAACCTTACATAACCAAGTAAATGGAAGATTGCTCCACTTCTACAAGGTCCATTTGCATGTTCTTAGTATCTAGGGACATATTATGGACTTCAGGGAATGTATTGTTGTAAAGAACCAAAGGAGAATATAATGTTTTTCATTTTATTTTATATTTTATATATTTGACAGTGAATAACACCATGCTAACATTTACCAGGTGTGAAAAATTGCCACTGAGCTCATTCCAGCACCTTCTTGAGATCAAGTGTACTATAAATCGAAGCAAATGAATAAAGGGCAGATGATTTACAGGGTTTTTTGTAGATACAGTACTGAATTTTGCCATCCGGACACATGCAATTGGAAATATTAATATTGAATATAGAATAGCAGGGCCTATAAATTAACTTATTATGGTAATAAGTCATACATCTATGGATCGGGCCAAATCTCCTTTTTCCAATGACATAGTTAAATCTGGATTTAGTACCACCAGGCGCCTGTTACAGGGCAGCAAAGACCGTGAATGAAATCTACTGTAAGTACAGTTACTTTTCTATAATGTCCATAGCTCCGCCAGTTTTCACCAGATTGCGACACGTTTTTTATAGACGTTCAAAGAAAGGTAAAGAAACGATATACGTTGTAAATACTAAATAACGTCAATATTTCTCACATAGAATATTTTCAGCAGCTTTGACAGCGGCTGGTGTGAGCTGTGTAGTGTAGTTTTATGAAATTCCAACATCCATCGAAAGCCCTGGGTCTCCTCTTTCTTAGGGCTACAACGGTTTCATGACGGCGTCATTTCCTCATGTCTAAATCATCCGGTTTCATGGATGGGCAGAGATTCTTATAAACTCAGATTTAGCTGAAATCATTGGTAAACAAACATAGTGCTGAAAACACTTTGACTGCTGTTTTGCTAGGGTTAGGGTCTTTACTCTTGGCTACATTTGAAAAGGAAACGCAACATTAATTAATACTAACTGTATTGATCTATTTATGGCGTGAAATAAATCCCGGCCCCAATCGAGCTTAACCACTTAAGGATTCGGGCGGTC
>NC_140166.1:136346032-136366032 GCF_963971535.1 Notolepis coatsorum | reverse complement strand
ACAAAAAGAAAAAGAAACAGCGTCCAACCTATCAAATATAGGTGGCTACTTCAATAACAAAAAGGGGTCTTCAAGACATGGCAACCTTTCCCCACCTTTACAAAGTGGAGTGACTTAAAAGATTGTTTATGAGAGTGTTGTCGCAGATTTACTGTAGATAGCCTAGGTCCCTTACACATGTTCAAGACTGCCAAACTCGCAGACGGTAAAGTGTAAGAAGAAAGAAATTCCTCTTCCAAGTTGGTTGACAGGTCAATCAGTCTGCCAATATTAGTCCCTTGGGGAGATGGCATGTGAATTGACATATAGCGCAGAATAGCTAAATACCAACCCCCCCTAAAATCCCCCCAGCCAAAGTTAAGAAGGACAAGACAAAAACCAAGACAGACAAGACATTTCCTCCTCCCCCTCCCCAGAGACCGCCGGACCCCCCCGATCAAGCGCCCCAACCCCGCTCAGCCGCACACGGCGGTCTTTACCTTCTCAGCTGCTGCGAACCACAGGTCAATGCCAGCCTGCCCTACCCCAATCACCCGAGCCGTGGATATCTCAAGATAAATCACATCCAATAGAGTTAGGGACCAGTTGATCATTGTCAGCTTCTCAGGCTCCTTCCATCTCATTGCTATAAGCTTCTTCGCTGCTGTGACGCCCGCTAGGACAACCCTTTTCAGTTGTACGGACGCGGGTAGTGTCGTTATATCGTTCAGGAGTAGCGTAACAGCTGTGAATGGGATAGTTAAGCCACACAGATCTGAAAGTTTGTCCGTTATTGACCTCCAGAAACGGGCCACTGGTGGGCAATCCCAATACATATGCATATAAGTGCCAGTGGCCTTTTGAGAGCACAAAGTGCACCGAGAGTCGGTTATCAGTCCCATAGCAAATAGCTTCCTAGGTGTAAGATAGGTCCTATGAATATAATTAAAATTAATTTGCTGGTGATTGGGGTTGCGGGAAGATAATGCCACATTTGCCCAAACATCATCCCAGTCAAACTCGGGGTCCAACTCCGGGATATCCACACGCCAGATTGTATCCAATGATAAATTTTTATACGTGGATTGAATTAAGAGCGTATAAAAGTCTGAGACAAACCCTCTGGATGTCGTTCTGTCCACTATGAGCCTGAGGAAGGGGTGTGGTTGCAAAGCTTGAGCCCACGGTACGCCATGCGCCCTCAGTGCTGACCTTAGTTGAAGGTAAAGAAAGAAGGACTCGCCGGGAAGATCATAAAATTCTCTTAAGTCCTGAAACGCACGGAGGCCGTTCTTATCATAAATATCCTCCAGAGTATGCACTCCCCTCCTTTGCCATTGAGGAATATTAACCGGCTTGTGTCCAACAAGTAATTGCTGGTTATTAAAAATTGGAGAGTCCAGGTGCCAAGGGCATTTAACCCCACACGACCTCTGTACATTACGCCACGTTTGGATCACGTGAGTTATGATCGGTCCATACCTCAGCCGGCATTTCGCAATAGAGACAGTGGAGTACACTACATCCTGCAATCTTAGCGGAGACACCGCCGCCGCTTCTAAGGAGCGCCACGATACAGCCTCTACAGGGTCTAGCCAGCACATCAGAGGTCTCAGTGAAAAGGACCAGAAATAAAGTTTAAAATCAGGGATTGCGAGGCCCCCATCTTGTTTCCTACGTTGAGTAGTAGCCCTTTTGATTCTCGGGCGTTTGTTATTCCAGACAAACTTAGATACCATCGATTGTACCTTGCGCCAGTGGTCTATTGGAGGGGGCAGGGGGAGCATTGAGCTAATAAAATTTATCCTAGGCAGGATGTTCATTTTGATTATGGAAGCCCGGGCTTGTAAGGAGTTAGGAAGGGACGACCACCTGTCTAGATCCTGGCGTATTTTATCATAAGTACCCGTGAAGTTGTACTTAGTAGTTTGGTTCAGCGTGGGGAATATCTCTATGCCCAGGTATTTAAAATGTTCTACTATGGGGATATCAGCTGGTAGTCGTACCGCCTTGGCCAGTTCATTAAGAGGTAGGCAGGCTGATTTGTTCCAGTTAATCTTAAAACCTGACAATTTACCAAAGTCGTCGATTATCCTCAATAATTTTGTGGCCGACCGGGAGGGGTCGTCCATGAAAATCAGCAGGTCATCCGCATAGAGAGCAATTTTGTGTGGAGTATTGTTGACCATTATGGGGACGATGTCCTCCGATTGCCTAATAAATTGGGCCAAAGGTTCGAGGGAAAGCGCGAACAGTCCCGGGCTCAGAGGGCAACCCTGTCTAGAAGATCTGGAGACTGGAAAGAGTGTGGAACAGTTTTTGCCTGTCAGTATCATCGCAGACGGCGAGGCATACAGGACTTTAATCATATGAATAAAACTCTTTCCAAGACCCATGACCTCAAGTACCTTCCACAGGTATGACCACTCAAGTCTGTCAAACGCCTTCATGGCATCCAAAGACAGAACTGTGGATGGAGTTGTATTGTCTTTACTGTTATCGATTACATGCAACAGCCTCCTAAGATTATCTGCAGCCAGACGCCCCGGGATAAAACCAGTTTGATCGCAGTGTACCAATACAGACATAAATCTCTGCAGGCGACGGGCCAGCACCTTGGCAAACACCTTTAAATCGGCCCCGAGAAGACTCAAGGGTCTATAGCTACCACAATCATTGGGATCTTTGTCCTTTTTGAGAAGTAAAGAAATCAACGCCATATTGACATCTCTTGAGAACTCCCCTTGTTCGATAGCGTAATTGATCATATCGAGCATCAATGGACCCAGTTGGTCCCAGAAAGCTAAATACACTTCGGGTGGAATACCATCCCAGCCTGGCGCCTTACCCCTCTGCATTTCAACAATAGTCTCCCTCAATTCTACGAGAGTAATCGGTCTCCCCAGTTCCTTGGCCTCTTCCTCAGAAATGTGGGGTATCTCAAGCCCGCCAATGAACGATTCAAATCTAGAGTCATCCAGATTACCCTCTGAGCTATATAACTGTGAGTAAAACTCTTTAAAAGTGTCATTGATCTTTTTCGAATCAGTAGTGACTGCACCCTGGCTCGTCCTAATCGAGGGGATATCTGAGAAATGATCATTTGAGCGTATTTTCATTGCCAATAGATGGCTAGGTCTGGAGCCGTGAAAATAGTAATTTTGTCTTGTCCTATGTATTAAGAACTCAGACTGTTGTTTAAGTATGGAGTTTATTTCTTTTTTGACTATCTTACGTTGTGTGTTTAGTCGTTCATTATAGTCAGTTTGCAAGGATGCGTATAGGTCCGCATATAATGATTCCAGTCCTTCTAGCTTTTTTGACCGGGATTTTCGCAAATTGGAGGCAAATAGTGTGACATGACCCCTGATGAATCCTTTCAATGCGTTCCACAGGACCCTAGGGTCTTCTACCGTGCCAACGTTGATCTGCAAAAATTCAGCTAGTTTACTCCTGAACTCAGAACAGAAGTCATCGTTCTTTAGCAAGGTCGAATTAAAACGCCATCTGGGAGCTCTTGCGGAGAGCCTGCCAAAGGTTGCCGTAAGGAAAATCCCCTTGTGGTCTGAGAGAGCCAAGGGAACCAATGAGACATCGAAACTATCAAACATATTAGGGGACGCGAATGCATAGTCAATTCGAGAGAAGCTTTTGTGTCTGGCTGACAGGTGAGAGTAATCTCTGAGGGTGGGGTTGCATAAGCGCCAGAGGTCTGTGAGCCCCGTGTCTTTGGCCCACATCCTGAGGGCCTTAGAGGCCCGTTTCTGGTCGCTCGTTTCAGAGGGCCCGGACCTATCCATCTCCGCATCCCAGCACGCATTAAAATCGCCACCCACAATGAGAGCGTATCCATTAAGTTCCAACATATTCTTCGTGATTGTATTATAGAACGCTGAATCAAATGTGTTAGGAGCATACAATGCTATTATAGCCATCTTCCTATGCAAGAATTCAACTTTTGCTATAGTAATCCTTCCCTCCGTGTCCGACCATACATCCAAGATTTTGATATCAAGGTTACGTCTTGTAACTATGACTACTCCTTTCGTCTTATCATCGGCTGAGGATGAGGAGATAACGTGATATTGCCGATTTGCCAGTCTTGACACGTCACCTACCATTAAATGCGTCTCACTAAGGAGAGCAAGGTCAATATTTCTCCTCTTCAATAGCCAAAGGACACTGGCACGCTTGTGTGGGGCGTTAAGCCCTCCTGCGTTCCAAATTAAAATATTCAATTTAGCCATGGTCGAGCTTGTATAAGTGCGTAGAGAACATACCCGTGCAGCCAGGCTGAGTACAGAGGTGCCGATCCCGGCGGGCCCGGACGGTCAATCCCAGGAGTTCAGAGGAGGAACACTTACACATATATAAGACAACAGTACATAGAACACATAAAAATACCACCCCAGCTACAGCCCCCCCTCCTTCTACTCTAAACCCTAACCCACCCTTCCTACTATAAGTTCCTCTATACCCACTCTCCAATCCCCACCCTATGCCCCATCCACTGAGGATGGTCATCTTCCTATCACTTCCCACTAGAGACATGGATCAATAAGACGCTTCCCACTCCCACCCCCCTCTAGATAAACCCCTAAGTAAACCCCCACTAGTCCAATAAACACAAATAATAATAAAATAAAATTCAATAAAGATATCGGTCGAAAACCACCTGAGCCCTGGCCCCAACATGAGACAACCATAATGGTAAAAATAGCCATTATTAAATAATAACTCTGCATCAACCTGCAGCCCTCTATTTCCGAATCTGCGCTTCAACATCACATTGTTATAGCCCAAAAAGGTATAGGAAAATTCAATACAAAATTAAATTAAAGCATCCCAGCCGATAGTCTAAGGCAGGTTCGGGTCACAGGTTAATTGTGCAAAATTGTGTGAACAGTGTCAATTAAACAATGACAAAAAAAAAAAGGAGGAAGGGAAAAAAAAAGTTTATGGTCAAAGTGCACCCCTTTAGCCGTCCCTCTGATCAGGCACAACGGCTGAAATGACCTAACCTATGTAAGAATAGAATTAAACACAATCATTCATTAATCAATCCGGGGATGGTAATAGGCAACACCTGACACCACCTGTCATCATACATTGTTTCAATAAAGATATCGGTCGGAGCAGTTAGTCCAAGGTAGGATCGAATCACAGTTAAATTGCTCATTCAAATGCCCTTAAAACAGCGACACTAATTATTATATAATTACTCAGCATCAACCCTGTAACCAACTACCTTGGAGTCTGCATATTAATGTCGCAACGTTATAGCATAAGTGGATCACGGAAAATTCAAAACACATTTAAGGCCGATTAGCAGTTAGTCCAAGGTAGGATCGGATCACAGTTAAATTGCTCATTCAAATGCCATTAAAACAGCGACAATAATCATTATATAATTACTCAGCATCAACCTGTAACCATCTACCTTGGAGTCTGCATATTAATGTATCAACGTTATAGCATAAGTGCCTCACGGAAAATTCAAAACAAAATTAAGGCGAGTCAGCAGTTAGTCCAAGGTAGAACCGGATCACATTCAAATCGCGCATATAGATGACATAAAAACAGCGACAATAGGAAAGAAAAAAGAAAGGAAGAGAGGGTAATGGCTAGAGTGCAAGCCATATAACCATATAGCCATGAAGTGCAAGCCATACCCGACCCAACCTGTTATCAAATATTGTATATGCATATTCAACCGACCTTGGCATCTACTTGGATCACCAAAGCTCAAAACAACCTGGATATAAAAATAAAAAGCATACCAGAAGTTAGTTAGGGACTCGGTCACTCTTGAACTGTGCAAACCAATGTCCCTTTGAGCAGCAACAGCAACCAAAATACGTAACCATTAACGAATGTCTCAGCGCAGACCATAGTCGAAGCCCGCTGGCTAGCCCGAGGCTAGCGCGTAAGCTAGTGACGAATCCGGATAGCACGTTAGCCTACTATGTACATTGTTCAGCTAGCTCGTTAGCTTCCAAAGAGGCGATACACAAGTACGACCATGAGGTCAGCTTTAGCAAGTAACAGAAGTCATTGGGAAGCCCCGCTAGTTGGATGGGCAGAGGACAGTTAGCATGTCTGGGCATGACAGCAAGTGTTTGTGAATAGTCGACCTAATCAATGTATATAGGCCCAAACCGCCAAGTCACTCACCCTCCATAGATATCAAGCAACAGACTCGGGTGTCTCCGCGAGATATTCCTTCGCTTTAGCCAACGACCAAAACAAACGCTGACCACCGACCTTCTCCAACACAGATAGTTTCGCGGGAGCGAATAACGTGGGCCTCAGGCCTAGTTTCCATAGCTTAGTCAGGACCACCTTGTACTCGGCTCTCTGAGCTTGAACCTCCGGTGTAAAGTCCTCGAAAATGGCCACTTTGTGATCGCCAAGCCTCAGAGTACCCCTTCTGGTACGAGCCGACCGCATGATGATTTCTCTCTGTTGGAGTCTGTTCAGCTTGACTATGATGGGCCTCGGTTCTTTGTTCACGCCGGGAGAAAACCTGCCCGCTCTGTAGGCCGACTCACAGATAGGAGGCGAGGGGAGGACGTCCGTCCCTAGTATCTTCTGCAGCAGTTCGGGCATGGTCTCAGAGAGACGGCCTTCACCGCTGGTCTCCGGTACTCCAACAATCCTGACGTTGTGGCGTCTATCCCGGGACTGCATCTCCTCCATCGCCGACTGTAGTTTGTTGACTTCAGCCTGCCTAGCCAGCAGGGCGGATTCAAGACCCGCCATCTTCTCACACTGTGATGATACCTCCGTCGTTAGCATGGCTAGTTCGTTAGCATTAGCCGATGAGGCAGCGTGAATCGTCTCCATCTTGTCTGTCAGCGGGACTACCGCCAGCCGTATTTCTTCTGATATCTCACGACGGAGGCTGATACAGAAATCCGCCAACACTTTCTTCTGTGCTTCAGCGATGCGTGCCTCAGAGTCTGCGTGTACTTTCTTCTGTGCTTCAGCGATGCGTGTCTCAGAGTCTGCGTGTAGCTTGGTCATGACCAAGAGTACAGCTTCGCTTAACTCCCCGACAGCGGGAGACGGTGCGGCCATGCTCGGCGGTGTCGGTGTCGTGCCTAATTCTTTCATGGCTCTGGTTTCCACCCCCGCCATCGTAGAAAGTCGAAAAAAGTTGGTGAATGTATACTACACACGCCGACCTAGCAAACAGATAAAAAACAAATAAAAATAAAATAAAGACTAATGGGGAGAAACGTATATTCAGCACGGTAGAAGGGAGCTCATGTGAAACACGTCTACTCCATGATCGCTCAGCTCCGCCCCCCACCAACATATATCGTTTCTTTACCTTTCTTTGAACGTCTATAAAAAAACGTGTCGCAATCTGGTGAAAACTGGCAGAGCTATGGACATTATAGAAAAGTAACTGTACTTACAGTAGATTTCATTCACAGTCTTTGCTGCCCTGTAACAGGCGCCTGGTGGTACTAAATCCAGATTTAACTATGCCATTGGAAAAAGGAGATTTAGCCCGACCCATAGATGTATGACTTATTATTACCATAATAAGGTAATTCATAGGCCTGCTATTCTATATTCAATATTAATATTTCCAATTGCATGTGTCCGGATGGCAAAATTCAGTACTGTATCTACAAAAACCCCTGTAAATCATCTGCCCTTTATTCATTTGCTTCGATTTTTAGTACACTTGATCTCAAGAAGGTGCTGAATGAGCTCAGTGGCAATTGTTCACACCTGGTAAATGTTAGCATGGTGTTATTCACTGTCAAATATATAAAATATAAAATAAAATGAAAAACATTATATTCTCCTTTGGTTCTTTACAACAATACATTCCCTGAGGTCCATAATATGTCCCTAGATACTAAGAACATGCAAATGGACCTTGTAGAAGTGGAGCAATCTTCCATTTACTTGGTTATGTAAGGTTAAGAGGTTAAGAAGTGCTACCAATGAGAATACAGCTTTATGTGATGTCACTTCGGAACTAGAGTGGATCACGTTCAGAGATGGTGGAGAAATCAATCAAGTCTTTGTTCTGGAGTGGAACACCACGTAAAAACCCAGCATGATCTTTGCAGGCATTTTGTTGTTGTTTGTACTCATAAAATACATGTAGACGACCTCCATGATGACGATCACTAGATACCTGAGACCAACCTCGTGTAGAGTGGAGAGGAAATCTCTTATCATCCAAACGCCACTTAATGATGCATGAGTTGGGTGAAAAATGACCCTGTGCAGCAGATTGTGTGTATGTGTGTGTGTCTGTGTGTGTAGCTCTGGGAAGGATGTGTATGCCTTATGTGTAGTAGGTTAGAGTGAGTGAGTGTGATATCATAGGCTTGATGGGTTTTCCTATACACGTAATAGTGATTCCAAGCACTAGATGGCACTACCTCATCAGCATAGGGCAATCGATCATGTTCTGGCCAACGCAACCATAATAACACCACAGGAGGATACAGCTACTACAGTTATTGAACCTCCTGTCCTCTGCCCTGCCTTCTCCTCTCCGCCCCTGTCCTCACTCCTCTCTTCTCTTCTCCTCACTTCACTTCTCTTCTCCTCACTTCACTTCACTTCTCCCCTCCTCTCTTCTCCTCTCTTCTCCTCTCCTCTCCTCTCCTCTCCTCTCCTCTCCTCTCCTCTCCTCTCCTCTCCTCTCCTCTCCGCCACTGTCCTCACTCCTCTCTTCACTTCTCCCCTCCTCTCTTCTCCTCTCATCTCCTCTATTCTCCCCTCCTATCTTCTCCCCTCCTCTAATGACCTCTATCCTCTCCTCCTCTCCTCTCCTCCCCTTCTCTCCTCTCCTCTAATCCTCTCCTCTCATCCCCACTCCCCCCTTCTCTCTTTTCTCATCACACCTCCTGTCCTCACTCCCCCCCCTCTCCTCTCAACTCATTTCATCTCATCTGTTCTTCCTCTCATTTGGTATTTTCTCCTCCCTTCTTCTTTCATCATACCCCAACTCCTCTCCTTTTCTACCCTGATTTCCTCACCCCCACGCCTCCTTTCCTCTCTTCTCCACCCTCCTTCTCCTCTCTACTCTCCTCTCCAAACCTCCCCTCTCTACTCCACTCTTCTCTCCTTCTCCTCATTCCCCCCCGTCTAATCATCATCTCACATGTTCTCCTCCTCCTCCTCCTCCTCCTCTCCTCTCTTCTCCTGCATGGGGCTGTAGCTCTGTAATGTTGTTAGGACATGCTCTCATTAATAACCTACACTCTGAATCTCTTCTAGCCAAGCGTGAAGCTCTCACTCTCGTGGGGACGAATAGAGGGTGTTTTGCTGTATGTAATATATGTGTGTGTGTGTGTGTGTGAGAGAGAGAGAGAGAGAGAGAGAGAGAGACAGAGAGAGACAGAGAGAGAGACAGAGAGACAGAGAGAGACAGAGAGAGAGAGAGAGAGAGAAAGAGAGACACAGAGAGACAGAGAGAGACAGAGACAGGGAGACGGAGATAGATACAGGACATGTAATTGAATTGAATTGCATTGAATTTAGGGAGAGAGATGAGAGAGAAGTAGAAAGAGAGAAAGAGAGAATAAGAGAGAGAGAATGATAAATTAGTTAGAGGAAGAGAGATAGAGAGAGGGGTAGAGAAAGAAAGAGTGAAAAAAGAGAGGAAGAAAGGAGTTAGAGAGGGAGGAGAGAGAAGAAGGGAGAGAGGAGAGTTAGAAGAAGAGTGATAGAGGTAGAGAGATAGAGGAGTTAGATGAAGAGAAAGAGGGAGAGAGGTGACAGATTTTATTTTATTTTATTTTATTAGGGATCCCCATTAGCTGGTGCCATAGCAACCAGCTAGTCTTCCTGGGGTCCACACACACAAAAAACATACACAAACAATTATTATTGCAAAAACAAAATTATTAAAAGTCAGTACACACACAATGCATAATGAAACTACTGTAACAATTAAGATAGCTACATTACAGTGTAAAACAAAAACAAAAAATTACTTTACAGTGTTAAAAACTATTTAAAAACAATTTAAGATTATTTTAAAAAGTGAATCTACTGTAAATGCAGTAGAGGTTTTGAGGCAGGTTATTCCAAAGAGTTAATGCTCTAAAAATAAAAGATCTCCTTAAAGTGTTGGTTTTAGGACCTGGCAATTCAAGCTGCCCACTACTGGAACCTCTAGTGTAATGCTCGTGCACAGTATTACTAAAAACAATCTGATTATGTATAAAAACAGGAGTTTTCCTGCTCATGACCAACTTGAACAGCACAAGTATATTAAAAGACAATCTATTTTCAACGTTAAGCCAAGAGAGGCGGGCATGTATACGGCTCACATTAGACCTTAGTGAGCAGCCCAGTACCAACCGTGCTGCCCTGTGCTGACCACCTGGAGCTTCCTGAGATCACCACTGGCAGCAGATGACCACATCGCAGAGCATTAGTCAAGATGACATAAAACTAAACTTTGCACTATCTGACATAAAAGGGGACGGGCAACAAAAGAAGCACATTTCCTGGAAATACCAATTGCTCTTCCCATTTTTAAAACAATATAATTAATATGCTGAGACCAAGACAGAATGCAATCCAGCATCACTCCAAGGAGTTTAGTACTTTCAACTTTACACAAGTTTAAATTAAGCTTTAGAGATTAGAGATTAGAGAGAGGAGAGAAGGGAGATTACCAGAAAGATGTTGTTTTGTTCACATTGTTAAAGAGCATAGGATCAGCTCATGGGCCATCAAAGTGGGCTGTGTTATATGTTCTTTAGGTGTGTAGGCGTGTGGGGTGTTTTATATGCAGGGGCGGAACTAGCACATTTGGCGCCCTAGGCGACATTCACCACTGCGCCCCCCCCCCCCTCGAAAAATCCCTTTCACAACCGCAGGTTGTGTGATAGTAAAGGGTTAACCCTCCGTCGTGTGGCAGTGAAAGGGTTAACAGTTATACAGTAAAGTACTGCACCTTTATTTTTTACAAGCAAGAACAAGAGCTAAGAATAATTGTAACTGAGGGGTACAATTCCCTGACTGTATTGATAAGTATGGTATTATTAAACCACTACCTCTTGTACTTTAACTTCTGGCCATCCAGTACATGATATAGATATGATGAACACTTTCCCACCTGATGAAACGAAGTCCACACAAATGTATAAATTGAATATTTTATATAGCAAAGGGTATATACAACGTTCACTTAATGACATTTATGATTTGAAATGCACTTGTATGGCAAATGAGTATTCGTAGGTAAATCAATATTGAATGTCCAATCTCTGGTTACGCAGGGAGTAAGTATACAACCCGGTTCTTTAGGGAACTATAGCGATGGTACTTAAATGATTATAGCTGGATACACTAAGGGGGGGGGGGGGTCCCGCTGGTTGTAAGACAGTAGGAGGGGGGGTTAGAAGAGCCGCTGGCGGTATCCCATCTGGCCGACGATTTCTTGGGAGAATTCAGAGTCCTGAACACGATGCCCACAGAACCTCGGTCCGCAGATGAATACAGCTGGACCCTCTGGTGGACGGTAGCTGCCGGTCCACAGATGAAGAGACGTGAGGCGACCTCACTCGGGGTAGAGCGCCGTCTCACCTGGACTCCTCTCCGGGGGGTAGTTCCAACACTCAGCAGTGTTGGCCGTTATCCATGGAATAATCAAAGCACCCAAAGCATGTAGATAATCCAAGCCGTGGAAGGCTCGCCGTCGTCCGGGTAAAGTAATCCAATGTACAGGTCCACTCGTCCTGGCCCGGAGCTCCTCGGATGCAAGCACCACACGTGGTCTGCCCAGCCTGGTTAAGACTCCAGATAACGTCAGGAACGATGGGGGTACTGCTCACTTTATAACTCTAACCGAACGATGCACCATACATAATAGACTATTATTAACTTAATAGAACTACGTCCAACTCGACGGTATAGTGCCAAACTATGACAATTCAACTATTAATCCACACGATATCTCAATGCCTATTCTGAGGCCAAGTAGGCCTTACTGCACCACACGTGCGTCGTGGGTGAGGCTTCGCGTCTGTTACTAGGTTGGAGGGTAAAGAACTAATGGACTAAAAGAAGGTTCTACTTTACTTGCGCCATATATATATGCGCTGTGAACAAATAGTACCATTCGTATTTCGCCAGACGTATTCCTACGCGGAACCGGGCTTGCCACGACATGTTTGTCGGCACGATTGAACTTGAACCAAGGGGCATGGCTGCTGGCGCCAGGTTCTCGTCCAATGGTAGAATGAAACTATTATGGGCTGTTAGTAGACTAAAGGGATATTCAGTGCATATTGTACAAGGAATATACAGGGGATATCAAACGATATACAAATACTATTAAATATATATCCATAAATAAATATATATATTCGGTTTAATCTGATCCTTCACAACAGCCGCCCCCTAATTAGTCCCACCTAATTAGCTAAGCAGAGACAGATTAACCGCACTGTCTACCACTCAAGGTCCGCTGTAAGGGTCAGTCAACTCACAAAGTCATGGGGTCATGGTCATCATCGATAGTGTCTGGGAGTCGGGGCAGTTCTATTAGCCTCGCCACGGGTCGTGTGTAAGTTCGCCCTTGGACGAGTACTTCAGCTGCTCGGACCTTGCCATCGGCACCGGTGATCACTTTGCTTACGCGGCCAGCCGGCCACATAGCTCTGGGTAGTGACTGGTCGACAATCATGACGACTGTTCCTTCTGTCAAATTGTCTCTCTCTTTTACCCACTTCTGGCGGGTCTGTAGAGACGGTAGGTAGTGGAGTAGGAAGCTGCTCCAAAACCTGTCAGCTAACACTTGACTGTACCTCCACATTCCTCGGCCGTTCGCCTCTTCAGGCCCGTACATTGTCTGGGGTAGCGCGGGGTCCAGCCGCCCCATTAAGAGTGTGTTGGGGGTGACTGGGTCGACATCTGCTACATCACTGGAGACGTAGCCGAGGGGCTTGGAGTTCAATACTCCCTCGATCTCCGTGAGGACTGTCATTAGGACTTCCTCCGCCACAGTCTGGGCCCCAAGCACGGCGTACAGGGCTGTCTTTATAGAACGTACTTCTCGTTCCCAGGTTCCACCGAAGTGGGGTGCGTTCGGGGGATTAAACTGGAAGTCAATCTGGGATGGAGCGAGGTGGGTCTTAAGTTCTGGGCCCATAGCTTGGAAGCTCTCTCTCAGCTCTCTTTCTCCGCCGTTGAAGTTTGTCCCGTGATCGGACAACAATATAGACGGTTTTCCTTTCCGTGATGTGAATCTTCGGAAGGCCATAAGGAATGAGTCTGTGCTCATGGTCGGAAGGAGTTCGATATGGATCGCTCTGGTGGTCATGCATTTGAATACAATACCCCACCGCTTCTCGGTTCCTCTTCCTCTCTTTATATACAACGGGCCAAAACAGTCCATGCCTGTGGAGTGGAATGGCTTGTCGCCGAGTCGGAGGCGACAGGGGGGTAGGTCGGCCATCCGTGGTAGGCTGGGCTGCGCGCGCCACTTTCGGCAGTCTAGACAGGTTCGCTGGAAGCGTCGCACCGCTTCTCTTCCTTGAAGTATCCAATAGCGACGTCTGATCTCCGCGAAGACTCTCTCTGCTCCTGCGTGGTGTACATCCTCGTCGTATTTCTTTATGATCAGCTCTGTGACCTTGTGTCGGCTGTTCAAGACTATCGGGTACTTAATGTCATCCGGTAGATCGGGGGCTCTCCGCAGGCGACCACCCACTCTGATGAGATTATGGGCGTCACTCTCGGGTGCCAGGTGGAACAGTCTGCTGTCTGATGGGACGGGCTTTCCTCCCTGTAGACAGTCTAGCTCATCGGGAAACGAGTCTCTCTGGGCTCGTTGTAGTAGAAGAAGTTCTGCTTCTTCGTAGTCAGCTGCTGAAATGTCAGTGGTAGACTGAATCTCTGGGTGGTGCCACAGGAATGTCTTTAGCTGCGCACTCTGTAGGGTAATGCAGTCATCTATGTTGGGGTCTGTGGAGGCGACTGTGCTCAGTCCACAGAACATAGGTTTCTTGTTCTCAGCCTCCTCTTTACTTGCTTCCCGTGGGGTGGGCGTAGGCCACTCTTCTTCCGGGAGCTTGAGGAATTCTGGTCCGTCACTGTAGATGTTGCGACGGGTGAGGTCATCCAGGGACATTCCCCGGGTGATGACGTCAGCTGGGTTGTGTTTGGTGTCCACATACCGCCAGCTCGCTGCTTCTGTTAACTCTTGAATCTCGGTGACTCTGACTCCCACGAAGACTTTGTATCTGCATGAATCAGACTTGATCCATGTGAGTACTGTCGTGGAATCTGACCACAAGATTGTTCTGTGCACCGGAATGGTGAGTTCACGTTGGATTAACGTGGCTAGATGCGCTCCTGCTAGGGCTGCGCAGAGCTCTAGACGCGGGATAGATTGTTGCTTTCGTGGGGCTATTCTTGAGCGAGCCAGGATGAAAGCAGTGTGTATCTCGCCTCCCTTCTCTTGGGCACGCAAGTAGGCCACCGATCCATAGGCTACTTCGGAGGCGTCGCTGAAGACGTGTAGATCCATCTTACATGTCTCTGGCCTCACCGTGGGTGGGAAGTAGCTGCGGCGTATATTGACGCCTGGGAGTGAGCGGAGTTCCGTCTCCCACTCTCTCCATGTGGAGGCAAGGTGTGCGGGTATTGGGTCGTCCCAGCCCTGGTCCTTGTCCCATAGTGCTCATACAATCATCTTGGCCCTGGTGGTGTAAGGTAGAATACATCCCAACGGGTCATATTGTCTGGCGAGTGTTCTGTACACACTCCGTCTGGTGGTCGGTGTCGCCGTCGACCTTCCCTGCTCTGGAGTCAGGGGTTTGTGTCTATAGTGGAGCGAGTGTTTTGAAGCGCCAGACTAGTCCTAGTGTCATTTCTTGGGCTTCTCCTGGGATGGTCGCCATCCAGGTCTCGCTGCTGGCAGCCTTGTCCGCGGGGGAGAGGCTGCGCAATACGTGCGGGTCACTGCTGGCCCACTGCCTGAGATCAAAGCCGCCTTTGATCAGGGAGGCGCGTAGCTTGATTAGGAGAGCCTCGGCTTCTTCTTGAGTCGAAACGCTTTGTAAACAGTTGTCCACGTAGAAACTGTTCTTCACACTGTGTCGGACCTCTTCATCTGCTGCTGGGTCCTCTGCGACCTCTGGGTTGAGGTTGCGCAATACTGGGGGGTCGCTGCTGGCCCGCTGCCGGAGATCAAAGCCGTCTTTGATCAGGGAGGCGCGGAGCAGCGCACGACGTCGCCAGTCAATTTTCTTCTCGACATGCTGCAGGAGTGTGGTGTCTCCTTCTGTCGCTCTGGAGTGGAGGCAGCTAGTGGCTGCTGTTCGGTTGAGAGATTTAGCGAGGGGGCCTTGTAGTGTCCACCCTAGGCGGGTCTCGACTGCTGCAGGACAGCCTCGGGGTCCTGTATGGACCCGGTCAATCGGGACGATGAGGTCTGCATGGTCGGAGCCTATCAGCAGGGTCGGGGTGGCGCCGTCTATGAGCGGGATAGGTAGTTGACGCAGGTGCACATATTTATCCATCAGCTTGGCGATGGGGTAGGTGTACTGCGATAGTCCTATTTCTTGGCTGGTGAAAGCATTTGTAATCCTATACCGTCGCTCTGGCTGCCCGCTTGCTGCGATAGTGAAGGAGACATTCTCGCCCTTTATCGTCTTTAAATCTCTTCTTATTGTCCGAATCGTCATTTGGTTCTCGCTCCCCCGCAGTCCCAGCTGGGCCGCAGCGGACGCGAGCAGAAGGGTCTTCTCTGACCCGTCATCAAGGACGGCGTAAGTGTCCATGACTTTATCTTGGTAGCTCAATGTCACACGGACTACCTTTAAGAGCACTTGGGCGCCGCTGCTGCTGGCGGGGTCAATGTACATGACACTTGCCTTGGTGCCGCTCGATGGTGCAGGTGTAGGCCTTCTTCTGTTACTGTCGTGTAGTATATATAGATGGGCTCCGTCACACCGACTGCACCTTTTCTTTAGGCGGCATTCGGCTGCCATGTGACTGCGCGCACATCGGTAACAGCGCCTGTTGGACTTTATCCATTGACTCACTTCTTCTGCATTCATCTTTGTGAACAGGTCACATTGTGACAGCCAGTGTTCTTTCTCACAGTAGGGGCACACCATCTTCCACTTCTCTTTTCTCGAGGGGGTGCTGTGGCTCTTACTGCTCGGTACTGACTCTGATTGGTGCATGACAGTCACCGATCTTCTTCCATCATTTATTCTCCTGGGTCCCTCTCTGGAGCTTGGCGTGCTCCGCCCGAACGTATCCAGTCGTAAGCTGCTGACTTCTCTCGCCAGGAAGTCGGCTAGATCAAGGAGGGATGGTTCGGGGCCGTTAGGATCCCGGTAGTCTCTCTGCCGCCTAAAACGCTCTTGTCTTGCGGGTGGCAGCTTCTCTAGAATCCTCTCGACGTTAGAGTTGGCGTATAGCTCATGCATGCCCTTTTCCCGTTGCGCTCCCAGCATCCCTACCAGGGACTGCACTTTGATTGACAGGTCGTCTAATGAGCGATTGTCTGTTGCTGGGGGTAGGCGATCAATATGCCTTATCTCTTGGATTACGTAATCCCATATACGTCCATATCTCTGGTCCAGCGCTGCTAGGGCCGCGGTGTATGGGGTCGTAGAGGTGGCATAGGCTAGCGCTATATTGTGCGCTCGCGGTACTTTCAGGTGCTTCAGTAATATTGCATACTTGTGGCGTTCATCAGCGACATCCACCATCATTGTCTCTAAGCACATCCGGAGCTCCGTGTACTGTGCTCGATTCTCATAGGTGAAGTCTGGAAACGACGGCGTGGCAATGTATGACGCCGTGGATGGCTGATACATCGGCGAGCGTTGGGGGAGAGACCTCCTAGGCGAGTCTCCTCTTGCGCCTCTCTGTGGGCTGGTACCGACAGGGTACCATGGCCCGCTGGTCCAGGTGCTATTCCTCGGGGCTGGTCGTGCGTCGTGCTCACCCGTGAATAGAGTCGGGGGTCTGTAGCGCAGCGCCGCGGGGGTATAGCCTGGGCTGTACTGGACCTCCTGGTCCGGTGGAGTACTGTGCTGTCGTCGGGCTTGGTTCTCCTCCTCTCCCTCTTCTTCTTCTATCAGGTCCTCTAGATCCTGTAGTCGTTTATTTAGCTTCTCCGCAGTGTATGCCGCTCCTTCCTTGTAGCTGGGTCTCGCTTGGACCGGTCTGGGAAGGGGGTCTGCGGGGGGTATAGGCTTGGTCTGTTGGTCAAGTTCAGGGTCGCTTGCTCGGTTAGGAGACGCTGCCCTTGACTGTTGTCTCGACGAGTTCCTTGAACCCCTGGCGGAGGGAGAGGGTGTTGCCTTGAGGATCAGCTGCTCCATTAGTTGCGCTTGTAGCTTGTCGCGCTCGGCTTGTAGTCTGTCGCGCTCGCCCTGTAGTCTGTCGCGCTCGGTTTCGCGCTGGATGAGAGCGAGGTCGCGCTCTGCCTCTCTTTGGGCACCGTCAGCGGCACGCTGGGTGTCTGCTCGGTCTCTTGCCATATTCTCTTCCGTCTGAAGGCGTCTCATCTCCAGGCGTATGCGCTCTTCTTCGCTCCGTTGCTGCGCTTGGAGGCGTTCTCTTTCAATGGTAGAATGTTCGCGCTCGCTAAGCGTCTGTGCTTGGAGTCGATCGCGTTCACCCTGAAGTCGATCGCGTTCGGTAGAGGCTGTCAGGCTGACGAGGAACGCCTGTTGTAGCATCCTCTCCGCTTCGCTGGGGGAAGACGGTTGTAGAGGTGAGCCGCTCCTGGGTGAGCCGCTCGTGGGGGAGTCCTGGAGCTCTATTTCCTCGGCGCTCTCCTCCTCTTCTTCCGTGCAGAGTTCTCTCTCTGTAGGGTTGTCTTCCTCCCGGGGCTGATCGGGGACTACTTCTTCGGTATTGGCGGGGGGTAAAGGCATGTCAGCTCCCTCCTGGTCCCCACCGTGAGCTTGGTCAGTTACATTAGAACCCACTAGGGCCTCTGTGGTCGGGGAAACCTGGTCGTTAAGGTCAGACATAATTTTACTTTCTACTTTTACCGCGTTTACCGTTTGTCGAAGGCTAGGTAGTTGACTGACAGCGTAGTCCTCTAAGTACTGAGGTGGCTGTCGTCTGCGCTGCGGGCGTTCTACGTTAGGAGGACCGTTTCGTGGAGTGTTCATCATAGGCCATTTCAATATTAATAACACTATATTAATATTACACTAGTTACCCTCCGGCTCGAAGGACCAATTGTAACTGAGGGGTACAATTCCCTGACTGTATTGATAAGTATGGTATTATTAAACCACTACCTCTTGTACTTTAACTTCTGGCCATCCAGTACATGATATAGATATGATGAACACTTTCCCACCTGATGAAACGAAGTCCACACAAATGTATAAATCGAATATTTTATATAGCAAAGGGTATATACAACGTTCACTTAATGACATTTATGATTTGAAATGCACTTGTATGGCAAATGAGTATTCGTAGGTAAATCAATATTGAATGTCCAATCTCTGGTTACGCAGGGAGTAAGTATACAACCCGGTTCTTTAGGGAACTATAGCGATGGTACTTAAATGATTATAGCTGGATACACTAAGGGGGGGGGGGGGGTCCCGCTGGTTGTAAGACAGTAGGAGGGGGGGTTAGAAGAGCCGCTGGCGGTATCCCATCTGGCCGACGATTTCTTGGGAGAATTCAGAGTCCTGAACACGATGCCCACAGAACCTCGGTCCGCAGATGAATACAGCTGGACCCTCTGGTGGACGGTAGCTGCCGGTCCACAGATGAAGAGACGTGAGGCGACCTCACTCGGGGTAGAGCGCCGTCTCACCTGGACTCCTCTCCGGGGGGTAGTTCCAACACTCAGCAGTGTTGGCCGTTATCCATGGAATAATCAAAGCACCCAAAGCATGTAGATAATCCAAGCCGTGGAAGGCTCGCCGTCGTCCGGGTAAAGTAATCCAATGTACAGGTCCACTCGTCCTGGCCCGGAGCTCCTCGGATGCAAGCACCACACGTGGTCTGCCCAGCCTGGTTAAGACTCCAGATAACGTCAGGAACGATGGGGGTACTGCTCACTTTATAACTCTAACCGAACGATGCACCATACATAATAGACTATTATTAACTTAATAGAACTACGTCCAACTCGACGGTATAGTGCCAAACTATGACAATTCAACTATTAATCCACACGATATCTCAATGCCTATTCTGAGGCCAAGTAGGCCTTACTGCACCACACGTGCGTCGTGGGTGAGGCTTCGCGTCTGTTACTAGGTTGGAGGGTAAAGAACTAATGGACTAAAAGAAGGTTCTACTTTACTTGCGCCATATATATATGCGCTGTGAACAAATAGTACCATTCGTATTTCGCCAGACGTATTCCTACGCGGAACCGGGCTTGCCACGACATGTTTGTCGGCACGATTGAACTTGAACCAAGGGGCATGGCTGCTGGCGCCAGGTTCTCGTCCAATGGTAGAATGAAACTATTATGGGCTGTTAGTAGACTAAAGGGATATTCAGTGCATATTGTACAAGGAATATACAGGGGATATCAAACGATATACAAATACTATTAAATATATATCCATAAATAAATATATATATTCGGTTTAATCTGATCCTTCACAACAATAATTGTTTTTTTTAAGATTTATTTTTTGGCGTTTTATCGCTTTATTACTACTGGGCAGTCCAGTAGGGAGAGACAGAGGAGAAATGGGAGACAGAGTGGGGGGAAGACATTCGGGAAATAACGACGGATTCGGGAATCGAACCCGGGTCGCCCGTGTCGCGGCTGAGCGCGCTATGTGGTTCGCCACTGGGGCGCCCCGCTAAGAAAAAATTTAAAGTGCACACTAAAGAATTAAAACAAATAAACAACTTAGCTAACACACAATAATAATAACAACAACAATAACAAACAATAAAAGAATGTGCAAATTTGCTTTCAAAGAAAATTAAGAAGAAATGTAAAGTGCACACTAAAGAATTAAAACAAACAACTTAGCTAACAATCAATAATAATAATAATAATAATA